>NC_135660.1:19425871-19760871 GCF_964188315.1 Podarcis muralis
GGACCACAAACACAGAGCATCCAAGGCAGTTTCTCTTCCAAAACCAGGCAAGAAAAGACTGAAATGCTTGCATAGCAACTTGCATAGCATCTGACAGAGATTCATTGAAATGTCTGCTACTGCCTCCCTTCCTCTTTTTTTAAGATTCTTACTGGATACAGAGACAGGTGTCTACACCCTTCCCCTTTAGCATCATGAAGAGTTTTGGAGAACCCAAAAGCCTCCACAATATTTTGTGACCTTCTGACTGGTCTAAACCAGTCTCCAGCTGTTTTTGCACTACAAATCCCATCATCCCTAGCTAGCAAGACAGGGCAGGGATGATGGGAATTGTAGTCCGAAAACAGCTGGAGACCCAAGGTTGGGAAACACTGGTCTAGACCTATAAAAGCTTTGTCCTAATATGGATTTTTGCACTTTTCATATGAGCCAACATGGCTACATTTACTATTTTAGTATGAAATAAAAAGGTAAAGGTAAAGGGACCCCTGACCATTAGGTCCAGTCATGGCCGACTCTGGGGTTGCAGCGCTCATCTCGCTTTATTGGCCGAGGGAGCCGGCGTACAGCTTCTGGGTCATGTAGCCAGCACGACTAAGCTATTTATCTACAGATTCAAATAATCTATTCAGAGGCAGGGAAAATCCAGCCTGCAGGCCTGCATTTGGCCTGCTAGATTGTTCCCTCCCCCAATTGCATCTCTCCATCCTGCACCTGACCTCATATGTCAATTCAGGTGTGCAGCAAGCATCTGCTTGCCCTATGTTATTAGCAAGAATTAGCAAAGGTGTAACAGGCAGGTGGTAAAGCACATATCTTCAATCACCAAGGCTGGAATAAATGGCACTTGTCCAAGCAACAGTTGCAAGGTAAGATTATAAAGCGCATCTGATAAAAGTACAGTGGTACCTCGGGTTAAGTACTTAATTTGTTCTGGAGGTCTGTACTTAACCTGAAACTGTTCTTAACCTGAAGCACCACTTTAGCTAATGGGGCCTCCTGCTGCCGCCGCACCGCCAGAGCACGATTTCTGTTCTCATCCTGAAGCAAAGTTCTTAACCTGAAGCACTATTTCTGGGTTAGCGGAGTCAGTAACCTGAAGCGTATGTAACCCGAGGTACCACTGTACTGCACAGTCAGGTCAGAACAGAAGAGAACAACATAGGATGCAATCATAACATCTGATGGGAAGGAGCAGGTTTCTAGGAGTGGCAGATCTGAAGCCCTGCTTCTTGTGTCGACCAGAGAAGAAGGCAGGGTGGAGCAGGAGAAGGCTGCATGTTCAAGCTCCACACCGCAAGTTGCTGGCGGCTGGACTAGCTTGGGACCCAGATGATCCTTTGCCAGCTCCACTCCACTCCGCCTCCTCCCCACCCTCCCCAATTTGGGGTAGGGGATATGCTGGCTCCAAAAAGTGGGGATCCCGCCAGTAGCAGCTTCCCCACACCTGTGCTTTCAGCAGACAGAACAGTGGTGGAGCCTACCTGATGGCAGGGCCCATCAGAGCTGGGTGGAAGGACATCTCCAGCTCATTCAGGGGTTTTGGGTTGCTCTGTTAATCCCAATGAATGAAGGCAATCTGTTTGAAAGATATGTGTGCAGTCTATCACTGACCGTAGGCATGGATAAAATTGTGCATACCTGGGCCTACGGGTTAAGGAGGGGGCTATCCTGAGCCTATTACCACGAGAAAACCCTGTGGGTTTCCAGCAAAGGGTATTCAGAATTATTACCACCTCCAACCACGAGGCCTTATCTCCCCAATACACCTTTAAACCCATCCATGTTTATGTTGAATGGTCACTTTAAAATGTGAAGGTTCATTATTGCTTCACAAGTTGTGTATGTCTTTAAGGGCCAGGGCCAGGGCAAATAACGAGACCCAGTCTTACAGCTGTGAAACATAGCAGGTGCTGCTAGGCTGTGTTAATTAAGCTGTGTCAGCATTTGGGCATAGTATATAAGGAGCAGCACCTAGCTCTCCCATTACCCTGGGGGATGGGTTGGTGGTTGGGTCTGGTTTGTTGTTGATGTATTTAGTGTATAAGCAGTTTTTGTTTTTATTATTAAAACCTTGTTTAAGTTATTTTTGAGTCCCTTTTTAATGCATGGTCTCCCCAGCGAGCTCTCTGCAGCGCTAAGGTAAAGGTAAAGGTACCCCTGCCCGTACGGGCCAGTCTTGACAGACTCTAGGGTTGTGCGCCCATCTCACTCAAGAGGCCGGGGGCCAGCGCTGTCCGGAGACACTTCCGGGTCACGTAGCCAGCGTGACATCGCTGCTCTGGCGAGCCAGCACCAGCGCAGCGCATGGAAACGCCGTTTACCTTCCCACCGGAGTGGTACCTATTTATCTACTTGCACTTAGGGGTGCTTTCGAACTGCCAGGTGGGCAGGAGCTGGGACCGAAGGACGGGAGCTCACCCCGCCGCGGGGATTCGAACTGCCGACCATGCGATCGGCAAGTCCTTGGCACTGAGGTTTTACCCACAGCGCCACCCGCATCCCTTAGGGTGCTAGTTACTTGTCTGTAATTTATACTTTTGGCTAGCCTTCAGGTGAAGATGGCAACGAATAAGGCAGCTTGCCCTTGAGCCCAGCAGTCTGTTCTAGCTTTAATTTGTTTACATCCTGAATAGTATTAAAGTTTTAAAGTCAGTTGGCTCAGCAGTTAAGGTCAGTTGGTATATACAGGCAAAGAGCATATCTGTTATACTTCTATGTAGGCTTAAAAGCCGTATCTTTTAACTGGAGGACAGGAACTGGGAGAACAGCTGTTTTAGCTCAGTGTTTAACTGATAAGGAACACTTAGAAGACCATCTTGCCCAAAGGATACTTTGCAGTTTTAACATGGTTATAGCATGAGCAACAGAGCTACAGTGCTTCAGTTAAAGTGTCCGGAACTCCATTGCCAAATTTAGTCTGGAAATTGATGCTGGACTATTGTGAATCAGCAAGGGATTCAGAGCAAAGCACCTGTGGCAAGAAGAAATTAATATGTCTTACTTGCTAGAATTCCTCTAATGAAAGCTTAGTTAACTGGTCAATTGATCTGAACTTGTTAGGAGCTGAGGCATATGCTCCCAGGCTACCTCAGCTTCCTCCATATTAAAAAACCTCAATTAGGCATAATAATAATATTAATGTAATAGATTCAGCCACAACAGATTGTATAGAGATTCGCTGTACAAACTTTAAAGAGACCAACGTCTCCCGGCTAAACAAACAACAGAGAGGATCTTTAGCAGAACCGACACATTGTAAAATGTAGCTTGGGCTTTGAATGCTTTAATTGTTGCACTGGTTGGGTTGGCAGAAACAGGAATTCTGACTGTAGCCCCACCGATAAGACCTACCAGCAAAGAAACTGACAGTGGTGATGGTTTGAAGATACGTACATCACGACAGGGATAGGTCTGAGTTTACTAAGACCCTATCAGATTCAGTAACCATTTACTGACATTTACCAAGATCAGAACTTGAACTCAGAAACCTGCTTTTACACCAATATGAATGCTAAAGAGATGGGCTTAGAGGAATAATTATCTTTCTCAGTTTAACCCCTTCAGATCCAAGGGTGCTGATAGTGGATGAGTATGCTGATAACCCACTTGCTATCTGCCAGGGAAATGATCTCAGCCTGTCACCTACCGGTAATTGAAACTGTTGAAACCCCAATCTGGAGTCTTTCAATGGAACTCTGGAGGCACTCCACTTTTCCTGTTCTACAGCACAGATGGGAAGAAAAGGCAACAAACAATGGTTTCATAAACATATCTTGGGAAAGTACTGAATGAGGGGGAGAGTCCAAATTCCAATGATGAAAGAGGTCCCCAGATTTTTTACAGGCCAGTGAAGAAACCCAACGGAATAATGAAAACAGAATCAGAGCTCAGGCAGGAATTCAAGCTATTGTAGGGACTTCCCTGGATTTAGGAAATGGTTTACATTGTAAATACCTGTATAATTGTGACCAGAGAGGCAGTATCGAACTAACCTTTCAGGATCCTGCTGTGTGGGATAAATTTGGTCTCTAATTCATCTGAAATCAAGCTGGATTTGAAGTTGCTGGTGTCTCTGGTAACTCCTCTTTCCTACATCACAGATGTTGGCAAATTGGATTTTAGAAAGGCAAAATAATATTAGAATTGAAGTTGTCAGGGATGCACAAGGGAAATTGTGTTTTAATACTCAGGAAGCTGGCAATGCCTCTTTTTATATTCTTATGTGTTTTAATATTATGGATGCACGTTCTGTATTATTTTATTGGCGCTTAAAGAGAATACAAAACAAGAGCTAACAACAAATAACAAAGAAAAGGAAATAACTAAAAGGAAATCAGTCCTCCAGTTTTTCAAACTAGAGAACAGGCAAGGAGGGTTGCACACATTGGTTCTGGAACCAGAGAAATGATACTTGGACACTGGAGTGAATGTAGCCTCTTAAGGAATGTGTGAGGGCAAGGGGCACCACTGAGGTGACCCCTGAAAAGGGGTAGCATCAGCATCTGCAGTGGTTTGTTTGTTTGTTTGTTGTTTTGGTAGTGATACAAAAATATAGCAACATATACAACCAGCAAATGCACTGTATAGTACAGGGGTAGATAACATGGTGGGCTCCAGCTGTTTTGCCATTCAACTCCAATCATCCCTGATCTTTGGCCATGCTGGCTGGGGCTGATGGGAGCTGGAGTCATGGATGCTTTAGCTGAGATTCCTGCACTGCAGGGGGTTGGACTAGATGACCCCTGGGGCTTCTTCCAACTGTACAAATCTATGATTCTAACTTCTGGAGGGTGCCACAGTGACTACTTCTGGCCTAGCACACATCCCATCTGGACCAAGGTAGAGGACATCTTTCGGCTCTTTTCTCTCCTGGCAGTAGCCAGAAACTGCTTTTGCTCTTTCTTTTAAAACTGTGCATTGCTGTGGGGGCCCCCAACTCTGCCCACACCCTCTTCAGTGGGAAGGGTGTCACTAGGTTAAAGCTCTGAAGCGTGTCTCTCCAAGCACATGAGAGAAATTCCCAGCTATCAGAAGATCATCTCCTGTCATTACTTTATGTTGACGGAATGTTAGTCACCACCCTCAGCTAAATGTTAGTCACCAGTCTGGACTACTAGCAATCAGTCTGCCTAAAAACGGGAATGGCTGGCCAGCAACTCTAATATGTTAGGAAGTTATAATGAAATTATAAGTGGGTATTTTGGGTTCTGGATCTGGACAAAGTGAAGCCAGACTCAGGATGATCATCAGCAAATCCGACTGCATGAGGAATACCAGTTGACTTGTGCTGCTGTATGGGCAACGTGGTGCCTTTGCCAAAGGGAAATGCTGGCAGGATATTTTAGGCGAGGATGCAGGTGGCGCTGTGGTCTAAACCATTGAGCCACTTGGGCTTGCCGATCAGAAGGTCAACAGTTCAAATCCACACGACGGGGTGAGCTCCCGTTGCTCTGTCCCAGCTTCTGCCAACCTAGCAGTTCGAAAACATGCCAGTGTGAGTAGATAAATATGTACTGCTGTGGCAGGAAGGGAAATGGCGTTTCCATGTGCTCTGGCATTCGTCAGGGTGTCCCGTCGCGCCTGAAGTGGTTTAGTCATGGTGGCCATATGACCTGGAAAGCTGTCTGTGGACAAACGCTGGCTCCCTCGGCTTGTAAAGCAAGATGAGCTCTGCACCCCATAGTCACCTTTGACTGGAATTAACCATCCAAGGGTCCTTTACCTTTAGGAAGCAAGAGTAGGGCTTGGTCATCTCCTTCTATGTAAGAGGTGGGGAATGTTTTTGGCCTGGCGAGATCAAATCTTTATCTTCCCCCAACCAATCCTGGTGAGCCAACTTGGACATGCCAATTATCTGGTGTGACGTGGATGTTGGGAGATTAACAAGTGGGTTGCCTTGTCTGCCTGCCACAGTTGGTCCTTGGGGATGGGCAGGGGAGATTCCGTCCAAACAGGATTGAATTCCTTGAACTAATGCCTGGGGAGTCCGATTCTGTTTCCCACAAAGTTCGAGCATGCCAACTAGTTTCTCTTGGGAACTGGCTGGCATGCTCAAATCAAGCAAGATCAAACTCCCCACATGCATCAGGTGACACGTGAGGGGTTCAATCCTGCTTTCTGCAGCCATGCCACTGCCTGCCCCATACCTGACATCCCATAGGTGTGGGGCAGGGGACGTGGTTTCCACAAAACAGCCTTGCAGACCAAATGGGGAGAGCCAGACAACAGCTGGCTGAAACAACGTGCTTCCTGGGACTTGCCTTAAATGACCACACAACTGGAGTGCCTTAAGGAACAAATGTGTCTCAGTGACATTCCAGTCCTCTATTAAAGTGTCATCAGCAGGGTGTGACCGAAGGAAATAGTTGGGCAGCCGCTCGATTCCCGAGCCAGTAAAACCAGAATGACATCACTTGGGTCCTATGGATCAGCTAATCCATTTAAACGATTTTCCTAATGAGGATATGGAAAGGCTACAAACTGACTAGTTTAAGCTCCTTGAAACCACATTTCCAAATGATGGGGAAGCTGTGGCCCTCTGGATTTACTGGACTCCAACTCCCAACAGCCCCAGCCCCAATGGCCAATGGTTGGGGTGAGGGGAGTTGTAGTTTCCCACCCCTGATTTAATGTGACATCAATTCTCTCCTTGGCTCCAACCCACGAAGCTCATTAGGGTAATCCTAATTAGCAGTTCCAGAGGAAGAGGACCGCAGGCTCTGGCAAACACCACACACAGAAGATCACCTTTGCGTTTTGTTTTATGCAGAGTGGTGCCACCTCCGCTTCTACGTTTTATTTAGCGGGAAATGAAATACCTAGGGCCGGCCCTGCCTCAGGCTGCAAATGCCAAAAGGACAGGGAATGGGAGAGAGCTGTATGTCACACAGCCTGGCCTGCATGCTGTGCTCAGTGTGCTGCCCGCAGGTGCAGGGGAGACATTTTTTTCTTGCCACTGTTGAAGCAAAATTCAACTGCCAGGCTGGCCAGCTTTCGAGGAGATGTTGCCTCAGGGCCCTTCCAGACACTCATTGTAGGGGTTTTTTGTGATGGTGTTTGGGGCAGTTATATGCAATCCTGCTGGCTGCACCTGCCAGAATTGCAATTAATTAATTAGATTTATATACCGCCCTTCATCCGAGGATCACAGGGCCGATACCACAGAACCATAGAATTGTAGAGTTGGAAGGGCAGGAATCTTTTGCCTAACATGGGGGCTTGAAAACACAACCCTGAGGTTAAGAGTCTCACGCTCTGCTGACTGAGCTATCCGTCTACAATATAAAACCACAAAAAATATACATTAACTGAGTAACTCTTGCCACCCTTTGGGAGGAAGGGCAGAATATAGTTATGGGTTTGTTGGGGGCAAGGATCCCCTCAAATTCCTGGGTGCCAGGTTCTCCCCATAATTTCTGAAATTAGTAAATGTAGGGAACACATAGCCAGGATACTATCAATACAGGGTCCCCTATTTAATCCTGGTCAGCTTTCCATGTCTGCCCATCTGGCATACCAGGAACAGGGTTTTCTTTAAATATAATTTTTATTAAATTTTCTGTTCTACAATTTAGAATATTAATTTAGACAAACTTAAAATATCAATGACTTCCCTTCTTCTCTGTCCATGGTTCATTTTGCATACCATAAATCCCTGCATATTTTAAATAAACTAAACCATTCAGTATTCCATTATTATTTCCATCACAACTTATTTACACTGTTGAATTTATCTTAGTGCTGCCAGTGTTTTCAAGTGTACCCTATTTCCCCCCATATATTCAATAAACATTTTCCAGTCTTCTTTACACAAAGGTTCTTGTTCTCTTATTCTTTAAGTTAGATCTGCAAGCTGCGCATATTCCATCAGTTTAAGTTGCCATTCTTCTTTGGTTGAGACCTCGCTCGTTTTCCATTTTTGGGCTAACAAAACACTAATGGCATACATAAATAACCTTTTTTGACACCTGGGAATTTCCATCTGAATTATCCCCAACAAAAAGGACTCTGTGTTTTTTGGGGGGGAAAGGTGCTTTTAAACATTTTTTTTTCAATTCATTATAAATTACTTCCCAAGACTCTTTTACAGGTCCACCACATATGAAAGAATGTACCCTCGACATCACTGCATCTCCAGCACTTACCTGATTCAGTCTTATACATCTTAGCAAGTCTACTCAGAGTTAAATCTGTAAATTTGTACAGAGTAAACCATCTGTAAATCATTCTCAAGTAGTTCTTCAAGGATTTTCTGGGCTCATGAAGGAGGACTGGAGAGTGAATGAAGAGCATGCTGAAGACTCATCAGTGCTACTACGATAGCGTCACCCTTGGTTCGACATTGCCAACTGCTTGTTCCTTTTCCTTTTGAGGAATTTTGTTTTATTTCCATTAAACAGGACAAATGACAAATATAACCGCACAGAATTATTTCAGTTACAAGCCTGCACAAAACAAAACAAAGCACACTGCAATACAGAAGCGAGGAGAGCAACCGGCAATGTAAGATTATGGGTGCTCAGCACCCATGCAGTTTGAGATTCAAGGATCCTATACCTCAAGCATTATCTGTCTTTCAAAGAGTCCCTGTGTGGTTTCTCTCCACGTAGGACCTTGAGAGGTTGAGAGATATAAAGCATACTGTCCCTTATTTATGCTCCCTGCATAGCTGTCAACATTTCCCTTTTTTGAAGGGAAATTCCCTTATTCCGAATAGGATTCCTCGCAAGAAAAGGGAAACGTTGACAGCTATGGCTCCCTGGACCGTTAGACTGGCAAGATAGCATAGGAGATTCTTGGCTTCTCAGGCCTGTAAAGTCCCTGGTACTTTGGGACCCCATTTATTGGACTCCTGCCTCCTAGCCTTGGATTTAGTGAGCCCCTGATCGCCAGTATCAGGCTCAAAGCCAGGACCCTGACCCAGCTCCTCAGCCAGAAGCCGAGAAACCTCTGATTTGGTGTCTTGCCCACTGCTGGACTCCCAGGACATGTCAAGGAAGGCTGCAGATTCCCTGCCTTTGCTTGAAAGGCAGGGAAGCTTCACAGGGCCTGGACCTGCTAAGCCTTAATGTAGAATTGTCACCTTTTTATGGGCAGTAGTGATCCTGGTCATTTAACAACTGTGTGCGAGAAATATATCCAAGCAGGTGTATGGAGATGCTGTGACGGAAAAGCCTTTATCCATTGATCTCTTCCTGTCACTCAGCTTTAAAATGCATGGAGTTATTTTCTATAAATGGCAATTCAAAGAGTCAGAACACTGGGACAACTTATGCATATTTTCAGACACACCCCTTTGAGCAACATGTTGATTCAACTTCATCTGCATTCTGGTATTATCTGGCTGCTTCCCTTGCCAGGCCTGTTCCCCTCATGCCTCGACAGGCCTTTGGAGAGAAATGCCTGCCCTGCCAATCTTGTGCTTGGTTATCTGTGCTACCCCATCCTAGAGAATATGGGTTTTTCTTTTTGGCATTCAGGCTTGAGGAAGCTCCCTGACAACCTTAAGTTTTTCTTAAGTGAAGAGAACGATCAAACGCTAAACCCAACCTCTAGGCTCCCATCAAATCGCATTCCACTTACAATAGATGGTTATGCCTTCCGTCGATAGATGTCCACAGAATTTCCAGCCACACCTTGGGTGATTTCCTTTTCCTGATATGATTTGCAGAAAAACAAGATCTTAGGCGTTGTGTTCTACCACGAGTTGTTTGCTATGGGTGCAGTAACAGATCCAGTATGACAGTGGTTTCTGATCTTTCTGACTTCATGGACCACATTCCACACTGAGTTTTCTGCTGAAGAACTCCTGTGCACTTGTCATGGGAGCTCTGCACATTATGGAGGTTTCTGCAACCTGGTACCCACCCACCACCCCTGACCATTGGCCATAGTCCAAGTCACCTGGGTGAAATCAGCTTGAGATCTGGTGCGGTATAGTGGTCAGAATGTCGGACTAGGACCTGGGAGACCCTTCCCACAAACACATTTAAGAGGCTGTAGAATATTAATCAGCCGAAGGCATGGTGGAAGAGGAACATTTTCACCTGTCGCCTAAAAAGAAATAATGAAGGCACCAGTGAGCCTCCCTGGGGAGAGCATTCCACAAACAGGGAGCCGCTACAGAAAAATCTTGTGTTGCCACCCTCTGGACCTCATGTGGAGGAGGCACACGAAGAAGGGCCTCGGGTTGAGTCCAGGATGGTTTATATGGGGAGAGGTGGTCAATTTTTCTGAACTAAAAACCCCCGACTTAACATACTTGCTGAAAGAAACATCAGAGAAACATGCAGGGCTCACACAGTGGTTGTGTCTGCCATATAAAGCATAGAGCTGTCCTCAGACAGAACTGTGTATACTGAAAAGTGCTTAAATCAAGATGGCAAGGATGAGGACTGAGCGGAAGACAACCTGAACCAGTAAATTTCTGCTAGTTCCTGAGATGTATTAGGAGTTAGTGCATGGAATTGTTGCACATCTTACATAAGTCTTTGGGTGTGCAGTGTGGCTGACAATCCCACAGAAATCAGATTCGATTTGTTTCAACCTCTGTAGGTTGGATTGCAACACCAAAGTTCCATGAAATGCTGGGGCATGTGGTTGCTTCATTTATTTATGGTAAGATGTAAGAATTTAAGCAACATCTTTGTCTATGTGCCCAAGAAGTAGCAATTAGTAAGATGTGAGAATTTAAGCAACAACTTTGTCTATGTAGAATCACAGAATCAGAGAATCTTAAGAGCTGGAAGGGACCCCAAGGGTCATTTAGTCCAACCCCCTGCAATGCAGGAATCTCAGCTAAAGCATCCATGACAGATGGCCACCCAACCTCTGTTTAAAAATGTCCAAGGAAGGAGAGTCTTCTCCCACCTTTCAGAGTCTGTTCCACTGCTGAACAGCTCTTACTGTCAGAAAGTTTTTCCAAATGTTTCGTCGGAATCTCCTTTCTTGCAACTTGAAGCCATTGGTTTGAGTCCTACCCTCCAGATCAGGAGAAAACAGGCATGCTTCCTTTTCTATGTGACAGCCCTTAAGATATTTGAAGATGGCTATGGTATCTCCTCTCAGTCTCCTCTTTTCCAAGCTAAACATACCCAGCTCCTTCAAGTGCTCCTCATACGACTTAGTTTCCAGACCCCTGATCACCTTGGTTGCCTTCCTCTGCGCACGTTCCAGCTTGTCAACATCCTTCTTAAATTGTGGTGCCCAGAATTGGACACAGTATTCCAGGTGTGGTCTGACTATGGCAGAACAGAGTGGTACTATTACTTCCCTTGACCTGGACGCTATACTCCTGTTGATGCAGCCTAGAATAGCATTAGTTTTTTTGCTGCTGCATAACATTGTTGACTCATGTTCAGCTTGTGGTCCACTAAGACTACTAGACACCTTTCACATGTACTGCTAGTAAGCCAGGTGCCCCCCATCCTATATTTGTGCATCTGTTTCTTCCTGCCCAAATTCCATTTGTCCCTCATGAAATTAAATTTGTTGGCTTGGGCCCAGTTCTCCAATCTAATGGCTTGACAAGCTGGGTTCGGTGAATTTATGGCAGACAAGTTTATTGAGGCCTATAAATCAGGAGTGGGTGACTTTTTCTGACCAGCAGGCTAGATTGTTTTGCCCCATCCTTGGTGGGCCTAATTTAACAGGTGAGTGGGACCGCCCACCTCTCCGTCACCTGGCTTCACTATGGCCTTTGCAAACAGCTTTGTGCTGCTCCTCTGCAAATCAGCTTGCGGAGGGCTTTTGAGCAGGTCTGAGGAGGTTTAAAGAAGCAGTGTGAAGCTCCTTTCAAGAGCAGTGCTGGAAGAGAAACAGATTCCATTGAATGGAGACCACTTCCCCCTCCTTGAGCGAGACACACTCCCACCCATCTGTCAGCTGATGAACAGGTGGGAGGGTGCTTTGCTCTAGCAAAGAGACGATTCACTGGGAGCTCATTTTATGCTTCCGATTGTTCCTCTTAAGCCCTGTCCTTACCCACCCACAACCTGATGTCTCGTGGTCCAAGGGAGGAGGCCTGGCAGGCCACATTTGGCCCGTGGACCAGTGATTCCCCACTCCTGCTATAGACTGTCCATGTTCAGAGGCCACATGGCACTGAATGCAATTCACTGGCATTCATACCCAGCTTGTGGATCTCCCAAAGCCATATTTGGGAAGGAGGATGCGGGACTAGATGGACCTTCATTTTGATCCAGCAGGGCTTATTGATAACCTGGAAAATATTGGGCCTGATATTATACACCCAAATCCAGGCAGTGAGTTCCACACTTGCAGATCAACACTGGCACTGTTGGTTGTATCTCTGTCGAACGCGCTGAATGCATTTGAGATGGACAGGCACAGAGGAAAGCCAGCAAGGAAGGACAGCTCTGACGGCTCACTTCTTTACTACAAGTTTACTCCTCCAAAGTAAGTTCCACTGATTCAATAAGGCTAATTCCAAGCAAGTGTGTACAGGATTACAACCTAAACCTGGACCGTGTCCATAAAATAGCACAACATTCAGGCACAGTACAGACATTGTCCTATCTATTTTCCGTGTTTTATTCGCATTTTATAGTTTCTCACAGAATAGTGGTACATAATGAATTGGAATAAAATTTGAATGAAAACAAGCACGTCGCGAGATTTAATTCTGGTAAGAAACAATGAACATGAAGGGAAGCAATTACAGCTGAAGAAAATCCCAGGAGCAAACCTCTCTGGATAAGTTAAAAAAAAATTTTTTTTACATGACATTTCACCCACCAATCTGCTTGAGACATGCAGAGACTCTATAGGTGATATAAGGTGAATAAGGATGCAACTATTGTGACTTCCCTGAGGCTTCTTTGCTAGAAGAAGAAGAAGAATAAAGTTGCTTTTATAAATCCCAGAATGTCTCTGTAAGCACATGGCTTAAAAGGGGAGGGGGGGGGACAGTCACTATTGTGCATTGTAAGTTCACATCATGGCTGGAATGGTGCTTTCTGGTTGCAAGCCAAACACATGATAAACGAGCTTCAGAACCAAGCGGATCTGAGGAGGAACAACGGCATAAAAAACGTAGGCCGACCCCATAATGCAAACAAGCAGCAAACTGTGGAAGATCCACCATTCAAAAGGATCCATGAGATAAGCCATCGTGATCAGCTGGTATTGCCAGTAGTACCAGGAGAGAGTGCTGAACTTGCGTTTAATAGCCATAGCCGTCTTAACAGCGCTCAGGTGCCACACCTAAGAGAAACAAGTGAACAAACAAATGTTTAATGAGAACTCTAGAGGTTTTGAGAGGAGGCACACACACGCACACAATATTTACTGCTATAATTCTGAATAAATTATACCCTGCTTTTCAACCACACCTAGGTCCCAAAGTGACTTACAAAATAATAAAAAGCACACTGTAGCTAAACATGTGTATACCAGGTAAAAACACAGCTAAAACACAGAAACCTTTTTTTATTTATTTAAAAAACCAAATACACATAAGCTAATTACAATTCAAATGCAAATAAAACCAGTAAAACTTCCACAATAAAGATTGGTAACCAAACTATATGGGGTTGAGAGGGTCAACTAATATTCCTCAGGAAGCCCATGACTTGTTGATGCTTGTAATACTGCAGCCTAAGCCACGATGTTCATCTATTTGGGAGCCAGTGTGGTGTAGTGGTTAAGAGCGGTAGTCTCGTAATCTGGGGAACTGGGTTCGCTTCCCTGCTCCTCCACATGCAGCTGCTGGGTGACCTTGGGCCAGTCACACTTCTCTGAAGTCTCTCAGCCTCACTCACCTCACAGAGTGATTGTTGTGGGGGAGGAAGGGAAAGGAGAATGTTAGCTGCTTTGAGACTCCTTAGGGTAGTGATAAAGCGGGATATCAAATCCAAACTCCTCTTCTTATTATTATTTTTATTACATGAAACTGAATATTAATTACCATCTTTTTATTTTATGTCTATAGCCTTTCTGCCAAGGCAGCTTATGTAATAAACTAGTGCCTAGTTCGGGTGCCATATTTGAAGTTGGATTTCACAAAGTGTGTCCAGAGCAGGGCAACCTCAATGGTGAAGAAAACTGGTCTTGTGAAACAGCGACATATGTTTAGCCTGGATAAGATTAAGGGGAGACAGGATGACTGCTGCCTTCAAAAGTCCAAAAGGCTGTCACACAGAATAGGGGCTCTCACATTTTCTACCCCTGGGGCCCACTTGAGAGGCCTATCAGTCACAAAATGGCGGACGATGGGGCCAGAGCCAATCATAAAATGCCATAGTCAGTTAGGATGCTTGAAGATAGCATAACTCAGGCTGCTCGCTTCCTCCACTTCTGCCTCAGTCTCCTCTTTCCTTTCTGCTCGCTCCACCCTCCTCCTCCTGGCACAGCGGTGGCAGCAAAAGAGGAGAAAGCCAAATGAGACCCATCTGGGTTCCCAGGAGAGGTTGGTGGGAGACAGCTGCAGACAGCCCACCTGAAACAACCCTGAGACCCACTTTGGTCCCCTGCCTACAGTATGCGAAACACTGACATGGAAGATGGAGCAAACTTGTTCTCAGTCGCTCCAGAATGAATGGGAGGGCATTTCAAAGAAACATATTCCGGTTTAACAATAGAGGAAACCTGCTAACAGGACAACCTGTTTCACAGAGGAACAGATGGCCTCTCCTTCAGTGGCGCTATTTCAGCAGAAGCAACCTCTCAGACATGCACAAAAATTCCTACACCGAGTAGGACTTTGGACTGGCGGAACTCCAAGGCCCCTTCTAACTCAAAGCGTGCCATTATTCTAGGTGAATGAAATACTTTGCTATGTTAATCGGCCAGGTCCTGGCTTTGTTTGATTGAATCATCCGCCTTTACCTACTCCCTGCATAGTAACACCATACTTCAACTTCTTCCCCTATGATTCATGGCATAAACACCCCTGCAATGGGAGCATGCCATCATGTTTTGTGACATTATACTGGGTCAGCAATTTGTAAACTCCATCCCACCCTGCCCCAAAGAGCTTATTTCTCGGTATCTTTACTTGGAAGTAACTTACCGAGTGAGGAACAGGTGAAGTAACACTGCTGATGGTCAGTACTCCCCCTTTTAAGCATCCCAGCTGAAGTTCTTGCTTTGCAGAGGAGCTGGAAATGCTTGATAAACTATGGCTTAGTGTGTTGTGTGAACCAAACCAGTATAAGTCTGCTTCCTATGTTCCCACACTATTGGGTACAAGCCAAGGTACATCCAGGGTTGTGACTATATTGTGAGTTTCAGAAGTTTGGATCGCAGAAAGTTAATAGGGTTAAAAAAGACTGCAGACGTTGCGTAACAGGAATGGCAAAGCTTCCAGACATATCATCTGCCGGGGAAATTGTTCTGGTGGCCAGAACAGGACACAGATGTGGTCCTGCCACTCCACTCTGCCTTCCACACCTGGAATTCTGTGTCCAGTTCTGGGCACCACAAACTGAGAGGAAATATGATAGCCACCTTCAAATATCTAAAGGGCTGTCACATTGAAGATGGAGCAAGTTTCATCTTCTGGAGGGTTCGAGTCTGGAGGGTAGGCTTTGAACCAAAGGCTTGAAGTTACAAGAAAGGAAATTCCGATTAAACATCAGGAGGAACCTGTTCGACAGTGAAACAGACTCCCTCTAGAGGTTGTGGACCCTCCTTCCTTGGAGGTTTTTAAGCAGAGGTTGGGTGGCCAATTGTCATGATCTAATTGAGTTTCCTGCACTGCAGGGGATTGGACAAGATGGCCCTTGGAGTCCTTTCCAACTCCACAATTCTATGATTCTTTGAAATGTAATCCTAAAAGGCTAGGAGATTGGTGGGGAAGATGATTCACCCTTATTTTTCCCCACTGCCTCCAGCTAGAGAGAAGGGGCAAACTAGGGTGGAAATCAATACAGTGGTACCTCAGGTTACAGACGCTTCAGGTTACAGACACTTCAGGTTACAGACTCCACTAACCCAGAAATAGTACCTCGAGTTAAGAACTTTGCTTCAGGATGAGAACAGAAATTGTGCGGCGGCAGCACGGTGGCAGCCGGAGGCCCCATTAGCTAAAGTGGTGCTTCAGGTTAAGAACGGACCTCCGGAATGAATTACGGTAAGTTCTTAACCTGAGGTACCACTGTAGAAACATTTTGAGAAGCAGACTGCAGCGAGAAGTTTTAAGAGAGATTCAGAGAGAGGGGAAGCTCCAGGAAGTGCCTTTTTGTAGTGAGGGGAGCTCCCTCACTCTGGGGATCTGGTGTGGGGCAGTGGCTTAGTCTGCCTGCTGCGAGTGTTAAACTGTGTCTCCACCTAGGCTCAGCCTGTACATTTGTAAATAAACGTAAACATAACAAAACACCACAAGCCTCCACTAACTTCTTTCCAAAGGAAACCCAACTCAGGCAAGTGCCATGACCATGGAATTTCTCACCACTGGAGTAAGCATGACCATGTGACGCTTCTGTAAAAGACAAGGGAAGTTTGTTTCTGGGGCATGTTTTGAGCTAAAAATGCTTCACCTGTAAAAGCCCCAAAGGCCAGAGGTACCAAGGTTACTTCTGCGACAGGGTGTGCCAGGAACCACTCATGAATTTTAAGTTGCATCTTAGAACAGGTTTACACTCATCAGCTGGGGACTGCATTAATACGCAAGGCAGCCCAATTTTTAATTTCCCCATTAAAAATTATGTAAATTATGACAAATCAGCTGTGTGCATGCTAGGGCCTATACATCAGTTTCCTGGCTTACACAATGCTTTATGCATGTGACTGGGAGGATCAGGGACTGGGCAGAGGAGGAATGGTGGAGACCGCCTCCCCAGCCTGACCCTTCCAAAGAAGAAGAAGACAGTTCGGAATTACAGCAGGGGTTTGAGGGAGATGAGGGGGAAAGCTGGGAAATAATGGGAGAGGAGGAGGAGGAGGAGGAGGAGGAGGAGGAGGAGGAGGAGGAGGAGGAGGAGGAGGAGGAGGAGGAGGAAGAATAAGCATTAGAGGGACAGATGACGAACACAGTGTCTTTAGTCAAAACAAAAAAAAATTTTCCAGTAGCACCTTAAAGACCAACTAAGTTAGTTCTTGGTATGAGCTTTCGTGTGCATGCACACTTCTTCAGATACACACTGTGTGTATCTGAAGAAGTGTGCATGCACACGAAAGCTCATACCAAGAACTAACTTAGTTGGTCTTTAAGGTGCTACTGGAAAAAAATTTTTTTGTTTTGACTATGGCAGACCAACATGGCTACCTATCTGTAACAGTGTCTTTAGAAAGCATTCCAGACCGCCCCTCTCCCAGAACCTGATAAGCATTGAAAATAGGAGAGTAAAGAGCTCAAAGGCAGAGGGCATTCATTCATTTGCTCATTCGGGGCAAAGCCATTGTTCCAAGAGGCTTACTTTCCAAGCCTCTCTCTGTGAATATTGAATAAAAAGCAGTTGGTAAAGACTTTTCCTTGCTTATCCGTTCCTGGCAACCTGCTGTGGGGTTGGATCCTCTGCTGCCTGACATCTAATTTCTCTCAAACCAACTTCAATGCAAACTGAGAAAGAGAATCAGACCCTCCCAGTTTCCCTATTTTCCAGGGCCAGTCCCAGATTTATAGAAGCCATCCCAGTTTCTGATTTGATCCTGGAATGTCCCACATTTCTTTAGGATGTTCCTATTTTCATCGAAGAAATATTGGAGGGTGTGGTAAAGGTAAAGGTAAAGGTAAAGGTACCCCTGACCATTAGGTCCAGTCGTGACTGACTCTGGGGTTGCGGCGCTCATCTCGCTCTATGGGCCGAGGGAGCCGGCGTTTGTCCGCAGACAGCTTCCGGGTCATGTGGCCAGCATGACTAAGCCGCTTCTGGTGAACCAGAGCAGCACATGGAAACGCCGTTTACCTTCCTGCCGGAGCGGTTCCTATTTATCTACTAGCACTTTGACGTGCTTTCGAACTGCTAGGTTGGCAGGAGCAAGGACCGAGCAACGGGAGCTCACCCCGTCACGGGGATTCGAACCGCCGACCTTCTGATCAGCAAGTCCTAGGCTCTGTGCTTTAACCCACAGCGCCACCTGCGTCCCTGTGGTAAAGTAAAGGTAAAGGTACCCCTGCCCGTACGGGCCAGTCTTGCCAGACTCCAGGGTTGTGCGCTCATCTCACTCTATAAGCCGGGAGCCAGCGCTGTCCGCAGACACTTCCGGGTCACGTGGTCAGCGTGACAAGCTGCATCTGGCGAGCCAGCGCAGCACACGGAACGCTGTTTACCTTCCCGCTGGTAAGCGGTCCCTATTTATCGAGGGTGCTTTCGAACTGCTAGGTTGGCAGGCGCTGGGACCGAGCAACGGGAGCGCACCCCGCCGCGGGGATTCGAACCGCCGACCATGCGATCGGCAAGTCCTAGGCGCTGAGGCTTTTACCCACAGTGCCACCCGCGTCCCTGTGGTAGGATGTCGCTATTTTCATCGGAGAAATGCTGGAGGCTACGCTAGCTTTGTTTTAAGCTGGTAATAGGCACACAGCCTTAAACTGATTTAACGATTAATTCCTATTCCCAGGGTACTCTAGAAACTGCAGTTAACAAGCTACATTTCCCAAAATTCTTGGGGGGGGGACGGACCATGTCTGTTAAAGTGGTAAAAAATTGACAGAAAATGTATATCGTGTGTGAGGCAGATGTGTGCGAAGAGGTTTGTGGACACAGAGGTTCAGAAAGTGCTGTATCAAACACCTAATGCCAGAACATGGAAGAAAAAGAGGCTTTGACTCAACACTCTCAGCAGGAGATTCAAAGATCTAGTAGGCAAGCCCAGTGTCGTGAGAGTGACACCTTCTGGTCATTGGAGAGAAAGAAGGCCATTTCCAGCTAGGCAGGCTGTGTTAAGCTTTCCATAAGCTACCTTGCTAGATAGTGATCTAAAATAGAGTTTCCTAGTGGAAAGCCCATTTTTAAATAATTGCATGCTGATTATTGGCTGATAAAGTATGAAAAATGTCTGTCTCCCACTTTCTACATCACAAGAACATGAACAATGACATGCCAAAGGTGCACGGAGTCCTTCCATATATCAGTGGTTATTCAGATATTGCACATTTGAAGCACTTAAAAATTAGGTTCTGGGATTAAAACTTGGTCAGATCTACCTCAAATTAAGCCAGGCTCCACAGAAAGCTACTTCATTAACATCGTGAAAAGCATTCTTGTTCAAAACACTTAGGGCAGAGTGAGATCACACCCAATGTTTGTTGACTCACACACTGATCAGAACAAAGTAAGTCCTGCTGGATATTTTCAGGTCTATGAGGATTACATACCGCCCCATACCCGGAGGTCTCAGGGCGGTTCACAGAAAAGATCACAACATATATAATCAGAATAAAAACAACAACCCAATAACACACACACACACACCAGAAAAGAGCCACATTTTAAAAGGGCATAGGTTGTCAACAGAGCAACCAAAGGCCTGGTTAAAAAGGAACATTTTTGCCTGGCGCCTAAAAGTGTGTAAGGAAGGCACCAGGCGAACTTCCCTGGGGAGAGCATTCCACAGACGGGCAGCCACTGCAGAGAAGGCACCCTCTGGACCTCTTGAGGAGGAGACACAAGAAGGAGGGCCTCAGAAGATGTAGGTTCATATGGGATGAGGCGGTCCTTGAGGTATTGTGGTCCTGAGCCACCGAAGGCTTTATAGGATTAAGTGGATTAAGTGGTAATGATCAACTTGCTTCAGTTTTGAGTTTTGGGGCTGTATTTAATAAATTTGTACACCACCCCTCAGGTAGATCTCAGAGTGATTCACAATATAAACTGTAGAGCTATGACTTTCTCATGAGGCTTTCTGGGGTTTTTGAAACATTATTCATCCAATTATTCATCTAGTTTGGTGTAGGAGTGCAAATATCCAGAGTGTGGGGTCAGGTGGGATTACTATGAGGAATTATAAAATATGCATCAAGCCATTGTGTCCACGATGAATGCATTGTGTTGACTGGGTTTAATTCATTGACAATAATTTCTGATCAAATCCCACAACCCTGTGCATCTCTGGCCATTTTCTCTCCTGCCCATTTCTCTTTCTTGACAAGTCACGTATGCAGCCCAGTTGCTTGCCAGGAAGGCATCCTGGGCCATAAAGAGAGTGGGCAAGTTTCTTTGATGTAGCTTTTCTGATATGTTAATCTTAGGATGTTAATCTTAGGGCCAGGAAGGACTTCCGGGTTGGCGCCATTGCCGAATGGCGGATTCCCTCCGAGCTCCGGAGGGAATCTGCTCAGTAGGGATCGGGTTGTACTGCGCCGGCGACGCGGGGACCCTTAAAAACCACGGGCGCGGATGCCCGTGGACTTGGTGACTCGGCGGGCACCGTTAGCGCCCTTCCCGACCCGTGAAGGAGCCTTTTTAAAGGCTACGGAACGGGGGACGGGGAGCGGCGCGGTGCTGAGAGTCCTCTGCTTCCCCTGCTGAGCGAAGCCGCATGCCATTCGGTGGAGAGCGCTGACTTCTTCTTCTGAACATTTGGATTAAAACAACAACCCGTGAGTAATACGGAAATTGGACTTAAAAGGGAAATTCTTCGCCTTTTTTTTTTTTTTGAAATTCGGCACGAGCGGGGGAGGTGCAAAGAGGAAGTCCATCTCCCCCCCCATTGTAGACAATTTAAAGCAAGGATTTAACAATTAAGGTCGAAAAAAGAGCCTTCTCTTCATTGAGAAAAACTTATAAATTCCACGAGTTTAAATTACAAGTAATTGTGCTGGAGGATAAGAGTGGACTGAGATTAAAGTGCAACCCCCCCCCTCGGAACCGGGAGTAAACCGCGAGAGAGCCTGGGGAAGAGAGATCGAGATTTTGACAGCTGTCAAAGTAGCTGTCAAAGTGAAGTATAAAAAAGAGAACTTTGTTCTGGTGACTTTGCTGGCTAGATTCGTTACAATTTGGACATAATGTATTGAAAACAAGGAATAACAAGTTAATTTGACTTTTGGCTTGGATTTGGAAGGAAACTAAGTAACTATAACCCCTCTAGAGGGGGTTTTGGGACATTACAAGTATGGCTGCAAGTGGAAAAATACTGATGGAGTTGAACAGGACTTTTTATCTCCTGGGAGAACTGTATGACCAGAGTACTGTTTTGTCTACAGAAGTAGCTAAACTGAAGGAAACAATAGAGGCATCTATTGAAAATGGAAGGGCCTTGATGCAAGTTTTGGTTCCTGAACAAATAGCTTCTGTAGCGAAGTGGGAAGGGAATGAAGGAGGAGTTTCAGCATCGCAGAAGACTAAGGAAGGCCAAGGGTCTGCCAGGAAGGACACAAAGGAAAACAGGAATTGGATTATGGAAATGTGGTGTGAACTGGACATTGAAAATTGGAGAGACCTCCTGATGGAGGTACTAGAAGATCTATGGAGTACAAACCTGAGCAAGATGGAAGTGGGACTATTTGGGACATTCAGGCTCAAAAGGATTAAGAAACAAGATTGGAGTTCTATTTTTAACTATAGAGGCCTGGATGCAAGAAAAATGGACATTTTTGGGACAGAACTTCTACGAGATCTGGTGCCTGACATAAAAGACTATCAAAAAAACCGGCAAAGAGGAGCAGAGAGAGATTTAAGAGCCTCGGACGTGAGATCGCCAGGCTGACACTAGATAGACTGATGGATTTTGGGGATTGAAACCGGGAAAGAGGGGAGAGAGAATGGGAATCCAAAGGGTGTACAATTATATTTTGAATTTTTCTTTCTTTCATATGTTGTTTTGAAGTGAATATAAAAAAGGGGGAATTCGTGGAGGGGAACAGGGGTCGATCTTAGAAAAAAGAGGTTTATGTTTAAAGACGGTGGATTATGAAAGAGGGTATGTAAAATGAGCTAAATTGAATAATGGGTCAAATATGATAAGGTCAAAAATGTGGGATAGGAACTTGTTGAATTAAATAAATAGAAATGGAATACAAGAAGGGGAGGGGTGGGGAAGTCCGGGAAAGATGTTATTGAAATTAAGGCTTGAAATGTAAATGTTTTCTATTTTTCTTTTTTACTGTTTTTCTTTTTTTTGGACTTTTTTCTTTTATTGTTGGAAAATTTAATAAATATGATTTAAAAAATAATAATAATAATCTTAGGGCCAGGAAACAGATCTCACCTGAAGGTGATAATGATTACTGTCTTCCTGGCCATCCTCTTATCATGTATATTGCTTGTTTATCACCTCCGGGGTTGCCAAATGCACTCCTTTGTAGTTCTGTTTTGTTTACCCCAGAAATATGCGTGCTTAATTAGTTTTGGTATTTTAACTTTGTCCCCACATGGGGTTTGTTGAAATGCTCAGAAGAAATCTGATTGGTTCTTACGAACTCTCTGTAAAAGTTCTTTTGTGAATAAAATGACCTGGACCGAGGGGTGGAGAGACAAGCAGAGAGTATTATATTCACCCTTCCCAGAGTCTTGCTGGTTCAAGCCTCTGTGTGTAGTCTTATTAATCAGAGTTCAATCCTTCCTTTGCTTCAGGAACCCCTCAATTTGGGGCTTAAGCCGGAGACTTCCAGTCCAGATTGGGTGAAGATCATGTGGGATGGTGATACTCTTTCCCCCCAAAATCTTTCTGAAACCTGGTGCCTTTCCTAAATTTTGAACTTCAGCCTCAAACATTGCAGTCCAAAACACCTGAAGAGCAACAAGTTGGAAAAAGCTGGCTTGGAGTGCAGTTGTAATATAAAACAAGGCTGAAATAACAAGCAGGAAGAGTAAGAACAGTCTCTAGAGGGCACCAAAGACCAAGCTGTATCAGAGAGAAGACTCAAGTCCTATTCAGAATTGGGCAGGGCAGGGGGGCCTCCAATCACACAGCCTCCGGCTAGCCTTCCTGACCCTTACTACATCTGATATCCAGGGGTGGTATTCAACTACGTTTTATACAAAGTAGACCCAATGAAATTAATGGATGTAACTTACATCATGTTCATCTGCTTTGAGTAAAACTTAATGGAATAGCACCCCATGTGCTGGATGGCATATAAGCATAGTCGACTCTCAACGTAATAGCCAAAACCACATACAGTGGTACCTCGGGTTAAGTACTTAATTCGTTCCGGAGGTCTGTTCTTAACCTGAAACTGTTCTTAACCTGAAGCGCCACTTTAGCTAATGGGGCCTCCTGCTAATGCCGCGCTGCTGGAGCACGATTTCTGTTCTCATCCTGAAGCAAAGTTCTTAATCCGAGGTACTATTTCTGGGTTAGCAGAGTCTGTAACCTGAAGCGTCTGTAACCCGAGGTACCACTGTACGATCAGAACAACCTTGTAAAAACCGTAAAAAGTGCAGCGCAGCACATATCACACTCTCTCAAGACCGCTGTTGATTCTCTCTGCACCTCTGAATGCTCTCCCAGGGTGTGTGCAATGGTGGGTGGGATTGCCAAAGGTTTCCCCCCACTCTCCCACCCCCTTTTAATTTTTTAAAAACTTTTTCAGCCAAGCACATAATTCTGCGACTGCACATGTTTAATGCACGTAAGTTGCAAGTTGACTGTACATACATACAACCATAGACTCCAAATGCACGAAAGCTCCAACAACACATTGACATCTATGCACAAAGGCTGCTTTGCACACATGCTGAATATGTGGATGTCACAGTTAAGGAACAACTATGATTCCCCGCATCAATGCACACACATAAACACAGCAAAAGCAGCTGCCAACAACTTCAGAGCTGTTCTCTCTCCTTGTCACTTTAAAGTGATACTGTGCTTTTTAAAAAATCCCAGAGAAAACATAAGACTATTTTATGTTTTTGCAGAGGGAGAAAACATTAGTTCGCGGAGTTTCTCTCTATGTTTGGGTTGTTCCCAAAGTTTGGGGAATTGGAAACAAATGTCAGTTTATCAGAATGAAAAAATGAGGGAAAGTGCAGGGGAGACAAAGGAGAGAGAGATTTCATCAGTCCTCTGGGCATATCTACACTGAAGACATGTCCATTTTATAGCAATGTCACAGCTTCTCCCAGAGAATCATGGGAACGATATTTTGGTGAGAATACTGTCTCTGTTTGAGATCCCTAGCTTTCAGTTCCCAAAGTTTCCTAGAGAGGGAAAGTCTGTTAAATCATTTTAAGTCTGTGGTGTGGATGTGATTACTCTCAGCATTAAAGGAAATGAATGTAAAAGCTACCTGCTCCTTCCTTAGGATTTGCTAAAATTTCTCAGCAACTTTCTCCTCTTCTCAGTAGTAACCAACCAGTGATCTGGTCCTCATCTCTTTCTGCCCATTCAGAGAACTCTAGCAACTCTAGAAAGCAGAAGAAATTTGTCCAAATTTAATGATATTATATTGTCAAAACCATAGTGACCCATCCCATGAAACAATACATACATGAGGGAAATAATAAGTTTATCTATTTACACATATGCTATTTGGTTCTGTAACCTTAATTATATTTTAGCGTTATTGATGTTATTGATGTTTTCCCCTGCTGTTTAATGCATTTTAATGTAATTCCCCCCCTTCTCTTTTCTTTTTCTTCTGATTTACATTAATTCTCTGTAATACTCTCAGCAATATATATATATTAGAAAGCAGAAGAAATGGCACTGTGGAATGGATATAGAAAGCAGATTGCAGTACAGTATATGGGAAACAGTGAAGGTGATCAGATCCAAAGGATGACAGGGCTCCTTTCCCATTAACAGTTTGGGAGGAGCATACATACACTTTACTGGGGCTAAGGGGAGTGCAGGGACTGAGTCAAGGCTAGCTGTCCCATTACCACAAGGAAAACGTGAGGCTAAATTGTAAATTATGCTTAAGAATGTCCAAATTTATTAATCCTCTGTTTACCTTTGGTGTCCTAAACTTTTAAGATTTGCTGTACTCAATCTGCTGGAACAAAACAAGCAGTGCTATTTTTCTAGAAAAAGAGGTGCCGGAACTCACCACAAATGCCTCCCTCATTCTCTTAGAATAGCAATGGTGCCATTCTAAGTTCCAGTAAATCCCAGCTGAAAAAAAGCCCTGAGAACAAGTATTCCAACCAATGTGTTGTAGTCCCCACCTTTCTCCCTTCTCTAGAACAGCAAGCATAAGAACACACAAAAGGGAAACAGGATCTGGCTACATGTCCCAACACCAATCATCTTCTTCTTCTTCCCAACCTGTTGACTACGGCCTCTGGCAGCCATGCAACCCCAATCAGAGTGAAAATTTACATGGGTTACATACGGATGTGACACGCTACCTTTCACATAAATGTTGAACATGTGACCAGAAAACACAATACTGGCCACGACCCTGAACTGAGATGGGACAAAGCAGCTTGTCTGAACACATCTGGAGCAGCCAGCCCCCCAGATCTTCATTGTCCATTATACCTAAACAGTTTTGACCTTTAGTAAAGGTAAAGGGACCCCTTACCATTAGGTCCAGTCGTGGCCGACTCTGGGGTTGCGGCGCTCATCTCGCTTTACTGGCCGAGGGAGCCAGCGTACAGCTTCCGTGTCATGTGGCCAGCATGACTAAGCAGCTTCTGGCGAACCAGAGTAGCGCACGGAAACGCCGTTTACCTTCCGGCCGGAGCGGTACCTATTTATCTACTTGCACTTTGACGTGCTTTTGAACTGCTAGGTTGGCAGGAGCAGGGACTGAGCAACGGGAGCTCACCCCGTCACGGGGATTTGAACTGCCGACCTTCTGATCAGCAAGTCCTAGGCTCTGTGGTTTAACCCACAGCGCCACCCGCGACCTTTAGCTGAATGTATAAATTACTTTAGTCTTCCAGATTGCTATTTCTACACCTTATACTATTACTGTGCCTTCTCGTTGCTTCAGGTTTTCCCCCCTTCTGTACATCAATGGATGCTTTGGCCCTTTCCATGTAGAGGTGCCTGAGTGTCCTTACTGCTGTCTGTGTGCATTTACTCAGAGATGGGGCACAGGAGCAGAGGAAGATGCCATCTACCAAGTCAGACCACTGGGCCAGCTGGCTCACTATTGTCTACACTGGTTGGCTGGCAGAGCCTCTCCAGGATTTCAGACAGGCGTCTCCCCACAGCCCTAGCTAGAGATGCCAGGGATTGGGACCTTCTGCATGCAAAGCAGATGCTCCACTGCTGAGCTTTGGCCCTTCAAAGCTCTGCATTATGGTCTACAGATGTCAATTTTATTTTCTTGTTAATTATGCTGTTTTAAATGTGTATATTATATTTGACTTCCTTTAGCAATGTTTTCTTCTGAAATGTTTAAAGATAATTTTTGCTGTTGTATTAAATGCACATTCTGTAGCTGACCTGCTTTGTTTTGAAATCTTTAAAGCAATATTTTACTTCCCTGTTAATTAATGTTGCTTGGAAGGCATACTTAATATGCGACTTTCTCCAGTAATGTTTAATTTGGATTGTTTTTATTTTATGTGTATATCTGAAGCAGCATCTCCACCCCACCCCATTGTTCAGCCCCAACACTGAGGTCCAGCTCTGAAGACCTTCTGGCGGTTCCCTCATTGCGAGGAGTGAAATTATAGGGAACCTGGAAGAAATCCTTCTCAGTAGTCACACCCGCCCTGTGGAACGCCCTCCTGTCAAATGTCAAAGATAAGCAACTATATGACTTAGTAGACATCTGAAGGAAGCTTTTAATGACTGATGTCCCCTTTCCCCTCTGTTTTTTGCTGGAAGCGGTCCAGAGCGGCTGGGGTAACCTAGTCAGATGGGCAGGGTATAAGAAAAGAATTGTTGTGGTTAGGTGGTTTGTGTTGTAAACTGCTTTTTAAAAGATGTTTTTCTTAAAAACAAAGTGGTATAGAAATAATAATAATAATAATAATACCCTAGGCCTCACTCACCAAGAGAACCAAGAAATACTATTTATTGTTTTTTCATTTTTTACGTGTGTGTCTTATCTTACTCTATGCACTTGTAATTTTGCACTTTTTATTGTTTAACAAAGAAACTATCATTTCCAAGAGAATCAGAGAGTGCTTGTGCAGCAAACACTATGACCCTAGAGGAGGGCGTGTGCTTCAAAACCAGGGCTCAATTGGGCGTGCGTGTCTGGAACCCAGCAATCTGGCTGAAGTGTATTTAAAATGTCAAGGAAATAAACAACTATCTGACTTTTAGAAGACATCTGAAGGCAGTGCTTTTTAAAAATAAAACAAAATGTTTAGGGGTACTCTCATTCTGACTCAGGAAAATCACCATTTTATAGTTCATATGGGGGGGAATACAGTAAATGGACAAAAGTACAAACATTCACAAAATGTTTAGGGGTATGCGCCCCCCCCCCCGAATAAAAGCACTGTCTGAAGGCAACCGTGTTTAGGGAAGTTGTTAATGTTTGATGTTTCATTGTCTTCTTAATATTCTGTTGGGAGCCACCCAGAGTGGCTGGGGTATAAATAAATTATTATTATTATTATTATTATTATTATTATTATTATTATTATTATTATTGGGTTCAGGCATGACCCACCACCAGTAACCCTGGCCCTCTCCCTCCTTACCTGGCACCCTGAGCTCAGGGGTTCATAGGTTGCAGCGCCAGCCTTCCTGGTCCCCAAAAGCTGCTCTCAGCACACTGGGCCTTATTCAGCCCAGGCCTCAGAACAGCTTGGCTTTGATTGGACAGCCCTGCCTAGATGGCAGCCTATGAGCTTGACCCGCTGAGGCAGGCCTGGCACTCTAGGACTTGTCGTCTGTGGCCCTTTTATTCTTGAGAACTACATGTCCCAGAGTTCCCTAATTCTACAAGCTTTATCTCTGAGCACAGTGCAGAAAGAGCTAGCAGCATGTGGGAGGTTGGCAGTGCCGGATTTATGTACAAGCTAAACAATCTATAGCTTAGGGCTCCGCTCTTTTGCCCCTCCCCCAAATTACACTATTAATATACTGCAGTTCAACAATTACTTTGAGAAAATACATATTTTGTTGTGCGCAAATGGCTTTAGATACCTATTAGGTCCATAAATTAGTGTATTTTTCGCTCCATAAGGCGCACCTGACCATAAGGCGCACCTAGTTTTTAGAGGGGGAATTCAAGGAAAAAAATATTATTTAAAGGGAGCGCTGAACAGAGCCTGTATGCATCCCAGGCTCTGCTCAGCGCTCCCTTTCACGAGCAGCGTGGAGTGTGTGTGTGTGGCTCTTGGGGGCTTTTCCCCGAGGAGGGAGAAGGGCAGCTCATCACTGACAGAATTCCCCCACCTCGTAGAAAAGCTAGCAGAAGCCGCACACCCTTTAAAGAGCATGCGGCTTTTGTGCGGCCAGTTAGTCCCTTCTCCCTCCTGGGGAAAAGCCCGCAAGAGCCGCGCTGAGCTTGTGTGCGGCTCTTGGGGGCTTTTCCCGCCTGCCTCCCCCCTGCATTCGCTCCATAAGACGCACACACATTTCCCCTTACTTTTTAGGAGGGAAAAGGTGCGTCTTATGGAGCGAAAAATACGGTACCGTATAGCATATATTCAACACAAAAACCAGTGACAATTTGTTGTTGACAAAGGGCAGCTGGACATATAAAGGGCCCCATTACCTTCAGTAGCTTAGGGCCTCATCAAACCTAAATCCAGCCCTGGAGGTTGGGCATGGGAGACTTAATTTTTGGCAAGGTTATTCAGTGAGGAGCCTTAAATATATGTTTTTCAGGTGTGATGAATTCAAATCTGTTGTGTGTGTTTTTGTGATTTGGCAGCTCGAGATGTCTACGTTCAATGAAGAAGCACATTCAGTACTTTCAGGAAACCAAAGGGTTTTGAATTTTAGCTTCCGATAAGGTCTGGTCATGCTAAAGAAGAGGAAGAAGGAGATGGAAGAGAAATAACATATAATCTAACTGCAAGTACTTGGCAATCCCTTTTTTAATTATTTCTATGTGCAATTTTGCACACGCTTTACTTACCAAGCAAAACTAAATTATACTCATTTAACCCAAATATCTCTTGAATCCCCAGGGCACGTTGCAACTTTTGAGCACCCCTAATTTTGGGGATTTGAAAGTTGGAAAATCCAGTACGCCCTAGTGTGGGAGTAGATGAGGGAGTAGAGGATAATGAGGGGCAATGAGTTCACTGGGGCAGTTGAGAGGCAATACTTCTGGTGGAAGGTGCAGGCCTCGGAACATAGGGAGTGTATAGGGAAGTTTTTAATGTTTGATGTTTTACCGCGTTTGATGTTTTAATTTGTTGAAAGCAGCCCAGAGTGACTGGGGGCAACCCAGTCAGATGGGTGGCATATAAATAAGGAAGTATAATTATTATTATTATTATTATTAAAAAGGTGAATTGTGTGGAAAGCAGGAATGGGGGAAGCTTGTTTCCTCCAGGTGCTGTTGGAAGTTCAGCTGGGTACATGAAAACTACTTTATACAGTTAAGACGCTTGGGCCCATCTAGGCTCAGTCCTGTCTCATATCTTCCAGCACATTGAAGACAAAAACTGGGACACCATCTTTCTCCCCCCCCCCAAAAAAAAACACCTTTTCTGAACACAGCACCAAAAAAATATGTGTTTTGAGGTGCCGCGCGAGATCACAGCCCCCCAAAGGCACTTTTCCAGGGAGGAAATTGCGCAAGATCACACCCAAAATGGTTGCCTTCTTCTCGCAAGAAAAAAAACCAGGATGTCCCAGTTTTTCCAGGATACTTGTGGGACATGATGTCTAAACTGACTGGCAGTGGTTCTCCCCTCAGCACTCCCTGAACACGCTGGGTATTGAACCTTTTCTGCATCTAAAGCAGTGGTTCTGCGACTGATCTGCAACCCTTCCTAAAACGACTGCCTGTTTTGTGGAGAAAGCGTTACAATACTAAAGTCTCAGAGCACAGGTTTTCAATTCAGGTCCCAACCTTTCTGATGGCTGAGCCAACCTGAGTCTGGTCAGTACATGGGTAGATGACTACCTGGGAGCCACATGTACACTGTCTCAGATCCCATGGAGGAAGAAAGGTTGGGTAGACAGCTTCTTCTGTGTTAGAGGAGCCAGAGGAGAAGCCTAGCTGTACCTTACCACAAACGGGAGCTGCTAGCATCTCACATTCCTCCTCAAAAGCATGAGGTCATGTTCAGCATTCTCCATGCTTCCTTTTATTCAGGTCTGAGACAGTTTTGTCCAGCTTTCTATAGATTTTATTTATTCAAACGTGTGTTAAAACAGAGCCACTGTGATCAAGAGATGCTACTATATGGACATAAGCACAACAAACCCAAACCAGCAGTTGCATTCGCCGCAAAAAGTGTGGAACTATCTTCAGTGCCAAAGAAATGCAACTAGACATACAGTAAGACTAAAACAGATAAAACAGTGGTAAGTGAGATGTTCCTTCAGAGTAAACAGTTTGTGAATCAACTTCTCAGTCAGCCCTTATGCTTTTTCCAGCCTAAACAAAGAAGGAAAACTAAACTAATGGGAATAAAAGGAGAACAGCTTGGCCGGAACATTTCCTGCATATCTTTGCAAATGTTAAGTTTATGCCATGGTTGCTCTGCCAAGTGAAGAGAGGCTTTCTTGGAGCAACTGCAAGGAGCTTTCTTTTGTGAATTGGTCTTTGTTGAGTGTTTGCAGCAATTGCCCTACTTGAAGAGGAATCTCGGGCAGCAACGGAAACTTAAAACCATTTGGCACCTTCTTTTGCCTCACTCTGCTTCCACTGGAAAAGTGGCAGTACAGGAGGAGACCTGTACTTGCTTCTCTCTCATTTTTATACCTTAAAGGCAAACAACATGATAGGTGGTTCCAAACATACCACTAATATAGCATATAAACATCAGACACGCCTGCCACATCTTTGGGGGGAAAGATCACTTAAGGGTAAGAAAGCTGGGTTTGCAGATGCTCTTCCCTGGCTCTTCCCACTTTTCTGAATTAAGATTCTTCCTTATCTACCTTTCACGTCTTCCTTATATACTGTGAGTTATCCTGCCATGCCAAACCAAAACTGCTATGGATGACACTGGCAGATCCCAAAATGACCAATCCAAAGCATGTCTTGAGCACATTAAGAGCATAAGGAGAGCTAAACCTTTTCTGTTCAGTCATTGTTGGTGGCGTTAATAATAATCGTCATTTATTTTATTTTATTCTTCAATTAATAATCATGTGGCTGTTAGGGCATGCAAAATTACTTCCCTACATTACCATTTCACTGAGCCTTCCATATAATTTAACGAAAAGAACACTGGTCTAGTGAGATCTCATAATCTTTGCCTCTTATTATTTAATTTTTATTCCACACACCCCATCGCTTTTTCACAAAATGATCCTCGCACCATACTAATAGCCTCCCCTGCTCTCATTTTTACATTTCCAATGTTTGCTTTTTAAGCTCACATGGTGGGGATTCTATTTTATATTTGCAAGGCGAGCTAGAAACAGGAATCTATCTTATAAGCCCATCTCACTCAGTATTGTCAACACTGACTGTCAGCTGCTGTCCTGGGTTTCAGACAGGGAATCTTCCCTAGTCCTACTTGGAGATGCCAGGGGTTGAACCTTGAACCAGCTGTCTGCAGTGCAGCAGGTACCACTAAGCTATGACACTTCTTTGCCACTTGCTTACGGTATATGGCGTTCATCTTCTAACTTATTTCACATCATTTTGCTCAAAATGCATACAAATTGGGTCTCCAAATATTATTTAAAACATAAGTGCTTGACCGTTTATTTCTTCCGTGGCATTGGAACTATAAGGACACGCTTGCAGTCCTGTTTTCTTTTTATACTTTCTTTTCTAGCATCTCAGCAGTACCATCAAGACATCCCTTTTTAAAAGAAAGGGGGGGAAAGGATACATTATCCCAAGAGAGGAAAGCAAGATCTTTTCTAAATGTGACCCTAAGATGTACATTCGAGTTTGTCTCACAGTTTTTGTATCAACTGATAAATGCTGTTAAAGTTTTTACATTCACACTATGAAGGCTGCGGTCCTGTAGGTTTTTGAATTATTGGAGGAGACTCTTGAGAGTCCCATGGACTGCAAGAAGATCAAACCTCTCCATTCTTAAGGAAATCAGCCCTGAGTGCTCACTGGAAGGGCAGATCCTGAAGCTGAGGCTCCAATACTTTGGCCACCTCATGAGAAGAGAAGACTCCCTGGAAAAGACCCTGATGTTGGGAAAGATTGAGGGCAGAAGGAGAAGAGGAGGACAGAGGACGAGATGGTTGGACAGTGTTCTCGAAGCTACCAGCATGAGTTTGACCAAACTGCAGGAGGCAGTGGAAGACAGGAGTGCCTGGCGTGCTCTGGTCCAGGGGGTCACAAAGAGTCGGACACGACTAAACGACTAAACAACAACAACCTGTAGGTTAATTTGGTCCCATCCACAGTATACATTTAAAGCTCATGACTCGCCCCCCCCCAATATAATCCTAGAAACTGTTGTTTGTTAAAGGAGCTCAGAATTGTAGCTCTGTGTGTAAACAGCAGTTCCCATTATTTGGGGATGGGGGCGAGGATGGGGACAATGTACCGTATTTTTCGCTCTATAGGACACACTTTTCCCCCTCCAAAATTTAAGGGGAAATGTGTGTGCATCCTATAGAGCGAATGCAGGCTGTGCGGCTAAGCCCAAAGCCAGAACAGGGAGACGGAGCGCTGTGCAGGGCAGCAGGGGGCCTTCACCCCACTGCCTTGCGGAGGCTACGGAGGCTGTACGAAGGTGGGGGAAAGGCTGCAATGCTTCCCTCCACCGCCAGCCCCACAAGCTCGGGGGGCAGCGGGAAGGCAGCCCGCCGCCTTTGCGCTGCTCCTCAACCTGGTCTTTGGGATTGGCAGTGGGGGAAAGCAGCGCTTCCCCCCGCCAGCCCCAAAGAGCAGGTTGAAAGGAACCCAAAGCCTCCGGAGCCCAGTGGGAACTCCCGCTGGGCTCCGGAGGCTTTGGGTGAACGCACCTTCAACACACAGAACGCACTTTGTTTTAGAGGGGGAGAACAAGAAAAAAAAAAATTTTCCTGTTCTCCCCCTCCTATGGTCTGGTGTGTCCTATAGAGCAAAAAATACAGTATTTCAAATGCCCTGAATGTGAACTTAATTGGCCATAATCCCCACTTAACTGAATAGTAACTTCTGAGCAGACATGCATAAGCTTGCCCTGCTTATTTTATAACATGCATTCTATAACATCACCTTTGGTACTATTCATTCATTGCACCTTACAACGTATTTAAAACACGCATAAATTTGGCATTGAAAAGATAAACATAAAAAGGCCAGACTTCATTGGAAAAGGCTGCATATGCTCCATCCAGTATCAAAAAGCCCTCGATTCTCTTTCTGCATGTCTGCCTAGGTAAGCAGTTATTATTGTTCCTACCTTGGTGCTGATCAGCTGGTTTAGCTTCTTACTTGCACTGAGAGCTTTTAGCCCTCATCCTGCACGTTTAATATAGTTTGCTTTGCAGAGGCTCCACCTCTTTGGTGTTTCACCATTCACAATGTGATAGCCAGTGAATTACATTGCAAAGGCAATAAAGAGTTCACTTTTAAATACCTACCTAAACAGCAAGGTTCGAGCTCAGGCCCGACTAGCAGAGCATATGCTCTGCATACAATTGGTGGTCTCAAACTAAGTCATACTCAGAGCAGTTCCACTGAAATCAATGGACTTACCTAAGTTAGTCGTGCCCATTGATTTCAATGGGTCTGCCTGAATATGACCTAGCTGGATGTAATCCAGAAAATTCAGTCCCTCCATCCTTAATTAAAAGGATCAGGTTGTTGGCATTTGTCTATCTTAAGAGACAATGGAGTGTGCCTCCCCGGGGGTGAAGTCAAACCGCAACATTGGCGCCACCGAAGTGACCTGTCCGGGGCACTAGCCTGGGCAGTGTGTATGGAGGTCTTGAACTGCCCAGGTGAAAAGACACTCTCTCCTTCTTGGCCTTGCAGATGTGCAAGGCAGCAGAGGTTTAGGAATCAGAGTTTTCCTTCTCCTATATAATAATAATAATAATAATAATAATAATAATAATATATTTATACCCCGCCCATCTGGATGGGTTTCCCCAGCCACTCTGGGCGACTTCCAAAAAAATATTAAAATACTGTCAAACATTAAAAGCTTCCCTAAACAGGGCTGCCTTCAGATGTCTTCTAAAAGTCTGATAGTTGTTTTTCTCTTTGACATCTGGTGGGAGGGCATTCCACAGGGCAGGTGCCACTACCGAGAAGGCCTTCTGCCTGGTTCCCTGTAACTTCACTTCTCGCAGCGAGGGAACTGCCAGAAGGCCCTCGGCACTGGACCTCAGTGTCCGGGCAGAACGATGGGAGTGGAGACGCTTCTTCAGGTATACTGGACCGAGGCCATTTCGGGCCTTAAAGGTCAGCACAGCACCTTGAATTGTACCCGGAAATGTACTGGGACGCAATGTAGGTCTTTCAAGACTGGTGTTATGTGGTCTCGGCGGCCGCTCCCAGTCACCAGTCTAGCTGCCGCATTCTGGATTAGTTGTAGTTTCCGGGTCTCCTTCAAAGTTAGCCCCACATAGAGCTCATTGCAGTAGTCCAAGCGAGAGATAACCAGAGCGTGCACCACTCTGGTGAGACAGTCTTCCAATGTTGCTGAGCCCCATCTGCCCCTGGAAGGATCAGGTAGAATGTAAGGAGAGAGCTCTCCATTTGAGACCCTAAAGCAGGGATGGGGAGCCTGTAGCCTTGCAGATGTTGTTAGACTCCTACAGCCTTCAATCCTTGCCAGCGTGGCTAATGGTCAAGGCTAGCAGTTCGAGCTCTCTTGACCTAGAGAGCTGCTACAATCAAAATAGACAACTCTGGGTGTGATAGACAACAACATCCTTTTTAGATCACCCTGTATCTGGTGGGAGCCCTGGGAGCCCATATTTACACAATATAGCAATAAAATACATCCATTTAACGCAAATAATAAAACACTAAAAATAATAATGCTAATAATGATAGAATCATTAATTTGTAGAGTTGGAAGGAACCCAAGTGGTCACCTAATCCAACCACCTGCAATGCATTACAATGTCATTTTTAGATCATTGTGTAACAAATAATAAAATGATCAAAGTGCTTTAGAAAAAATGAAGGCTAATCCATTAGAGGGAATGGGGCATTGCCCCACCATGCTCAGTGTGCCCTCAGCCTGTCTGCCTCCTTATAGAAGCATAGAATTGTAGAGTTGGAAGGGATAGCAAGGGTCATCTAGCCCAGTCTCCTGCAATGCAGGAATCTCAACTTAAAGCATCCATGACAGATGGCCAACCAACCACTGCTTAAAAACCTCCAGTGAAGGAGAGTCCACAACCTCCTGAGGGAGACCGTGCCACTGTTGAACAGCTCTTAGAACAGCTCTTACCACCAGAAGGTTCTTCCTGATGATTAGTTGGAATCTCCTTTCTTGTAACTTGAAGACATTGGTTCTAGTCCTACCCTCCAGATCAGGAGAAAACAAACATGCTCCCTCTTCCCTTAAGATATTTGAAGATGGCTATCATATCTCCTCTCAGTTTCCTCTTTTCCAAGCTAAACATACCCAGCTTCTTCAAGTGCTCCTCAAAAGCCTTGGTTTCTAGGCCCTTGGTCATCTTGGTTGCTGTCCTCTGCACAAATTCCAGCTTGTCAACATACTACTTGTGGAGCCCAGAACTGGACATACTATTCCAAGTGTGGTCTGACTAAAGCAGAATACAGTGATACTATTACTTCCCTTGATCTGGACACTATACTTCTGCTGATGTAGCCTAGAATACCATTAGTTTTTTTGCACCACACTATTAGCTCATGTTAAGCTTGTGGTCTACTAAGACCCCTAGATCCTTTCCATATGTACTATCGGCAAGCCTTACATTTGTCCCCATTTGAATTAATTTTGTTAGTCTGGGCCAGGTTCACCACTCTATTATGGTCATCTTGAATCCCGATTCTGCCTTCTTTATTTACAGCAAGTCCAAGGAGTGACACTGATTGTAAGCTTCTTCTTCCTTGGCGTTACCTGTGTATTATTCAGTACTACTGGAACACATTGCAATTAGTGGGCTCCACTATTCTTGGCTTTAGCTCCATCTAGTTTCAAACTCTCTTATCGCTGCCCAACCCAAGCCATTGGGCAACAGCCACTACTGACTATAAGCGATCATTTCCTACAATAATTAATGATGCAGCAGCATATAAAATACATCTCTTGAGCCCTAAGGAAGCTTCTTAATATAACACGACACAGCTCTTTTGGGATGGGATTCAATCACATACAAGCAAATTCAGGTTGCACAATATAAATTAATTTGGTGCTCTTGCACAACAAACCCATTTCCCTCCAAACACTGAATTCTTGCTATAAGGAAAACGATAGGGGAACTTGCATTGGAAAGTGTGGAATTAACACTTGCTTGATGCAACATCATATATAAGCTTCCCACAAACTAATAATAATGGCTGCCGGACAAATAGCCATCATCCTCCAACCTCCTCGCAGACTTGGTACAAATAAACCAGAATGAACGCTCAGTAAACAGGTAATTCGAAAGAGACTTGGCTTATGACAATGCAGCAATGGTCAGTCTTCTAGTGTTCCACTTTTCTTTGTGGGAGGGAGTTTGGTTTTTGGTTTTCTCGTCAGTGGGTAAAAACCAATCCATTTCACTGCTCCCTGGTAAAATTACCCATTGTGAAATGTTGCTATTTCTAATTGTAATTTAACCGAGTGACAGCTGATTTCTCTTTTTCCAAAATTTGCAGTATGAAGCTAAAACTACCTGCAATTTCAGAATGCTGCCCCCATTGGCACCCCTGTGACATTTCCGCACAACTGCATCCTGCTTAAAATAGTGAGAAGCCTTCGATGTTTTCTGTAATTCTCAAGCTCATGGTGCAACAAACAACACAACGGAGTGCAACAACTTGGCCAAACATCACTTAAGATGCACAGCTTAAAAGTTGTACAGTGGTACCTCGGGTTAAGTACTTAATTCGTTCCGGAGGTCTGTTCTTAACCTGAAACTGTTCTTAACCTGAAGCACCACTTTAGCTAATGGGGCCTCCTGCTGCTGCCGCGCCGCCAGAGCCCGATTTCTGTTCTTATCCTGAAGCAAAGTTCTTAACCTGAAGCACTATTTCTGGCTTAGCGGAGTGTGTAACCTGAAGCATATGTAACCTGAAGCATATGTAACCTGAGGTACCACTGTAGTTCCTTTTTGGCCAGCGTTGACTGCTGTCCATCAATTAAATGGATAGCTTCGTTTTGAAACTTAAGATGTCGTTTAAAAAGAACAGCTAGTTATTTTCCTTTAGGCACTGGAGGCAATAAGAAGACACTGCAAGTATTTGGCCCATGTGAGTGTTCCCATGAGAAGAGCTAAGGTGTTTTGTTACCATTGCTTCCCACTCAGCCTACAGTTTTTATAGCTGTGGCTCACCTGCATTAAAGTTGTGCCAAGCAGAATGCAGCTATCAAAATGAGGACTGAATCTGTTAGCAGGTATTGTGTACAGGGGCGTACCTAGGGTTGGCAAAGTTGGCTCCCACCAAGGGTGCAGGCCCAGGGGGTTACAAAAACCATGCCTCTCCACTCTGACTCAGCTCCTCTGGCAAGGGGGCAAGGGACAGGAGAGAGCTCCTTGCCAACAGGAGCATAGGTACGCCTCTGGCTGTGTAACACTGTTCCTGAAAGAACTAAATTGCTTGCTGATTTGCTTCCTGGAAGAATTTAAGTGGTTGGTGTTGACCTAAGTTATCTGGGGCCCAGATATATGAAAGAACACATCTCCAGTATCTGAACACTTGTATCAGTGGGCCCAAGTTTTTTAGTGTGTCAGAAACAGGCGACAAGTTCCACCCAAATTTGGGAGGCCCAGCGTACACGTGTGACATCACATGGCAGGAGGAAGCTCAGCGGAGCCCGTCATAGCCATGGGAAGGCCTGACGGGGCCCACTGTGGCTGCGGGTAGGCCCAGTGAGGCCAGTTGAAACCATGGGAAGACCTGCCAGAGCCCATCATAGCTGCAGGAGGACCCGGTGGACTGCAGATACACCCAGTGGGGCCCATCATGGCCGCGGTGAGGCCCTGCAAGGTCCACCATGGCCACAGGTAGGCTCGATGGGGCATCCTTATATCACCTTAACTGTCATGGCTTCCCCACCACCACCAAAGCATCCTGGGAATAACTTGAGGATGCTGGGAATTGTCGCTCTGTGAAGGATCTCCTCAGGAATACTCAGCACCCACAACGAGCTACAATTACCAAGATTCTCCGGGGGAAACCATGACTATTTAAAATGGTATAAGGGTGATTTAAATAGATGTGTCCACTGAAGCATAAGAAAGGTGTCGGACCTCTTCACTCATTCAGGATGTTGTTTAGGGATTAGGGGAGCTTCACCCATTTTGGTGACTTTGATGTTCTGCATTAAGTGAATTTGTGTAAGGGAGTCTCTCTATTTCTTTTCCCCACTTCTTTAATCTGGAAAGGTGCTTCAAGGCATCTACTGCTGTCAGATGGGAACAAGACAGCAAAATTACTGAAAAATATTAGAAAGCATAGATTAATAATTTAAATGTTGCAGCCTAAGCAGCAACGACCTACTCATTTGTTTCTACTTAGCAGGCACGCTTGGTGGTTTATAATTATCCCGTGAAGTAACATCCAATAAACAGAAATAAAACAGAATCAGCAGAGTGACAGAGATTTTGTTAATACAGTGCTACCTCGGTTTTGAACAGCTTAGTTCATGAACAACTTGGAACGCGAATGCTGCAAACCCGGAAGTAAGTGTTCCAGTTTTTGAACGTGCTCCGTTTTTAGTCCCCCTGTGTTTCCTGTTGCGCTGCTAATTTGCATCCCCCATTGTAATTCAAGCCTTCTGTTTCTGATTGCAGTGTTCTGAGGTGATATTTGGAGCTTACATTTGGTGCTTCTGTTTTTGCTATTTATTTTGCATTTTTTGTTTTGAGGCTTTTTCCTGTTAATTTGTTTTTGTGACTGTATGGATCCCAGTTCAGCTACTGATTGATTGATTGATTGATTGATTGTGTGACTGCAGAAATGGATAACCCCCCCATCCAAATAATGACTATCAACAATGCAGGTAAGAAAATAATAATAATTTTAATTTTTATCATCTACAAAACTGTTTTATTTATTTTATAGTACAGTACTTTGATTATTGCTTTTAATTTATGGATCAATGGTCTCGTTAGATAGCAAAACTCATGTTAAATTGCTGTTTTAGGGGTTGTTTTTAAAAGTCTGGAATGGATTAATCCATTTTGCATTACTTTCTATGGGAAAGCACGCCTTGGTTTTGGAACGCTTTGGTTTTGGAACAGAATTCCGAAACAGATTAAGTTTGAAAAACCAAGGTACCGCTGTATCCAGGTTCATGTTAGGCTCATTGGATTAGATCAGATGAGACAGCGTCCAGGAGAGCTGGGCTCTCTTGGGGGCTTTCCATCCAGTGCCCCCAGCCCCTCCTTCCTTACAAAATTGGGGCTGGTTTGTTGGGCATCCGCGGATGAGACTGTGTCTTCCCGTACCCCGGGAAGATTTTGGGAGGCTGATTACTCCCATCTCAGCCTCTAATTACCCTGTGGGAGCCAGAGCGATTGAATTTTCAGCCAACTTCCTCAAGCGGAAGTCCTACATGTCATCATTCTCAAGACTTTCTTACAGGCAAGGTTTCAGATCCCCTCAACCAGCTCACAAACCCCGTTTCATGAGCCCAACGCACAGCTCTATGGATGCCCTCAAGTGACTCAATTAAACTGGAACTAATTAGCCAGGCACTCCAGGCATCATTCTCAAGACTTTCTTACAGGCAAGGTTTCAGATCCCCTCAACCACCTCACAAACCCCGTTTCATGAGCCCAACGCACAGCTCTATGGATGCCCTCAAGTGACTCAATTAAACTGGAACTAATTAGCCAGGCACTCCAGGCATCAGATTATTTATTTACTGCATGATATCTCTGTATCATAAAGGGACGCGGGTGGCGCTGTGGGTTAAAGCCTCAGCGCCTAGGACTTGCCGATCGAAAGGTCAGCGGTTCGAATCCCCGCGGTGGGGTGCGCTCCCGTTGCTCGGTCCCAGCGCCTGCCAACCTAGCAGTTCGAAAGCACCCTCGGGTACAAGTAGATAAATAGGGACCGCTTACTAGCGGGAAGGTAAACGGCGTTCCGTGTGCTGCGCTGGCTCGCCAGATGCAGCTTGTCATGCTGGCCACGTGACCCGGAAGTGTCTGCGGACAGCGCTGGCCCCCCGGCCTATAGAGTGAGATGGGCGCACAACCCTAGAGTCTGTCAAGACTGGCCCGTATGGGCAGGGGTACCTTTACCTTTACCTTTTATCTCTGTGTCATAAGGAAATCCTCATGAAATCTGATATATTTATTCAGGGCTCAACACTGCATTTCATCTTGAAACAGGAGCAATAAGCAACCCAATGAAATGTCATTATGTTGGGAGGAACAGAAGACACAAGAAAAGATAATCACAACATGGTGATTATCCACTTCCCTCTTTGATATGTGCACCTGCTCACCTCACCCCCCCCCCCCCCATTTGCAAAGGGGGAAAAATGCAAACTACATTGTAATAGGTGCCTGTGAGATTGAAATATCAAAATGCGAATGGTTTTGATTTGTAAGCTGTAGCTTCAAAAACAGCTGACATGGATTTCCAAAGAGCCAAGAGTCAGGGAAGCCTCTTAAGCACTGTGCTTTTCTAGGTGCTGCGGGATTCGGACCACAAGATAATTGTTTGAAACCTTTGCAAGTGGCAACACTTCTTTCTGATATGCTTGCCCATCAGTGCCATTGGTGCTCAGACCATTGTACAAAGTGCAAAATATAGGCGCACTAGTTGACACACAACAAGCACATGTGTGATTGGGTAACATGACTTGTGAAAATATACTGGGAGGTTGCAAAAGTTACAAGAATATTCCAGCAAGTTACTAAATTTACGTTTGAAACCAGCTTGTCTGGCAGTTGTTTTGCCTTATTGGCAGTCTGTGTTGGAACATTTTTGCATGACTTTGTTCTTATGGCCAGAGCAGCATAAAAAGCAAGCAAACGCTACCCTCGCCCCCATTCTTAGTTACACACATACTTTAATGTTAACCAGAGCAAAGTTCATTGCAAGTGCAGGTGAGCTGGTGGGTGATTTGTAGTAGCAGAAATTATGACAAGCCAACAATATGGAATTAAAAATGGCCACACCTTTACTGATTGCAGATGTAAGTAGGCTTTGGCCTAGGCACTGGGTACATATCCTGAATCAACCAACCCGTAAGCTGATTTATTTCTCCTTCAGGGTTGATCCTGAGTTTGGGGATCTCCCCATGATGCAGATCAAATGAGGTGATCCCACCAGAACATTACTAACCGTTGGTTTTTTTTTCTAACAGCCTTTTATTTTTTAATATCTGTTTTTATATAATTGTTATGTTATATTATCTTATTATTGTGTTCCGTGTTATTTTATCTGGACTTGGCTGTGGTTGCTTCAATTTTAGATTTTATTGTTAGCCACACTGGATATTTTTCACCCAAAAGACTGTGTCAATTGAACAATCATCAATATAAAAATATTTATCAGAATACACATACTTAAATAGTCCTGTGGGGATGTGTGAGGTGGTTGTTGTTAGGATGGAACAGCCAGTCTGACAGGAATTGTTCTGCGTTAAAACCCTTGCTACTGAAAATTCTCATTACTTGGTGAATAAGCAGCTTCATTTATTCAGAGTTTGAACCAGCATCAGCTGTTATGAAATCCCCATAATTTGTATCTAATGGTAGCAGAAACCCTGATTATCCCCATGCACAAAACCCAATCTTATGGTACATGCTCTGTTTGAAGTGCATTCATTGCTATTCAATGAACGTTGATTTATTTCCACCCCCTAATGCCTTGTGCTGGCTGTTGCTGCCCTTCCATTCCTTTTTAATTTGTAAATCTGTAAATAAACACAATCCCATAAAAATGTTTTTTTGAAACTGCAAAGTGTTCTCCTCTGGAATAAACTGACTAGGGTGGGGGGCTGCTGCCAATCCTGAATGGAAGGGTACTAGTATGTGCGTTCCATTTCCAAATAGCTTTGAGAATCAGCATGTTTTTCTGATTCAGTTCAAGTATTAGGGGGCAATCCTATGACAAGAACCGCTGGGGTGACCAGCCTGGGATGCAGTGGATCTCCAGCTCAGCATTAATTCCCCATCTCTGGCTCAGCCAAAATTACACTGGTGTAACCTTGCACTAGGGACGCGGATGGCGCTGTGGGTTAAACCACAGAGCCTAGGACTTGCCAATCAGAAGGTTGGTGGTTCAAATCTCCACGACGGGGTGAGCTCCTGTTGTTTGGTCCCTGCTCCTGCCAACCTAGCAGTTTGAAAGCACCTCAAAGTGCAAGTAGATAAATAGGTACCACTCTGGCGGGAAGGTAAACGGCGTTTCTGTGCGCTGCTTTGGTTCGCCAGAAGTGGCTTAGTCATGCTGGCCACATGACCCGGAAGCTGTACGCCGGCTCCCTCGGCCAATAAAGCGAGCTGAGCGCCACAACCCCAGAGTCGGTCACGACTGGACCTAATGGTCCAGTCTTTACTTTTACCTTGCACTGCCCAATTCAGCCAGGGCTCAGCCAGATGAGCCAAAGCTAGCTAGCCGAGAGGCTAGTTTAAGTCCCCCAAAAGGGGTGTTTCTTCTGAGGACATGGTGGGAGCAGGAACAAAGAGGGGGGACTAGGCTGGATCCTAAGCCCATTCATCTCAGCTGGTATTAATTAGCAGCTCCCACCCCCCATTTCTACAATAGCCCAACCCTCATATCCAGCTGCATCTTTTACATTGTCCTAGTTTTTCTGAGGCTTTAGAATGGAAATACCAGCACTGTGATATATATAGAGAGAGATGTATATATACCGGTAGATATAGATCGCATTTTAATTTGAAAACAGAATGAACCAAACTTTTAAAACTTGACAAGTAAAAGCCTCAGACAACTGATTATTAATTAAAGTTTGCAGTTAAGATGCAAAAGTTGCAAAGCTTCAAACCCAAGCTGCTTTCTGTGTTTTTAGGTTATTGTTTGAACTTACACCTGATAATAATTTTACCTTCAGGCCTCTTTGCCAAGGCAAGATGTGGCAAGGTGGGGAGGTTAAATAGTAAGAGAAGCATTTTAAATGACAAGTGCGTTTCATATTTTTATTTATTGCATAACTTTGATGAAGGCTGAGGACCAAACTATATGTCATGTTCCAAAATGCATATTTCGTTTTTAGCCCGGTGTTGCAAAAGAGCATGCTAACTTTCAAACTCCCTTCCATCAGGCATTGATTGCAAACACACACACACACACACACACACAATGTTTTGAATACGTTAGGTGTAATGCTGTGGATCTCTTCCTAGATGTTTCTTTTAAAAGCAAAATTTAAAAATGCTAGGCATTCAAAGGTGACCCCATGGCTGAAAGTGGAAAGTCAAAGGTCCCAGGTTCAAGCCCCAGCTACCAGTTTGAAATCTGTTCTCCGGCTGGGAACCAGAAACACAGTGTGAGGTCAGTTGCTGCTTCACCTCCATAGGAAGAGTATGGAGGGGTCCTATTTCCTCAGGTGATGTTGCTTTATCAATACAAGAACTGCAGCACAGCAATGCAACAATAGCGAGGATGCTGAGTGTTCTATTTCTGCCCAAAAGGGCAGGTGAACTTATGTGTGCCTTTGTAGTAACATAGTGTTACATAGTTGTTGTTTTTTGGGGTAGGCTGAGTCCCTTCTAATTCCTGGATCCAGCAAGGGTTAAAATCAATGGAGGATGCCTGAGTCCCTTCTATATTCCCTAGCTCAGTGCATGGGAATGTAGAATAGCCTCAAACCTCCCTCCCAGTTTCTCAGCATGGAGACAAAGCAGAGAAGGATAAGCAGTAATTTAATCCCCAGTGGAGTCATTGTACAAGCAAAGAAGAAGTGGAGCAGTTTATTGCAGACATTAATGTGGGCAGAAACAGCTCTCCTTTAAAGAGAGAGGTGTGAACACAACCCCATTCACCTTCAGAAAGCGTCGCACGAAGGAAGACTTCCTAGAGCAACATTTTACTTGATTAACAACGTGTAGCTCTGTAAGGAGATTCCGCTCATCTTTGAAAGAAGGTCTAGTATGTCAATCACATTGGAAGGCATGTCAGGGACAAATGTTTGATCTAAAAATTTATGAAACATGAAATGAGCTGTAACGCTGAGCCTGCTGCACACCTGAATCAATCGGTCTCTTTGGAGTGTCTGCGTCCAGAACACTTTTATGATCATTTGGTAGGCTGACAAATGATGGAGCAATGAATGGAGGGAAAGAATTTCAAAGTTAATTGAACAGTGGCTCGTAAATTCATGAGGCTTGAGGTTGCGCTGCGAGTATTCGCTGAGAAATGCTCCCGCTTCACCAAATTGTAAAGGTTAACTCTAAATAAAATCCAAGCAGCTCTTCCCATGAAACAGTATTAAATCCACAGTGGAGTGCCATTTTAGAGGAGCATCTTTTCCTTGCCCCCAGTCTCTATTTCTGTGCCTTTTTATTTTTGAGAGAGAGAGAGAGAGAGAGAGAGAGAGAGAGAGAGAGAGAGAGAGAGAGGGAAAAGGGTTCTACTCCAGAGTTTGGGTGAAGTGGACATTTTGATATTTCACCTGGTGCCCTCCAGGTTTTGTCGACTGAAACTCTCATCCTCTCTGACCATTGGCTGTCCTGGGAGTTGGGATCCACAACAACAAGAAGGAACCACCTCTGGCCTAAAGCCTGGCAAGGGGAAAAAATATGGCGTGTGTGGCTGGAATATACATACTGTCCTGGCTCCCTCCCAGACCACGAAGGCAGAGGGCTCATCCAGATTTCTGCTTGCCCCCACTGCTTTCCCCTGGGTAAACCTGATCTTTACCACTGGATTGGAGCAAATATCAACTGGGTTTTTCATGCATTGATGTTTGTTCTGATTCAGTGCTAAGGAGTGAGTTTTCCCAGGGAAAGTGGTGGGGCAAATGGAAAACTGCTCTGCCCCGTGCTTTTTAGGCACAGGACAAGCAGAAGTTGTGTACGAGCTCAGAGACTCTTAACCTGCAGCGGTAAGGAAGAGATATTTATTGAAGCAAAGAAGGTTGAGTTATGAGTCACATCAGCTGCTACACTCAGGCGACATAGGAATTATTTATTTATTTATTTATTTATTTATTTATTTATTTATACCCCGCCCATCTGGCTGGGCTTCTCCAGCCACTCTGGGCGGCTTCCAAAAAAATATTAAAATACTGTAATACATCAAACATTAAAAGCTTCCCTAAACAGGGCTGCCTTCAGATGTCTTCTAAAAGTCTGGTAGTTGTTGTTCTCTTTGACATCTGGTGGGAGGACATTCCACAGGGAGGGCGCCACTACCGAGAAGGCCCTCTGCCTGGTTCCCTGTAACTTGGCTTCTTGCAGTGAGGGAATTGCCAGAAGGCCCTGGGTGCTGGACCTCAGTGTCTGGGTAGAACGATGGGGGTGGAGACGCTCCTTCAGGTATACTGGACCGAGGCCGTTGGGAAAGGAAAGGAAAGGAAAAGCCAGCTGGCCCAAGTTTAAGGAGTGCAAGATCAGGACATGGAGTTAGGAATTCCATAGAATAGGCAAACTCGGTCCTCCAGATGTTTTGGGACTACAGTTGGGACTACATCATCCCTGACCACTGGTCCTGTTTGCTAGGGATGATGGGAGTTGTAGTCCCAAAACATCTGGAGGGCCAAGTTTGCCTATGTACGTTTCCGAGCACAATTCAAAGTGCTGGTGTTGACCTTTAAAGCCCTAAACGGCCTCGGCCCAATATACCTGAAGGAGCGTCTCCACCCCCATCGTTCTGCCCGGATGCTGAGGTCCAGCACCGAGGGCCTTCTGGCGGTTCCCTCATTGCAAGAAGCAAAGCTACAGGGAACCAGGCAGAGGGCCTTTTCGGTAGTGGCACCCTGTGGAACGCCCTCCCATCAGATGTCAAAACGATAAACAACTACCTGACATTCAGAAGACATCTTAAGGCAGCCCTGTTCAGGGAAGTTTTTAATGTATGATATTTTAGTGTTTTTTGGTTTCTATGGAAGCCGCCCAGAGTGGCTGGGGAAACCCAGCCAGATGGGCGGGGTACAAATAATAAATTATTATTATTATTATTATGCCTGTCATAGAAGCAACTGAGTTTTTCAAAGAACTGGGACAGCCCCCTTCCAAGCTTTTAAAGTCAGGACAAGGTAAGCTTACAAAACTCTTGGGCCTGACGATTCAAGGCTAAAAGAGCAGGTTTTCCCGGGGATGAGCCCTCCGTTTCTCTCCCTGTCTGCTGTCCTAACCCTCCTACTTCATGCTGAGAATAGTTAGAAGACCCTTCACAGAGCTACAGTTCCCAGCACCCTTAACAAACAGGATTCTTTAGGGGAAGTCATGGCTATTTAAAGTGGTATAAGAGTGCTTTATATGTATGGTGCGGGTGTGAAATGTGAATGAACATGTCCCAATTTGTTTGCAGGGAGATTATACAATAGCAGCTCAAGCAATTGTTCATGCACACTTTCTCGACACATTGCAGGGGATTGGACTAGATGACTCTCGGGGTCTCTACAGTTCTATGATTCTGGTGCTTTCCCCCATCATTTTCCATTCCTGCATAAAGTCCAGGTGGTTTTTGGAGGTGGGTGGGTTGCCAAGTCTGCTTTGAATGTGCAACCTGAATTTGCTGGTGTGCAATTGAACCACACCTGCAAAAAACAATGGTATGAAAGCACCCCAGGCTGTTTGTGAATGGCTGCTTCTCGCCAGCTAGCAATTTGACCGCTGCTCTCTGTGCCAGCTGATCCTTCCAAATGATTTCTAAACGCCGATAGTTGCCTTGTATCATCCAGATTGCCAAGACAACGCACAGCATTATCTAAAACCCGGAACGTGCTTATTACTGTACAGGTGGCACAAGTAGTGGGGTCGTTCCACATAATAAATCTTGGCTGTCACATTCAGATCCACCTGGAATATTGCAAGGAAACAGAAATATCCTCTTGTTTCAATATCATGCAAAGCAGATTAGAGGCCGAAGAACGAGAGCAGCTTGAACCAGAATGTAGGAGGTGGGACCATGCATGTCTACTCACCCACCAGAGCAGGAAGGGGCATAGCTCAGTGATCAAGCACCTGCTTCCATGCACAGAAGCTGCCAGGTTATCTAGGTAGGGCTCGGGAAGTCCAGAACCCCAGAAAGCCACTGCCAGTCAGTGCAGGCAATATTGAGTTAGGTGGACCTGGACCGGTGGTTTTGATGCTCTACAAGTCAGCTGCTAGGGAGATGAATTCAATTTTGTACTTTTCCAAACGTTCCACCAGTGCAGTTATTTCATCCTGTCCAATATAATGATCACCCTCTCTCCCCACCACCCGCCATTCGCTGATATGGAGTTTCTCCTGACACACAAACACACACGCAAGCCTGGAAAAGAGGAGACTGAGAGGAGATATGAAAGCAAGCCATCTTCAGCTATCTCAAGGGCTGTCACATGGAAGATGGAGCAAGCTTGTTTTCTCCTGCTCTGGAAGGTAGAACTCAAACCAATGGTTTCAAGTTACAAGAAAGGAGATTCAGACTGGACATCAGTAAGAAATTTCTGACAGCAAGAGCTATTCAACTGTGGAAGAGACTCCCACTAGAGGTGGTGGACTCTCCTTCCTTGGAGAGATTTTAAGCGGAGGTTGGATGGCCATCTGTCATGGATGTTTTAGTTGAGATTCCAGCATTTCAGGGGGTTGGACTAGATGACCCTTGGGGGTACCTTCCAACTCTATGATTCTAAGCCAATTTGGGGGTACAGGGAATGCATGGAGGGGAAGGAGCCCCATTGCACGGGCTTCTGCTAGTGGCATCAGTTAGTTGAATTGTCCCTATGTTTCTATTTATTTGCGTGTGAACAGAGTCATAGCCTCCATCCAGCGAAGAGACTCATTTCCTGTACGAGTGCCATTTAGAGTTTTTCTAAGGCGATAAATAAATATGACCACATTAACAGGATTTGTGTCTCTGTCGAGCAGTTCTGCTCAGTGCTGGGAAAGAGGAAAAAGTTGCAGGGCAAGTGGAAGTTTCAAGACTATCCAGTTTGGAAAGACATAGTGTGGATTGGTGGAAGGAGATAATATCAGATTTGACAGCAGCCTGTGAAGTATTGGCTCTCTCTGGTACATAGGTGACCTCTGTGTATCGGTGTGGTTTTTCTTGCTTGCTTTTTGTCGTGTTCCATTAGTTTTCACAGTGGGAAGAGCCGTGCGTTGACAGAACACACATATGGTTCAAAGGACAGGACACGAGCCCCTCTGGATGAATGAGAATGTCTTCTTCCAGATGATTGATCATACTGGGTTTTCAGCAATAAATGCAGTTGCCACTCCTTTTTTGTGACAGGATGAAAAATGAATGCCAATGAATTCAATGAAACAAATTCTAATGTATTCTGAGTTAAACACAGCAAGAGAAGCATTTTCGGAGCACTCAAACTGCAAGAGCTGACGGTCGGGAAATTGCAAGGCTATAGAAGAGGACTGGGCAAAGTCAGGGAAGAGAAAAGCTGTCAGCGACTACTAGCCATGATGACTGTGCTCTGCCTCCAAAGTTTTGTATGCTGCCACTTTGTAAGCTGTGCCTCTTCTGTTGCTATGAGCAGGTCGGCCTCTGGTTATATCCTTAAACTGAACTCCATTTATGTTCTGCATTGACTTAAACTTTCCAGGCATGACTTTACAAGCTTTCCGTTTCTCCTCCCGGTTATATCATGCCCTCCCTTTGAGCTTTTCTGCTCCTTCGTTAGGAAAGGAATGGAAAACAAAGCTGCCAATATCATATAGTGGTACCTCGGGTTAAGAACTTAATTCGTTCCGGAGGTCCGTTCTTAACCTGAAACTCTTCTTAACCTGAGGTACCACTTTAGCTAATGGGGCCTTCTGCTGCCGCCACCGCGCAATTTCTGTTCTCATCCTGAAGCAAAGTTCTTAACCCGAGGTACTATTTCTGGGTTAGTGGAGTCTATAACCTGAAGTGTCTGTAACCTGAAGTGTCTGTAACCCGAGGTACCACCGTAATGACTGTCTACAAATCTGCAGTGTTACCCATGCTTTGAATACTAAGCAAGGAACCAAATTTCTTCCCTCTCTCTTCTTGGCAGTGGTACATGGGGTGGCTACTTTTAAGGCTACATTTACACTATACATTTAAAGCACATTCCTGTCCCCTCAAAAGAACCATCAACACCACTACCTAGAGAGCAATCTTATATGCCTGTCAGAGGGGGAAACGAGCCTTTAAAACAGTGTTGGACTTACACCACACTTTTTACCAGCTTATTATATGCCAGGTTGGTCAGTCACATGACCAGGTTGGACAGGTTTAGGATCCAGCCTTAGTCCCTCCCACTCTGGTCCTACTGCTGCCGCACCCCCAAAATGACCCTTTTCCAGAGCTTATGGCAGCTAAGGATCCACTGGTCAGCTGGGTCCTGGCTAAGGGCTTATCCACACTTTCCTTTTGCACTTCTCTCCCCAGGTCCATACTTTCCACACTCTGTGTCAGAGCAGTATCCTTCCTTCCCCTGAACTCTTCCACACAAAAACCCACTTTCTAATGCTGAATTGGAACAAATGTCAAAGCAGGTTTTCAACAGATTGATGTTTGTGCCAATTAAGCTTTAAAGAATGGGGTTTCGATGGGAAAGCTCTGGAGCAAAGAGAGGGGTGGATGGGCTGCTTGGCCATGGAACTTTAACTTGCAGACTGTGCCTGGAAAGACTGGGGGGAAAGTAAGTTTGGCTAAGAGGGCTGTCTTAAGCATATGTGGCGCCTCCCAGGTTACCTTGAGTTGTTGATCTTTTTTAGGCCGGCCGCCTCAACATCAAGCTGGCGAGGTGGCGGCGGCAGAACCCAGTGCAGCAACAGTCAAGCCCAAGGCGGTGGCAGCAACTGAGCAGCCTGCCCATCCCAGGCATACAGGAGGACGGAGCCTTGAAAAAATTCAAGGACTAGTGCACTGAAATAATAAATTGTCGGAGCAGAGTGTACCAGACTAGAATATATTTAATTCAATAATGAAGTAAAACAGCTACTTGAAGTGGCTTCCTCTGTCTGTTGAATGCAACATTCCTGGCCATTGGACATGCTGTTTGGGGCTTGGAAGTCCAACCCCAACTGAGGACAACAGGCTCCCCACCACCTAATGATAGGGCTGGCCCTACCAATGCAGGCTTCTTTCTTGGTGGTGGGGGAGGACAGCTACCTTTTGCAAACATGAGTGGCAAGTGGAACTTCTTCCACTGGCTATTGGGTACTTGAGGACCCTGCACAAGGGATTTTGAGAGGGAGGTGGGACAGCCCACCTCCCAAAGTTAGCCTATGGCCCCTGGATCCAAGCAGGTTCACCACCTTGATACATATGGACCAGATTCTCAGCATGCCTGTAGCCTCCTTTAGATGTGCACGAAGTGACTTCATATGATTTACGGGTTACGGGACCCCTGACCATTAGGTCCCGTCGTGACTGACTCTGGGGTTGCGGCACTCATCTCGCTTTATTGGCCAAGGGAGCCGGCGTACAGCGTCCGGGTCATGTGGCCAGCATGACTAAGCCGCTTCTGGCAAACCAGAGCAGGGCATGGAAATGCCGTTTACCTTCCCGCCGGAGCAGTACCTATTTATCTACTTGCACTTTGAGGTGCTTTCGAACTGCTAGGTTGGCAGGAGCAGGGACCGAGCAACGGGAGCTCACCCCGTCACGGGGATTCGAACCGCCGACCTTCTGATCAGCAAGTCCTAGGCTCTGTGGTTTAACCCACAGCGCCACCCACGTCCCTTCATATGATAAACATCCTCAATTAACGCATGAAGGGGGCTTGTGTCCCACCTGCAAACAGGCTGTCCAGCCAGCTTCAGGAGCTGAAGGTGGGAGCCTTTAGTTCTGCATGTAGCAAATCCACACCTTCTGTTGATCTTCAGCTCCAGTCCCATTCCTCTGCTGGTTGGGAAAACCTTGAAACTTGGGTCAGCCTGATATAATCATTTAACATCAACTGCATGAACTACGAATCTGCCCAGAATCTCCTTGTATTTAAGTATACCAGAACCCATTAACACAATTCCATTACTGACCCAGTAGTTTTTCTTAATGATAGTTCAGTCTTGGTTGTACTCCCAGTGAATAAGTAGCTAGAAATAAATTTCAGGTAGTCTTGCAGCACTGAAATATTAATGACTGTGTGGAGAGCTTGATCTTGCAAGCCAATGGAAAATCAATAGCATCATGTAGGTGGAGGGAGTGTACTCTGGGATGGTAGGGAAACAGATTGCACTGCATAAGGGCTATGCTTCTCTTGTTGGCTGAATCACTGGATGCCATTTCAAAACTTGTCTAATTGAAGTGTTCCAAGCTCTCATAAAAAGGTCCATTTGTACACCATAGGCATCCAAGTATTGCCACATTGAGAAAAGGTGGCTAGATCTGTCCTTTCTGCAGATTTTCCCATGGGAAAGGGCATCCTCATAAAGCCATTATAATAAATAATAATAATAAATTTTATTTATATCCCGCCCTCCCCAGCCGAAGCCAGGCTCAGGGCGGCTAACAACAATAAAACAGTACAAAAGTACAGCATAAACAACACTCTAAAATCATTCATTCTAAAATTAATTAATTCAAGCCACTGGCAGCCATTGGGCCAGAGCTCCACGAAGATTGCCGAGGGAGGGAGTCAGGCTGTGCCCTGGCCAAAGGCCTGGTGGAACAGCTCTGTCTTGCAGGCCCTGTGGAAAGATGTCAAGTCCCGCAGGGCCCTGGTCTCTTGTGACAGAGTGTTCCACCAGATCGGAGTCACAGCCGAAAAAGCCCTGGCTCTAGTTGAGGCCAGCCTAACTTCTCTGTGGCCTGGGACCTTCAAGATGTTTTTATTTGAAGACCGTAAGTTTCTCTGTGGGGCATACCAGGAGAGGCAGTCCCGTAGGTACGAGGGTCCTAGGCCGTATAGGGCTTTAAAGGTTAAAACCAGCACCTTAAACCTGATCCTGTACTCCACCGGGAGTCAGTGCAGTTGGTATAGCACAGGGTGAATGTGATCTCGCAGCGAAGACCTCGTAAGGAGTCTCGCTGCAGCATTCTGCACCCACTGGAGTTTCTGGGTCAGTCTCAAGGGCAGCCCCACGTAGAGTGAGTTACAATAATCCAGTCTGGAGGTGACCGTCGCGTGGATCACAGTGTCTAGGTCAGGGCGAGAGAGGTAAGGAGCCAACTGCTTAGCTTGGCGGAGATGGAAAAATGCCGCCTTTGTTATAGCTGCAATCTGCGCCTCCATGGAAAGGGAGGTGTCGAAGATTACACCCAAACTCTTAACGGATGGTGCTGGCACTAATTGCGCCCCCGCAAGAGATGGGAGTTGCCCCCCCAATTCCATATCGCCCCGTCCCAGCCACAGGACCTCTGTCTTCGAAGGATTTAGCTTCAACCGGCTCCCACATAACCATCCAGCCACAGCTTCCAAACATCTGGTCAGTGTGTCTGGGGCCGAGTCAGGATGGCCATCCATCAACAGATAGAGTTGGGTGTCATCGGCATACTGATGGCAACCCAGCCCAAAACTCCGAACAAGTTGGGCGAGGGGGCGCATAAAGATGTTGAAAAGCATCGGGGAGAGTATTGCACCCTGAGGTACTCCACACACCAAGGAGTGGCGCGATGACAATTCCCCCCCAAGCGCCACCCTCTGTCCCCGACCAGAGAGAAACGAGCGCAGCCATTGAAGGACTGGACTGTGCCCTGGATCCCCACGTCGGCAAGGCGGTGGTCCAGAAGTTCGTGATCGACCATGTCGAAAGCTGCTGACAGATGTAGAAGAATCAGCAGCCCCGACCCGCCTCGATCCAGCTGTCTACGAAGATCATCTGTTAGAGCAACCAGAGCCGTCTCAGTCCCATGACCAGCGCGGAAGCCGGACTGGAATGGATCCAGAGCCGATGTTTCATCCAGAAACCCACCAAGCTGTTCAGCAACCGCTCTCTCAATCACCTCACCCAGGAACGGAAGATTCGAAACCGGGCGGTAATTGGATAGATCTAAAGGATCTAATGATGTTTTCTTTAAGAGCGGGCGCACCACTGCCTCCTTCAGTTCCCCTGGGAATGTCCCCGTGCCAAGGGACAAATTGATGATATCCCCCAGGAGGGCCCGCACCTCGTCTGGACATGCTCTAATCAGCCAAGATGGGCACGGGTCGAGAGGACAGGTGGTGGGCTTTCCAGCTCAGAGGAGTCTGTCCACATCGGCTGGGGATATCCAGTCAAAGTGGTCCAATACTGGACCCGAGGACAGTCGAGGGGCCTCCAGTTCCTTTATTGTATCCAAATTGGCAGGGAGGTCATTCTCAAATGATTGCACACATGTAATTTGAAATAACTATATGAACATTGAAAACAAAAAGCCTGCCCACATTATATGTGTTTTTCTCAAAATCGAATTATTGTCGAATCAGGGGGCAACACACACACAGTTAAGCTAAAGTTACCAGATTTTTTTTCAAAGAATCCGGGAACACTTTTTTTAAAAAAAATAAAAAAACAGTTATTTTTTTTTAAAGTTCTTTTTAAGAAGAAAAAGAAGTAGTAGTAGTAGTAGTAGAAGAAGAAGTAATATCTTCTCTTCTGTGGTCTCCTTTGTCGCACGACCTTCCTCTGGGTCCTGGCCTGCTCTCTTGGTGTGCTAGCCATGATGGAGTATGCTCGGGTCACGCCTGGGCTTGGCCATGTATCCTTGCCCTCCTGGTGCTCTCCTACCTCTTCTCAGCAGTGGCAGCAGCAGCAGCATGACAAGGTTCCCCTCTTTTTTCTCTTCCCTATTTCTCTCTCTTCCTTCTCCTCTCCCCTTTCTCCCTGTGTCGGCTCCAGGGTTTTCCTGGCCCTGGAGCGCCACTGGGCAGTTGGCTGGGTGGCTGGGCGCTCTCACTCCTGGCTCGATTTGGGTCACGGGGGGGGGTGTCAGCGGTTCCCCCAGTTGACGCGCCGGACATCCCCGGTTCCCCCTCGGTAGTGGCAGCGGCTGTCTCAGCAGCCCCGAGCCAGGCTGGTAGCACAGTTGGCTCTGGCTGGCCTCAAGAGCTGCTCGCTGCCGTTGCGCCCGCCATTTTGCCTCACCTATATGATGTGTCTTGTGCCATTGAACCAATCACGCAACATTCATTCCCTACTAATAAATCTACAACACTTAAAATATAAATCCAGGGACATTAAAAGAAATCTGGGGACGGATGTTGTCCGGGGACAGATTTGTGAATCCGGGGACTGTCCCTGGGAAACGGGGATGTCTGGTAACCATAAGTTCTGGGGGCTGATGGGAGTCCAACAGGTCCACTGGTTCCCTGCTCCTGCTGTAGAGTAGCCTTCCCCAACCCGGTTCTCGCCAGATCTGCTACAACTTTTAGATGCCAGAGCAATGAAGGCCAAGGGATGGTGGGGTTGTGGCATGAAACATCTGGAGGGCATCAAGTTGGAAAAGGCTGCTGGGAAGGCCCAGGTCAGCCTTTGTATAGAAGGCCCATTTCAGACACGAGATGGAGCATGGCAAGCCAATAGGATTACCGCTGCTTCTTCATGCTGTTTTATAGTAAGAGCTGCTGTTATACAACCTTTGTGTGGCCTCCTCTTCTTAATACTTTTCAGGGGAAGCATGGTTGTACTTGACCCCTCTTGTGGTCTTCCCCGGAGCATCTGGTTGGGAACAGGATGATGAGTTAGATGGAGGAGTTTGGAGGAGTTTGGATTTGATATCCCGCTTTATCACTACCCTAAGGAGTCTCAAAGCTGCTAACATTCTCCTTTCCCTTCCTCCCCCACAACAAACACTCTGTGAAGTGAGTGGGGCTGAGAGACTTCAAAGAAGTGTGACTAGCCCAAGGTCACCCAGCAGCTGCATGTGGAGGAGCGGAGAAGCGAACCTGGTTCACCAGATTACAAGACTACCGCTCTTAACCACTACACCACACTGGCTCTCTGGGCCACTGGCCTGTTCCAGCTGGCTTTTCTTTTGATAATACCTTGTGATGTTCTTTTGTTGAAGAAAGATGGATGCCTAGAGGAAATGTGGTTACCTGCCGCCAGCCCATAAATCCTGCTTCCATCTCCTCATGCCATGATGTTTTCAGGATTTATTCCCAGCTGCATATTATCTATATTTCACACAATATTGGGCTTGGCTTTATTTATTTATTTTCGCAGCGGGGGAACTGAGCCTTACAGGGGCAACACGCTAATTTCTTTTGGAAAAGAGATGCCCGTAACAATCAATTAGTAATATTGAATACAATCCCACTTTCCAGCACAACTCAATTCCTTGGTGCTTTTGATATATGCCTGTAGGCCTCAAAAGAATGGTAAACAGAGCAAAGGATCAATAATGCAGACGTTATTTTCTGCCATGATCACAGAACGATCCTCCTCGAGAGATCTTTGTTTCTCATTACAGGTTGGACTCGGTTGTGATATTAAAAAATGACAAACCATATAAGCTATAAAATGACATTTTTAAACAATGCGTCTATAAACAGCTCAATGGTCTGTGCTGTATTTTATACATGCAGCCCGAATAATTTTTTTAAAAGCCATGCTATTTTATCTTTTTACATGCTCTGGAGCTAATTCTCTCGACAAGGACGGATATACCATGTTTTTCCGTGTATAAGAGGCCCCCATGTATAGGACGACCCCTATTTTTAAAAACCCAAAATTAATAAATCAATATTTCTTGAGTTGTTTGCTATCCATGTACTGTATAAGATGACCCCCAATTTTGGCCTAATTTTTTTATAGCAAAAAACCATAATCTTATACACGGTAAGGACAGTGCTTTAAGGTTAAGATCCTCAGGACTTGCTTTAAACTACTACAGCATTAAACTAATTCCTTCCCTGATAACAGAACCCTAGTGCCAGGGACGACTGGTCTATTAGGGCAAATTGAGCGCTGCCCCACTTGCTGCCTTCCTTACATTCACTTGTGGGGTGCCTCAGGGCTCTGTCCTCTTCCCCCATGATTTTCAACGTCTATATGAAGCCTCTGGGAGAGATCATCAGAGGGTTTGGGCTGAGTGTTAACCAGTACACGGACGATACCCAGCTCTACTTCTCCTTTAAATCAGAGAAGGCAGTGAATGTCCTGTGTGAGTGTCTGGTATAAAATTACTATTATGTGGAAAGTGTTCTGTTTGGTTGTTTACTTTCTGATGTTTCGTTTATCATTTATGACTACTTTTGCTATCTTTGTAGTTATATGCTGTAAGCTGCCTTGAGCATGGAAAGGTGGCATACAAATAAAATGATTGATAAAAAAATAGAAATGATTGATTGTATATAAGAATGGAAATGGTTTATTGAATATTTACAGATAAATTGTAAACAGATAAGAACATTGGCAGGATTACTGTAATAACCTGCAGTTTTATAAGAGTATATATTTTAAGTAGATGAATAAATGAGCAAATTAAGTTAATTTGGATATGCAGAAAATATTAAAAAATAAATTTAAGGAACTGCAGAAAGAGGGGGAAGGAAGTCAAGTTTTGAAATGTTAAAATGATTAGTGAAATGTATAAACCTGAAAAGCATAAATATTTTTATTTATTTTTTTAAAAAAATGATTGATTGAAAAGGAGTGTACAAACAGAGGAGAAGAAAGAAAAGGGATGAAAGTTCAGTTTATGAATGCAAAAGCAACTTTCCTGTGGCCAAGCCTTACCCTGTCAGAGTTTCAGCCCTGTCCAGGCCTTGAATCTGTGGGTTTTTCTGACGAATAACAAGTTATGGGGGGGGGGGATGACCATCCAGCAGATACCCATACCCTGGAGTTTTGTAGGATCCAGACATCGCTGACTGGAGGTTCACTACTGGAAGTCCCCACACCAGCTCCCTGGATTCCTGGTCATTTCTTGGACTGCCACAGCCACCCATCTCCCACAGAAGAAGAAGAGTTTGGATTTGATATCCCGCTTTATCACTACCCGAAGGAGTCTCCAAGCGGCTAACATTCTCCTTTCCCTTCCTCCCCCACAACAAACACTCTGTGAGGTGAGTGGGGCTGAGAGACTTCAAAGAAGTGTGACTGGCCCAAGGTCACCCAGCAGCTGCATGTGGAGGAGCGGAGACGCGAACCCGGTTCACCAGATTACGAGTCCACCGCTCTTAACCACGACACCACACTGGAAACAGCATGCCATGCAGGAACCTCAGAACTGCTTCTTGAGCACATGGAAATAACTCTGTGGATCAGAGCCTGACTGAGAGCCAGATAGATGTGGCCTCCGGATCCTACATAAGTTTCCAGTCTGAACTGCTTCCTTGCTGAAACAAGAGTTTTCATCATACTCTCCGACATGAGGAAATGGACATGCTTGCTATTTCTTCCTGGCCAGGAACAAGTAGGCTAGAATAATATGTCAAGGCTTCATATACCGTATTTTTCGCTCTATAAGACTCACTTTTTCCCTCCTAAAAAGTAAGGGGAAATGTGTGTGCATCTTATGGAGCGAATGCAAGCTGCGCAGCTATCCCAGAAGCCAGAACAGCAAGAGGGATTGCTGCTTTCACTACGCAGCGATCCCTCTTGCTGTTCTGGCTTCTGAGATTCAGAATTTTTTCTCTCTTGTTTTCCTCCTCCAAAAGCTAGGTGCGTCTTGTGGTCTGGTGCGTCTTATAGAGCGAAAAATACAGTACACAACTAAATTTAAGGTAGCGGTACATCACATTTTGAACATCCCTTCTGGTTCATTTGCCAAACATGTTGGCAACTGTAATGTTTCAGAGTTTTTGCTAAAACAAATTAATCAATGGGTCTACTAGATCCTTTTAAAAAGAAAAGGAAAAAAAAGCAATGTGGGCTAAAGTCGCTTCTGGGGCCCCTCTGGGATTAGCGGCCCTGAAGCTTAAGCTAGTAAAAAACACATGCAACACCAGATGGCGATGCAGAGCAAAAATAATATTTGTGATTCCCCCCCCCCCCTGTGTTTTTTCCTTTGTTTTCCCCCCGTGTGTAGATCTACCCGAAGAGACAGTTGAGGGAGGGGCTCCAATCTATTTGGCCTCTGACACAAAGCTGTTTTCTTTGTTACCATAACCGCCCATACATAGCGGGCCATAACAAAGCAACTTGCCTGGCTATTCCAGCAATGGAATCATTGTTGGATCCAGGAATTAGCAGGGACTCAGGCATACAGGAGGGACACGGGTGGCGCTGTGGGTTAAACCACAGAGCCTAGGGCTTCCCGATCAGAAGGTTGGCAGTTCGAATCCCCGGGACGGGGTGAGCTCCCGTTTCTCGGTCCCTGCTCCTGGCAACCTAGCAGTTCGAAAGCACGTCAAAGTGCAAGTAGATAAATAGGTACCCCTCCGGTGGGAAGGTAAACGGCGTTTCTGTGTGCTGCTCTGGTTCGCCAGAAGCGGCTTAGTCATGCTGGCCACATGACCCGGAAGCTGTACGCTGGCTCCCTCGGCCAATAAAGCGAGATGAGCGCCGCAACCCCAGAGTCGGCCACGACTGGACCGAATGGTCAGGGGTCCCTTTACCTTTACCTTTACCTTTACAGGCATGCAGCCTATTCAACTCTCCAAACTCACAACAGTATATACTGTGCAGTGTTATTCCAGTTTCCCCCCCTTCTCCCCAATGGAAAGTAGGTATGAAGTGGGTATATCATACTGACCTCTTTAGCCAGAAGGCTAACTTTTCATTTTGAAGCTGTGAAAGGATTTAATTTTGAACAAAAGACCCTTTGGCATGAGGTACCTGGGGTTGGCTATAAGATTAAAAACTGATATCTATTGAAGAGGAAAATTATAAAAGCTTCAATGATTTTTAATCAGAGGCCATAAGAGAAGATAGAATATACTGATAATCACCCCCAGGGCTTGCGTTCCCTGTTGGGAAAGACAATTTTATATTTTGGTGTGTTTCAGTCCCCCCCCAAAATCCATTTCATCACGGCCAGAGAATGGCCTGAGTGCTCTCAGATGTTTTCTAATATTACATTCCTGTGATAAGACCCTTTTATTTTTTATCTGTGTGAGAGAAAACAAATTGCTACCGCGTGGGAGCAAAGCCAGCTTCTAGTAATTAACTTGTTACAACAACATTTGAGACCAGATTTAATCTTTCAGTGCTTCGACAGCTAGAACCACCTCTCAGACTGAAAGAGCAATGTAAGGGCAGCATTAGTTCCGGCTGAGATGAGAATCAGAAGAACGGTAAGGAAGGGCTTGTCCACACTTCGTTTGTCCCAGTGCTAGAAAGCATGGGTCTGAGTGGTTTTCTGCTTGCCCCTTGCTTTCTGGGTGTGGATCCAAGCAGTTTTCTCCCTTGCTTTTCCAGGGAAAACACGCTCTTTACTGTTGAATCGCAGCAAACACCAATCCACAGAAAACCTGATTGATGTTTGCTCCGATTCAGCAGTAAAGAGTGTGTTTTCCCAGGGGAAAGTGGCAGGACAAGCAGAAATTCAGATGAGCTTTTAGGCAACCTGGTTATTGAGTGCTCCTCCTGATTTGTTTCTGGAGAGTTTGGACAATGTTGGATATTTAATGAGCATTCATTCGGGGGAGGTTAGACAAAGTTGCATCACATCATGTGTTACCTTACAGAGGATTTTCCCATCGCAGACCATATTGCAAATAAACCTGAGAAGTGGGTTTGTCATGCAAGATGTCTCCCAACCAAGTATAATTACACAATCTGAATTTGCTAGTATGTGATGGACTCCCATGTGAAAATCGCAACTCTCTGGAAGTGTCCTAACTTAAGTCCATTCATTTCAGCGTATCTACTCTGAGTAGGACTTAGCTGGCTACTACCCAATGTCTTCTGTTCCAGCTTGAGATTGCTTGCAAGAGCCATTACATGCCCTCATCTTTCCTCTCCATAACGACTCTCGAATTCCCTTAAAAGGAAAATGATAAAAGGCAGCTTAGTGTACTAACGTTATTTGTGGAGAGTTCTCTCCTCCATTGAAGTGAGTGGGGAAGTCTGCAAACACAGAAACTTCCTATGCCAAAAACAGCACACAGGGAGCTTTGCTGTTTCTTCCTCCCTGCACTGTTCCTCCTGTTTTCCATGCTGGTCAGCAGTAGCAGAAGATTCTGAGGCCAGCTGTGGAAGAGGAATGTGGCTTCTCTGGCTAGGCTCTGACTAACTCCTGTGAGCAGGGGACCTGAGACTGGCAGGCAAAGCTGGGGGTGGTGTTGGTGCCATAAGTTGTTATAGCTGTCCCACTGTGGCTTGCCTGCACTGCCTTTTGTCACACTGAAGTTCATAGCGGACCTGTCAGTTGCCAAGTGAACTGCAGCATGATGACACTCACATTTTTATTCTACAGTAAGATATACCATGTTCTGATTCATCGAGAGGCACTGAAGATTATGGGGACATGGAACTTACAGCACAAGCAAAACTAAACCAAGTCTCCTTGAGCAGGCTTAGGCAACTTAGGACAAGCTGAAAGTTGATGAATATGAGGTTTTTGGAAAGGTTAGGATGACAAGTGTCAAAACGAGCAATCCAAGAGCAGGATATTTACAAATGGTTCGCTGTGTACAGTACATGGTGTACAGTAGGACTCGGGTGGCGCTGTGGTCTAAACCACTGCGCCTCTTGGGCTTGCTGATCAGAGGGTCAGCGGTTCAAATCCGTGCAGCGGGGTGAGCTCCCGTTGCTCTGTCCCAGCTCCTGCCAACCTACCAGTTTGAAAGCATGCCAGTGCAAGTAGATAAATAGGTACCACTGCTGCAGGAAGGTAAATGGTGTTTCTGTGTGCTCTGTTTCTGTCATGGTGTTCCGTTACACCAGAAGCAGTTTTGTCATGCTGGCCACATGATCTGGAAAGCTGTCTGTGGACAAACGCCGGCTCCCTCTGCCTGAAAGCGAGATGAGCGCCACAACCCCATTGTCGCCTTTGACTGGACTTAACTGCCCAGGGGTCCTTTACCTTTACCTTTTACATGGTCTATAGATTGATTGATTGGGCTGGATCTGGGTGAGAGGCTCTCACCAATTGAGCAGACAGTAGCTCTGTCTGAAGAAGCAATCAGAAAGAGACACCCCAAGCTGGATGGAGATAGGGAAAGGAGATAAGATTATGGTTGGAGTAGTAGACAGATGAGTGAGATCTGAAATGACAGAACTGAGTAAGAGCAGGAGAGAAGCAATGAGGATCTAGTCTTAAGACAAGTGATAACCTTTGCATGTGTTATTTGGTCTTTTGTCTGCTATTTCGCAGAATCATAGAATTGTAGAATTGGAAGGCACCCCAACGGACATCTAGTCCCAACTCCCTGAAATACAGGAATCTCAGCTAAAACATCCAACCTCTGCTTAAAAACCTGCAAAGAAGGGATAAATCCTTAAAACATTCGAACATGGCTGATCTGTCATTGCTTGGTTGAGAAGCAGGGTGGGAGGATCCCTATTGGAGAGTGTTGGGGCCACATTATGAAATAAGCATAAAATAAAAGTCATACACAAGCATATGTACGTAATGCTGTTAATGTGTAGATGAGAACATCTGGCAACAGTAGAGTGGTTTTCCCTTCCATCGCAACCAGTGGCAGCCTCACTATCCTTTGCTTTTATCTTGTTGGCCAAAAGAAATATTTCCTGAGTTAAATCACAATTCCCATTTCAACCCTGTCCATCTGCATCAGGGGCTTGTCTTTATAATTAACTGCGCTGGCATAACTGCAATTTCTTTTTCAGCAATGGCTTCGTATGTATGGGGGGAGAGTTTGACCCCAGGAAAACAATCAGATTCAAGCAAGTAGAGTAAAGTAGGGCAAGGTCTAGGTTCAGGCTAGGCTTGGCTTTCCGGGGCACCCTAGCCAGCTCTTAATTACTATTAATAATTACTATTAATTATTGTTAATTACCCACCCTTCATCCTAAGGTCTCAGGGTGGGTTACAACAAATTAAAATACAGTTTAAAACAGTACAGAAAAGAGCACCCATTACAATTCCAAAAAATGGATGGGGGCTTAGCACCAGACTGATACTTAAATGAGAGCTGTAGCTTTTTGTTTGAGGAGCAAGTTCCGCCTTTAGTGGGAGAAGCCTCTCATTTAAAAGGACCTGGCGTGCTCATCCACACTTCCGCTTGTTCCGTGCCTGGAAAGCTTGGGGGCAAATGGTTTTCTGCTGGACCCGTGTTTGCTAGGCAGTTTCCCTCTTGTCCCACTCCCTTCCAAGGAAAAACCTGCTCTTTAGCGCTAAACCGGAACAAAGAGCAGTCTGTGGAAAACCTAATTGCTATTTGCTCCAATTGAGCTCTAAAGAGTTGTTTCCCCTGGTGGAAAGTAGAGGCACAAGGGGAAGGGTGAATAAGCCTGCGTCAGAGGAGGGCAACATAACCTTTTTGGGCTGGAGAGGTACTGGCACACCTGGGATACCAGTGTTTTGAATTAGTTGGTCCACCTGGGGTTGGCTCCAAGGACAATTCCCTATCTCACTATTAATCCCTGGTTTCACCCTTTGAAGAGAGGGTGTCATGACAATTGCATATAAGCCAAAATTTCCCTCGGGCTCTTGCCAAATTATTTTCATCACTCTTGAATGCTGTACTGTAATTTAAAAAGATTATAGATTCCACTTTTACAAGCTTTCCCCAGGGTGAAGTAATGATATCCTCAACGAATACCCAGAGTAAATGAAATGAAATTGCATTTTTATTATGTTGATTATTTAAATTAGCTTCACATGCATTTTAATTTGTATTCAGGAAACTGAAATCCATGTCTCAGCAGAACATATAGGAAAGGAGAACATGGCTGGTTGTGTGTTTAATAATAATGTAATAGTTTTTTAGGGCAGTCATTAGATTCCAATGATCATCAAAGTCAACAGTGAATGATAATTATCTGAAATAAAAATGTGTTAAAAATAAAAGGTGAAATCTTCCAAAGAGGTTTTATCTCAATTCCCCCCCCCCCATTGTGAAATAAATATTGTACTTGTTGATTTCGTCCTAATGAGTCACTGCAATACCTGAATGTCTAATTTATAATGATGCCCAGTTTGCTGTTAAAAATTAATACCTACAATTAATTGAAACCACAACTTCAGTGCTTTCTGTGCATATAATCAGTAGGAGGGGCTGTTGCGTGAGAAATATTTGCCTAATGTTTCACAACATTATAGAACAGACATCACTGACCTGCGGGGGGGGGGGGGGAATTGCGGAGCTATTAGCTAATTTTAGATGATAATCACCTGCTATTCCTTTGACACTCTCTTCTCTCCAGTCTATCTTCATCGGGTTGAAGAAACAGTATTGCAATAAAGTACCAGCCTGAATGGCGAGTCTTGTGGATCTTTTGGTTGAAATCAAGTGGTGGCATAGCATTCTTCCTCATAATATGCATCCTAACTTTTTCTTCTAACCCATTTTTCTTTCTTTTTATAAGAACAGGAAATTGAATGAGAATTTATCTCTGGCTTGCAATCATTTTGCTATGAACATTTCAGAATTTCATCCCACTTAAACTTACAGCGGTGAGCACTATGCATTGCATAGTCGCACTTTAGTGCAGAGGTGGGGAAACCTTTTCCATCCAAGGGCCGACATTCTCTTCTGGGCAACCTTCTGAGGGCCACATGGCAGTGGTGGGAGGGGCCAGAGGCAAAAGTGGGCGGAACAATAAGGGCAGTGTATAAGTTGAATAATTAATAATAATAATAATAGTTTCCTTTGTACAGTGGGCTGTACAAAGTTGTGTGCACACATCTCTCTGTATCCTTCATCCTGGCAAATGAGTCATAGTCAGAGTTCAAGAACACCAGGCAAAAATACTTGGAGGACCAACGATAGGAGTGGTCTGGTGAGAGTTCTGAGGGTCAGGTAAAAAGGTCTGGAGTGCCGCATTTCACCCCTAGGTGTTCTCTGGTGGCATGGGACTAAATAGAAGGAGTGAAGCAATGTAAATACCAATATGGCACCTGTATATTTTGTCCTGTGGATCAAATGGCAGTGGGGAAGGCTTGGTTTTCATCAAGACAGCAGCACTGGAGGAAAGGTTTGTTTTTCGTTTTTAACTCCACAGTTGGTGCCATGGCCCCAATCCAAATAAGTTCTCCTATTAATATTTTAAAATAGGTAGAAGAATCCTGTTCCTGAATCTCCCACATCACCTTTAGGACACTTCCAGACTTTCGCTATTTTTGGTTGGGATCCAAATTGTTGTTGTTTAGTCGTTTAGTTGTGTCCGACTCTTTGTGACCCCATGGACCAGAGCACACCAGGCACTCCTGTCTTCCACTGCCTCCCGCAGCTTGGTCAACTCATGTTAGTAGCTTCGAGAACACTGTCCAACCATCTCGTCCTGTCATCCCCTTCACCTTGTGCCCTCCATTTTTCCCAACATCAAGGTCTTTTCCAGGGAGTCTTCTCTTCTCATGAGGTGGCCAAAGTATTGGAGCTTCAGCTTCAGGATCTGTCCTTCCAGTGAGCACTCAGGGCTGATTTCCTTAAGAATGGATAGGTTGGATCTTCTTGCAGTCCATGGGACTCTCAAGAGTCTCCTCCAGCACCATAATTCAAAAGCATCCATTCTTCGGCAATCAGCCTTCTTCATGGTCCAGCTCTCACTTCTATACATCACTACTGGGAAAACTATAGCTTTAACTATATGGACCTTTGTTGGCAAGGTGATGTCTCTGCTTTTTAAGATGCTGTCTATGTTTGTCATTGCTTTTCTCCCAAGAGGCAGGCGTCTTTTAATTTCATGACTGCTGTCACCATCTGCAGTGATCATGGAGCCCAAGAAAGTAAAATCTCTCACTGCCTCCATTTCTTCCCCTACTATTTGCCAGGAGGTGATGGTATCCAAATACTTGCTGGCAAATTCAGGATGTGCAACTGAAGTCGAGCGGAGAGCTCTTATACCACAAACCTGCCACAAAACCAGACTTCTTGCAGTATGGAAAGCGGCGTGAAAACATGGGCATAGCCAGGATTTATTTTAGGAGGGGAAGGCTTTATGTTGGAGTGGGGCAGAACTGAGATATGTGCAATGCAATTGGTCAGTTAAGTATTTCTATTTATTTACTTGATTTTTTTGGGGGGGAGCTGCCCCCCCATACCCTCCTGGCTACACCCATGCGCGAAAATGGGAAGTATGGAAGGACACTTGCAATGTCATGTATCCCCCCCACATACAAATTTGAATGAATGCTGAAACAAACTGCTGTGGTCTAGTCTGCCTGCAAGCAAAACAGGATGAATGCATGATAAACTGGTAATCTGGAAGTGACTTTACTTTGGCTCTCAGAATCACTGACTTCATGTCCTCAGTGCCACCCAACCCCATGGGCGTAGCTGGTGATGCAGCGTGGGGCAGCTCAAGTAAATAAATAAAAATACTTAACTAACTGATCAACATAAAGCCTGCCCCCCCCCAAAAAAAAACAAATCCTGGCTACACCCATGCGGCACACTTCCCATGTTTTGGGCAGAAAGGTTTGAAGTGAGGATGCTGCTGTCTCTGTGTTTTGCAGGCTGATGTGCCGCATGAATTAGAATCGAGAAAAATATGAACGAAACTTTCCTACAAGCGGGAGACATCCTCAGGGTACCATATGCATTTATATTTCATTGCAAGGCAGATAATGCGAGCAATGAATTCCTTGGCCATCGTGAACATTACGCTCCACATTTTGGAAGGTATTTTATTAAAGCTTTCATTAAACATAGAATTTAACTCAATTATATATTGCCAGGAGAAGCCGCAAATGCAGCAGTTATTTAAAAAGCCCCAAACACAATCATTTTGGAGCAAATCTTGCCAGAGCAGATGCAGGCATCTTTGCGTGAGTCTTAACTCATAATGAGTAAATAGGGCAATAATGCAATAAACAATTAAAATAAGATTTACTCTACAGAATATCCGCCACAAAGCAAGGGAGAGACAATGAGCTGTTTTGTTCCCAGGATTTAACTTTTCTCCTTTCTTTTAACACAATACAATCCCAATTTTTAATCAGATGTTCCCTGGAAATATGATTATTCCTTATTGTTCATATTGATCTATTCCATGTTCATCCTTTAATTTACATTTTATTATGGTTCATTTAGGAGGGACGCGGGTGGCGCTGTGGGTTAAACCACAGAGCCTAGGGCTTGCCGATCAGGAGGTTGGCAGTTCAAATCCCCGTGACGGAGTGAGCTCCCGTTGCTCGGTCCCTGCTCCTGCCAACCTAGCAGTTCGAAAGCACGGTCCCTGCTCCTGCCAACCTAGCAGTTCGAAAGCACGTCAAAGTGCAAGTAGATAAATAGGTACCGCTCCGGCGGGAAGGTAAATGGTGTTTCCGTGTGCTGCTCTGGTTTGCCAGAAGCGGCTTAGTCATGCTGGCCACATGACCCGGAAGCTGTATGCCGGCTCCCTCGGCCAGGAAAGCGAGATGAGCGCCGCAACCCCAGAGTTGGCCACAACTGGACCTAATGGTCAGGGGTCCCTTTACCTTTTATGGTTCATTTATATATTTATTACATGTTTCTCCAAGGAACTTGGTATACATGGTTCACCACCATTTAATTCTCACAACAACCCTGTGAGGTAGGTCAGGAGAAGGAGTAAGGTCACCCAATGAGCTTAACATCTCGGGAAGATATGAATTTGAATCTTGCTGGTGCTAGTCCAACACTCTACACCAAGGGTGAGGAAGATCCAGCCTACCTCTTAGTTTTAAACAGGATACTGCCAGTGTGCTGTAATGGTTAAGAGCGGTAGTCTCGTAATCTGGGGAACCGGGTTTGCGTCTCCGCTCCTCCACATGCAGCTGCTGGCTGACCTTGGGCCAGTCACACTTCTCTGAAGTCTCTCAGCCCCACTCACCTCACAGAGTGTTTGTTGTGGGGGAGGAAGGGAAAGGAGATTGTTAGCCGCTTTGAGACTCCTTTGGGTAGTGATAAAGCGGGATATCAATTCCAAACTCTTCTTCTGCTTCTTCTTCTTTGAGGGAAATTATGTGTTTTAAAGGTATAATGTGTAAGCAGCCGAAGTAGAATGGTAAGACTGGCCCTGCTCATATATAAATGATTTTTTAAAAAAGGATATTAGAATAAGTACCATGGCATAATTATTTCTTTGACACGATCAAAGAGCACGCTCTGTTTTAAAAATAAAACAGTAAATTCCCTTTCTGAGGCTGACCTGCTCATAAACAAAACGTCTGTGCAGTTAACAGAGTCGGTTTCTCTACATAATGGTGTTGCTCCGACTGACCTGCTCAAATAAAAGAGATACATTATGATGGGAGAAGTACTGAGCAGAAGATAATTATCTGAACCAGTGAACTTCCAAGTATCCTTAAAATAGTGTTGTTATTTTTATATATCTGTTGTTTGCTCGAATCTGTCATCATCCGTGACATTTCCCTCTAAAGAGTTGGATGTGTTTGTTTGTTTTTTAAAAGCAGTGTTCAGGAAACCGTGAGAAGTTACCGCACTCTCCTGTCGGGTATACATGAATTTGAAGTTCCTTCATGTTACTTGCCGTATACACAGGGCATGATCCGGTCAAAGTTAAATAGGATCAAGACCATTAAATTGGCTGAACAGGCGAGACTGAGGGAAGCCTATATTTAGACCATGTGGATTGCCAGTGAGAGAGGGTGGGTAGCAGCCTGGCTGATTGCCTCGGATGCATCAGCAAACTCCATTATTATTATTTTTGCATTTATTTATACTGTGCCTTCTTCCCTTATGGGACACATGGCAGCTTATAGATAAAAACAAGAATTGCTAAAAACAAAGAAAAAACAATAATTTAAAAACAAACATTACTAGAATTAAAATTATATACACATATAATGGGACAAGGGTGGTGCTGTGGTCTAAACCACTGAGCCTCTTGGGCTTGTTGATCGTATGGTTGGCAGTTCGAATCTGCATGACTGGGTGAGCTTCCGTTGCTTTGTCCCAGCTCCTGCCAACCTAGCAGTTCGAAAGCATACCAGCATGAGTAGATAAATAGGTACTGTTGCGGCAGGAAGGAAAACGGCATTTCCATGTGCTCTGGCTTCCGTCACGGTGTCCCGTTGTGTTTTGGTCAGAAACGTTTTAGTCATGCTGGCCACATGACCCAGAAAAGCTGTCTGCAGACAAACGGCAGCTCCCTTAGCCTGAAAGTGAGATGAGTGCTGCACCCCATAGTCAAATTCGACTGGACTTAAACATGCAGGGGTCCTTTACCTTACTTTTACATATATAACATCTGGTTAAAACATATCCATAATTCCAGTTAAAAACAATTATGACAGCAGTCCTTTCATTAAAAGCAGTCAATTCCCCAAAGCCTGTTGAAACAAGAAAGTCTTCATCTGCCGGCAGAAAGACAACAAGGAGGGAGACAGTCTAACTTATCCAGGGAGGAACTTCCAAAGGCCAACGCTCTGACCACAACAGTGGCGCTCTTCTTTATAGTATTGTTACAAAAATCGGGTGCCTGCCCCTCTCCTTGCCTGGTTCCTTTGGAGAATGGAAGACATGGCGGAGACTGTTGTGGCTTTAAGAAATATGGTCTATTCGCCTACTTACACCTTCAGTCTGTGTGGAGGGAGCCCAGTTCTTACTGCATGGCCCACAGCAGTGCAGGCAACCTTCCGTCTCCCTGCCCAAGACGGATCTCCCCCCCTTCCTCCTGCTTCTTCTTCCCAGAAACCCTTTTCCCGTGCCCTCAAACATACACCCCGCCACCTTGGTAACGTCTCACTCCCCAATGGCCCATCAACACTGTGGTCACATTCATGGGTTTGCTCTTCCCCCAGCATAAGCCAACCCAGGAATTCCCCGTTTGGCACAGTTCTGAACTTTAATCCATATCCCAATTGATCAAAACCTTCGCATTAATTTCTAGGGTTTGGGGACCCCCCCCCTTAAATCTATAACCGTATAAAGCAGTGGGTAGCCAACATGGTGCTGCTAGCCTTTCTCAACCTGTGGGTCCCCAGGTGATGTTGGACTACAACTCCCATCACCCCTAGCTAGAGCTCAGGGATTATGGGAGTTGTAGTCCAACAACATCTGGAGATCCACAGGTTGAGAACCACAGTGGTGGGACTACAGTTCCCATCAGTCCTAGCTAGGAAGACTAATATAGGTCTTAAAGTAGGGTTGTATTTCCCCTCATCCGTTTTATTATTTTATCTTCCTGTAAACCACTACTGATAGTAGTAGTAGTAGTAGTAGTAGTAGTAGTAGTAGTAGTAGTTGTTGTTGTTGTTGTTGTTGTTGTTGTTGTTGTTGTTGTTGTTGTTGTTGTTGTTGCTGCTGCTGCTGCTGCTGCTGCTGCTGCTGCTGCTGCTGCTTTTTGTAGGCAAGAGGTGTATAAATAAATAATAATGATGACTTCATTGGTAGAGGGCGCAAGAGAGCCCGCCCGCCCTCGAGGACTACAAACCCCAGAATCCCGCGGCGGGGCCTCCCGCCAATCGTACGAGAGCGCTCCTGCGCGAAGGCTCCTGGGATTCGTAGGCAGCGGCGGCCACTAGCCCAGCCCAGTGGGAGGGACCGGCGGCGGAGGCGGCGAGGCTGAGCCAGGTGTCTCGCGGGCGGCCCTCCAGGTGACGGCGGCCGGGGAAGGGGCGGCGGGGCAGCGAGGCGAGGGGCGAGTGGTATCCGGGAGCGCAGCGGAGGCCCGAGGGAGGCGAGGGGCGAGCCGGCCGCTTGGCTGCCTGCTTGGTTGGTTGGTTGGCTAGCCGGCCCGGGGATTGGAGCCGGCGCCTCGCTCCCCTCTTCTTGCAGCAAAGCGGGCGGAGAGGCGCGAGGCGGGCTGCTGCTGCTGCCGCCGCCTTTCTCCCTCGGCGAGGTCGGCCGCCTGAGCATGCAAATCTCTGCAGCAGCTCCGGGATGGTACAGTCGGTGGGTGTCAGGGCTGGGGGAAAGGAAGCGCGTCCCTCCCTCTCTCCCTCCTCCGCGCTTCCCCAGGCATGCACCCCTTCGCCCTCGTGGCCTGCAAACTGGAGCCCGTGCCAGAATCAGAAATAACCCCTCCACAAAAACAAGACACCCCCCCCCCCCAAGAAGTTCATCATCATCGGACGGGCTGCAAAGAGAGCGCATGATGCGGGTGGTCGATGCCTTTTGGGTCTTGCAAAGGAAAAGGCTGCATGGCAGCTGGGTGAGGGAGCCTTGGTGCAAGCGCCCGTGCCGGGGATTTCCTGGGGAGCTACATTATCTTACCAGGAGTGACCAAGCGGGCCTTGTTTTAAAGCCCTGCTCCTTATTTTTAGGACCCTGCAGTTCTGGGGGCTCGCCTTAAGGGCCCTCCTGATTGTGACATTCTGCCTTGTTTTGTTTATTTTACAAGAAACACAACAAAACACCACCCCTGCTTCTTTTTAATAGGACCCAGCTCTACCCACTGAAGGTGATAATAATATTAATAATATAATAATTCATTCCCTTTTGATTTCTACTACTGCTCCTCTATGCTGCTGCCCTGTAATCCTGTCTTGCTTTCCAATGCAGTCCTCCCCTCCTAAAGCCCACGTGGCCCTTTGTTATTTTTTTCTTTTCATTGTTCCTGGTTTTTCCGTGCGCATTCTCCTTGTGGCGTTTTGTGGTTTTTTGTTGTTTTCCTTCGGTACCTTCCAATCTCTCTCTTTCTCTCTCTGCTCCCCTGGAGCCTCTGCTAGCAACTGTTCCGGGCTGCCGCTGGATAAAAGTGTGCTCTGCCTGGAGTTTGCAGACGGCAAAAGCATGAATTGATTTACTGTCCTACTTCGGAGGCATCTCTGGGCAGCTGGGAGCGAGCGCCCGGGAAACAGCAGCAAGAGGAGGAGCAGGCGGGAGAAGGCAGAAGGGGTCCTTTTGTGTCCTCCCTTGAACATAGGCTGTTTCCTCCTCGCCTCCATCCTGGCTGGAAGAGTTCTTTGCAATAGCACACAGAGGCTGACAGATCTCTCTCTCTTGCTGCTGTGTTTTGTTTTGTTTTTAAAGTGCTCGTTTCTCCATCCCCTTCCCCCTTTTTGCTCATGTGCGGATGCTTGTTTTCTTGCAGTTCACCTTCTCCAGAGCCCCGTGCTGGTTGGAAACAGCAGGAGCCAGAAGAAGAGGCAGATCAGCCTGCCCTTGGTTGCACAGAAGTGGTGTGCTGATTTCCTACTACTTTGACACCAGAGCTACTCCCAGCCATCTGTGACTCGAGCTGCCTGAAGCAGTGGTACAGGGAGAGGAGGAGGAGGCAGCTTTAGTAGCCGATGATAACCCTGCCCTCAGTGGGTTTGTATTACCGGAGCATGCACTGATTTGCTGCCTTGTCTTTAGACCCATCCCAATCGCCGGGGTTTGTGCGGGTGTGCGGTGCATGGTCAGGAGGGAGGGGGGGAAATCCACTGTCTCCGTAATAAATGATAGAGGATACAATGACTTTGCTCTCTCTGCTGGGTCGGATCATGCGTTACTTCTTGCTGAGACCAGAGACCCTCTTCCTGCTATGCATCAGCCTGGCACTGTGGAGCTACTTCTTCCATACGGATGAAGTGAAAACCATCGTTAAGTCCAGCAGGGACGCCGTGAAGATGGTGAAGGGCAAAGTGGCGGAGATCATGCAGAATGACCGGCTCGGCGGATTGGATGTGCTGGATGCCGAGTTCTCCAAGACCTGGGAGTTTAAGAACCACAACGTGGCCGTTTACTCCATCCAAGGCCGGAGAGACCACATGGAGGACAGGTTCGAAGTAATCACTGACCTGGTGAACAAGACCCATCCTTCCATATTTGGGATATTTGATGGGCACGGAGGCGAGGCAAGTCTCGGGCTGTTCATTTTGGGGGTTCGGGATTTGCTGCCATTTCCTATTTATTGCCATTGTTTGAGTTAAACAAGTAGCAAAGTTGTTGTTTTACGGTCATTCACACCTCTGGTTTGGGTAGAAGCCATTTAAAGGGTACAGCAGGACAAAAGCCTAGTCTTCCATTCTTTCCTTTTTAAAAATACCTTGCAGTTTGAGAATCCTAGCAGTAATGACTGTGATCACAAACTTGCTCTGTTAAAGCTCTTCTAACCAAGCTATGAGGCTTCACATGCTGCTGCCAGCTGAGTAAAGTCAGCAGATGCTGTAATGGTTGGTTTAAAGGGAAAGTTTATTGAAAGAGGGGGTGCTTTTTATTGTAGGAAAGAAAGGAGCTAGCAGGAGATCCCTAATGTCCCCAGTTGGGGAACAGAACTGAAAAACTTTCTTCTAGCCGACCCAAGGAATTAACCTCGTATCACTGCCTTTATTATTATTATTATTATTATTATTATTATTATTATTTCTGGCCATAGAAGTTTGTTCTTTGTTTACGCCGCGTTCTGTAGCCTTTCTACTTGCCGAGACAGGCTGTTTGTCTTGGACAGCAGTGCAAATACCATGTGTCGCTCCCTTCCTCTTTGCAAGGGATGCCTGGAAAGGTTGCTGTAGCTTTTTTACATTGCAGGGTGCGCGGGTGGGCTTGGGGAGTGGCAGAATCGGCTAGTGACACCCTAGCTGCAGACCTATTATCTGTGTCGGGTTAATCAGCGATGAAATACAAGGAGGTTTTCCTCCCTTTTCTTTTGCTTGTATGCTAAGAGTGGCTGGGGGAAGTGACAGGGTGCTGGGGGAGGAATCTTGCTGGTGTGTTAAATGAAATACTTGGTGCACCACCTGAAGTGCTTTGCTTGTGTTTGTTTTTATTCTGCCTCTGTTGTGCTATGATCTGAGGGTCTTCGGGTTTCCTACAGCTGTTCTGGCAAGTCAGACTTGCCGGGAAAGCTGTGACAGCGATCTGGCACAAATCGAGGTCCCCAAGGGTAGCAGCTGTTCTCATAACTCCTGATAGGCTGCACCTCTTGCGCTCCTTCTGTGCACTCACCACACTGGGGGAGGGGGGGCTCTAACAGCCCCAGCCTAAGCTTATGTTCTTCCTCGGAAGTAAGGCTCATTTGCACCCAGTAAGTGGGCATAGATCTGCAGCCCAAATCTCCAGGGATAGCAGGATGCAGACTATCCCTATGACTGGGACTTTGTTTTAGGAACAACCACTGTGGGTTTAAGAATCAACCAAATTTCAGATTAGTTATTTGTTGAAGTCTTTTATTACTGATACCATGTAACGGATGTTGATGTTTGGTTAAGATAAACATTTTTATTTTGTTTTTCAAAGAAGGGAAGCAAATGCTTGTGTGTTTGTGTGATTGTAAGCTGCCTGGAGTCCCAAATTCTTTTCTACAGGCCACCTTACAAAAATCAGGAGCTGTGCAAGAACACGGTAGCATTTTTCTGTGGCTCCCCACTCATTTTGATGGGTTCTTTTCTCAGGAGAAATGCCTGGTGGATTGTGTCACTCTTTAAAAAGTAGAAGCATTTCAAGCTAAGTATAAACTTTTATAGCCCAGAGCCCTTTGAAAACCATCTCTTCTCTATCCCAACTCATCCCCCCAGAAACCCCTTGTGTTGAAATTTGGTAGCTTTATGTACGTTAGTTAAATCCAGATTTGTGGCAGAAATATAGCTTAGCAAAACCTTTCTTCCTAACCAGTTTAGAATATTATTTCTCTCCACCACCACCCCGGCAAAAAAAATTCTAGCTAAGCGCTGTCTGGTGCACTGAGTTCTGTTTACAGTAAGCTTTCCATCATGCTTTTAAAACAGAATGCTAGCATTGAACTTTTTGCTCAGTGTGTAATAATGAGTCTTCTTTTGTTGTATCAGATGGTATTTCACTTATAGGAGTAAATTGCATTAGTATATTTGACCTCAGGTGCCATTATTTTAAAATTTAGGTGTTTGTGACTGCATGAAGAGCAGTGATGTTAAAATATATGGGTCGTGAATAGTCCTTGTTTGTTATTGCAGGAAGCTGATTATACGGGGGGGAAATCCTTTTTTGCCCTTATAGGTCACACAGTGTGGAGGACCAGTGACTGCTAGCTCTGATGGCTGTACCACCTCCAGGAGCTGAGGCAGCTTGTCTCTGAAGACCAGTTGCTGGAGAACCACAGCAGGAGAGGGCTATCTCTTGCATTGGGGGTGGGAGTTACCTATAGGTATCTGTTTAGCCATTGTGGGACACAGGGTACTGCATTAGATAGACTTTTTGTTGTGATCCAGCCAGACTCTCCTTAACGCTCTTTTGCTGCTTCTTAACTCCTCCATTCTACTCGGAATCAAGAGCAAAAAAAGCATATGGAAGTTTCCATCCTTTTAACACGTACTTTTGGACAAAAGCGTATTGTCTCCTAATCTGGAGTGCTTGAGCTTAGGTGTTAGTCAAAGGATGCAATCACGGAACCGGAATTTCTTGAAATGGGTTACCTGTAAGCTCCTTGTGGGTGGAGGGTGGAGTCTCAAGACTGGGAAGATGTTGGAGAGTATTTCAGCTGACTGTCTGTGATGTAGTGGGGAGGTAACAGAGCTGGAAAACAGGCAGTCTGAATTTATTCTGGCTAAGTGGAGAGATTGGCTCATGCAATCAGGTATTGGGTTCCTGTCTTCTAGATGTCAGTGCACATTACACGAATCTGCCCCTCTAAAGATGAAATGGCCAAAAATGTTGGTACCTATGAACAATTCCCCCGGATATAAGGCAGAATGTTTTGCAAATGAAATATCCAGAATTGGAGGAGCACTGGGTTTTTAGGTAATACAGTGGTACCTCGGGTTACATACGTTTCAGGTTACATATGCTTCAGGTTACAGACTCCGCTAACCCAGAAATAGTGCTTCAGGTTAAGAACTTTCCTTCAGGATGAGAACAGAAATCGTGCTCTGGCGGTGCGGCAGCAGCAGGAGGCCCCATTAGCTAAAGTGGTGCTTCAGGTTAAGAACAGTTTCAAGTTATGTACGGACCTCGGGAACAAATTAAGTACTTAACCCGAGGTACCACTGCAGTAATAACAGTTAATCTGCAGAGGAACTATTTGGTGGAATTCTGTGATGGCATCATAGCTGTGGAACTCCCTAAGGAAGTTCCATTTTGCTTCCTCCATGGTTTTTCAGCAGGAAACCAAAGCAGTCCTCTTCAGGGGGGGCTTTTTGGGGGGGGGGTTGCCTTGATTAGCTCCTGTTCTTGATCCTGCTGCTCTGTTCCATACTTCTGCATTTCTAGTATGTTTTTGTATTAATTTATATTGTGTCTAATATGCCTTGTTAGCTGCATTGGAAACTTGGATGAAAGATAGGTTACAGTTGCCTTTTAATCAGCGAAGTGTTAGGAGTGGATGATGTTACTCTGTAGCAGCTGGTTATCTGCTCAGAATGCATTTAAGCTCTCTGCGATCTTTTAGCACCCCCAGTCCTTTGTTTGTCCTCGCCTTCTTCCTCTGTATAGTATTGCACACTTGTTGTTAACAGGCCTCATTGAAAATGACAGTGTTAAATGTGTGTTTTTATGGGTGGACCTGGGGAAATAAATAGTTGATAGGATGGCTGAGCTAGGGGGCAGCTGTGGGGTTTTGTTTTTTAAAAAAGTGTGGTAACCATTTGCTCTTGATTTCATCACAGACAAGTCGTCAGGTGGTGATATTCCACTTCCTAACTCGCTGTTTACAGCCAGTGTGCGTATCACTACCGTGCAAAATTTTGGCCGCCTCACTGTGAGGGTCATAACATTTGAAGCAGCCATTAAAAAAAGCAGCTCCCAGTATGTTTCCGAGCAATGCGCTCTACGTGGGGCTACCTTTGAAGGTGACCCGGAAACTACAACTAATCCAGAATGCGGCAGCTAGACTGGTGACTGGGAGCGGCCGCCGAGACCATATAACACCGGTCTTGAAAGACCTACATTGGCTCCCAGTACGTTTCCGAGCACAATTCAAAGTGTTGGTGCTGACCTTTAAAGCCCTAAACGGCCTTGGTCCTGTATACCTGAAGGAGCGTCTCCACCCCCATCATTCTGCCTGGACACTGAGGTCCAGCGCCGAGGGCCTTCTGGTGGTTCCCTTGCTGCGAGAAGCCAAGTTACAGGGAACGAGGCAGAGGGCCTTCTTGGTAGTGGCGCCTGCCCTGTGGAACGCCCTCCCACCAGATGTCAAAGAGAAAAACAACTACCTGACTTTTAGAAGACATCTGAAGGTAGCCCTGTTTAGGGAAACTTTTAATGTTTGACACACTATTGTATTTTAATATTTTGTTGGAAGCCGCCCAGAGTGGCTGGGTAACCCAGCCAGATGGGCGGGGTATAAATAATTTGTTGTTGTTGTTGTTAAAAAAGGGTTAGAAAAGGTGTTCTGGTCTTTGCATTTTTTCTGCTATGTGTACACAGGCTTGTTGCTGTGTTAAAAACTTTTGCTGCATGCCGATTTGAACGAAGCACAGAATTGTAGCAGGGGCTTTTTAGGTGTACCACATTGTGCCTGATGCAGGAAATTGGGATAAAGCCAGTGTGGTATAGTGGTTAGAGTGTTGGACTATGACCCCGGGAGCTCAGGGTTCAAATCCCATTCAGCCATGAAGCTCACAGCTCACCTCGGGCCCCTTGCCATTTTTCAGCCTAGCTCACCTCAAAGCATTGTTGTGAGGATAAAATTGGGGGAAGGTAAACTTTGTACACTACCTTGAGCTTCTTGGAGGGAAAGGTGGGATCTAAATGCTATAATAAATAAATAAATAACAAAGTGTACACCCAGCAGATGGTTGTCAAACCTCAGTGGGACCCTTTCAGTTTTGCCTTTAACAGTATAGTAGCAGTAAATGCCATTTGGCTCTGTCCTGTGCTCTTTGTTGTTGTTTAGCCGTTTAGTCGTGTCCGACTCTTCGTGACACCAGGCACTCCTGTCTTCCACTGCCTCCCACAGTTTGGTCAAACTCATGCTGGTAGCTTCGAGAACACCGTTTGCCTTGTAGCTTTATGAACATATGATTTATATATATGCGAGACCTCAGAATTCCTATAACAAGGGGATGAACTATATATTTATATTGTATCCTCTTTCTGTTGTTGTTGTTTTAATCTGCTACCTTCTAAAACCATTTTATTACAGAGTAAAGTAGGATTTTGATAACAAAAGTTTTTTTTTATTTTTGGAGCCTTCTGTGAAGCCCCTCTCGGTCTCTTTTAAAGTAATTTTGCTAAATACGTAACTAGAGTCCCTCTTTTCAAATAAATGAAAAAAACTTAAATAGCTCATCATTCTTATACGAACAAAGTGTCTGCTCTTCTTTGCAAGTGAGGTAGACGTAAGTGGTTTTCCTGTCTTGGGTTCCCACCCACAAAGGAAACAAATTTTGCATAAAAGCAAATAAGTGGTGTTATTGGAGCAGGGTGTACCTGCTACATGCGACTGACATTTTTAATCGTTCAATTTGTGTGAGAGTTACTTTTATCAACACAAGCTTTCTTTATTCGAATGGTCTGGGAAAGAAACAGCATAATGGATTCTTTTACAAAAGAGGGAATATTTTTAGTTGTCTTTTCCCTCATTTTTTTTTCCCAATGGCATTTTTGTGTACCTTCTGAATGCCTGAATAGAAAAATGCATGAAATGGGACTTAATAACTATTCAAGTAGCATAGCTTAATATACACTCAGAACTGTATTTTCTTAGGTCCTTGTAAGTGGCTACTCTTGCTAGTTTTCCCTTCACTTCAAAGGACAAGTAATGACAGTGTGGGTCTCTGATTTACTTGTGTAAAGATTTGTTTGGAAAGACAAATTTGCTCTTGTGGGGGGGGGGAGTTCTTTGATGCTGGAAGTGCCTTGATCACGTCTGCCTTGCTGATTAGCCTAGCTTGTTCAGTTTTAGGCCCCCAGGACAGAAAGTTACCAACCAATTAAGAGTACTTGCTGGTACTCAATGTTAAATATAGTATCGGTGGGGAGATGGAACATAGGAAGAAACGGTCTTACACATAGTTAGAACTTTGGTCCATCTAGATCAGCAATTTCTGCATTGAGTTGTCGGTCCTGAATGGGGTAACTGTGCCCCTAAAGGTCTAGGTGCTCAGCCTGGGGCCAGGTTAATTCTGTGTCCAGGGCAGCTGTCTACTAGCTCCATCCGATATTCCGGCTGAGATCCTACCTGTCTGTGCAGAGCCCCAATGCGCTCTACATGGGGCTACCTTTTAAGGTGACCCAGAAACTACAACTAATCCAGAATGTGGCTGGTAGAATGGTGACTGGGAACGGCTGCCGGAACCATATAACACCAGTCCTAAAAGATTAACATTGGCTCCCAGTATGTTTCCAAGCACAATTCAGAGTGTTTCAAAACCCTAAATGACCTCAGCCCTGTGTACATGAAGGAACATCTCCACTCCTATCGCTCAACCTGGACTCTGAGATACAGCTCCAATAATAATAATGTAATAATAATAATTTAGGGACCCAGGTGGCGCTGTGGTCTAAACCACTGAGCCTCTTGGGCTTGCAGATCAGAAGGTCGGTGGTTTGAATCCCTGCAACGGGGTGAGCTCCCCTTGCTTGGTCCCAGCTCCTGCCAACCTAGCAGTTTGAAAGCACATCAAAATGCAAGTAGAGAAATAGGTACCACTCTGGCGGGAAGGTAAACAGTGTTTCCATGTGCTGCTGTGGTTTCGATGTTCTGTTGCACCAGAAGCGGCTTAGTCATTCTGGCCACATGACCCGGAAAAAACTGTCTGCGGACAAACGCTGGCTCCCTCGGCCTGTAAAGCAAGATGAGCACCGCAACCCCAGAGTCATATGCAACTGGACTTAACTGTCAGGGGTCCTTTACCTTTACCTTTTTAATAATAATTTATTATTTATACCCTGCCCCTTGGGCGGCTTCCAACAAATTATTAAAATACTGTAGTCCTTCAGATATTAAAAGCTTCCCTAAACAGAGCTGCCTTCAGATGTCTTCTAAAAGTCTGGTAGTTGTTTTTTCCTTTGACATCTGGTGGGAGGGCGTTCCACAGGGCAGGCGCCACTACCAAGAAGGCCCTCTGCCTGGTTCCCTGTAACTTTGCTTCTCGCAGTGAGGGAACTGCCAGATGGCCCTTGGCGCAGTATGAAGCTCCAAGGGCCTCCTGGCAGTTCCCTCATTGTGAGAAGTAAAGTTACAGGGAACCAGGTGGAGGGCCTTCTCAGCAGTTGTTTCTCCCCACCCCATCCCCGGTGGAATGCCCTCCTGTCAGATGACAATCATATAAACAACTACACAACTTTCCAAAGACCTCTGAAGGCATCCCTGTATTGAGAAGGTTTTTAATGTTTGATGTTTGCTTTGTTTTTGTTATGTAGGAAGCCTCCAACATAACCTGGGGCAACCCAGTCAGATGGGTGGCATGCAAATAATAAAATTATTATCTTCTCCAGTGCTTTGGTGTTAACATGTTCCAATGACTGCTGCACCCATCAACACCCCCCCCCCTTCTACCTTTCTCATCCCTTCTACATACCTGTTGAAAAGGTATATTCTACTGTGTGTGGTTGCCATAAATCAGGGATGAGTAGGTGTGGTCCTTGGTCTAACTTCATATGAGTGTGCTTCAAATGTGCTTTGAAGGTATATTGTGTACACAGCCTAGGTTGAATTGGGAATTTCTCCTGCCTGGCAGTCAGAACAGACAATACTGAGCTAGACGGACTGACAGTAGGTTTCAGGCAGAATAAGTTGTGGCTGGAGGAAGGAGTTTGCTATGTACTGCACTGAAATAGTGAAAGGCTTTGTTTTTGCCTGATAACCTTTAAAATAAACAGCCAAACCTCAAATTCAGACAAGATTTCATGGACGTTAGTGATGTTTCCCATTTATAGAACTTTCCTCCAGCTTTGATGGAAAATGCTTGCATTTGCATTAGGACTGGAGTAAATATTTATGCTGTTAACATCATGCTTATATATAAAAAAATCTCTGTCTCAGTTGCTGACATCTGCGCTAGGGGCTGAAAAGCAAACATGGGTCATTTTAATTGATGAACCAAATGTTTAAAGGTTGAATTACAAATGAGAATTTGAGTGTACATTCTCTATCCCCTGCACAGTGTAAATCAGACCAGGTATAATTTAGGGACTTTAAAAAAAAGACTAGTCCTGCACATAGATAGAAACATAAGAAGAGCCTATTGGATCAGTCCTGTGGCTCATCTAGTCCAACATCCTGTTCTCACCGTGGCCAACCAGATGCCTATGGGAAGCCTGAGTACAGCAGTGATCTCTCTCCTCCTGTGGTTTCCAGCAGGTGGTCTTCAGAAATAATGCTGCCTCCAACCATAAAGGCAGAGTATAGCTTGCTAGTAAGGCAGAGCTTCGGCTTCCTATATGAGACTCAGTCCAATAGTTAAAGGTAAAGGTACCCCTGCCCGTACGGGCCAGTCTTGACAGACTCTGGGGTTGTGCGCCCATCTCACTCAAGAGGCCGGGGGCCAGCGCTGTCCAGAGACACTTCCGGGTCACGTGGCCAGCGTGACAAGCTGCATCTGGTGAGCCAGCGCAGCACACGGAAACGCCGTTTACCTTCCCGCCAGTAAGCGGTCCCTATTTATCTACTTGCACCTGGGGGTGCTTTCGAACTGCTAGGTTGGCAGGCGCTGGGACCGAGCAACGGGAGCACACCCCGCCGCGGGGATTCGAACCGCCGACCTTTCGATCGGCAAGCCCTAGGCGCTGAGGCTTTTACCCACAGCGCCACCAGCGTCCCATAGTCCAATAGTTAACTCCTGCTAAAGCAACATCTGAGCTCTGTTCTCATGCAGTACAGCAGGGGTCGGCAACCTGCAGCCCATGGGCCACAAGCAGCCCACGTGGGTCATTTAAACGGCCCCCGAACCGAGCCGCCTGCTCGGCAACGCCCCGCACGCTATGCTAAACTGGGACACGCTTCTGTGATGCCGGAAATCGTGTCTGCACATGTGCAGACGCCGGAAATTGCGTCTGCGCAGACGCCAAAGCCAGAAATAGGCAGACGTGATCCAGCCCATGAAGCGATCTCCGCGGGAGTGAACTGGCCCAGGCGAGGTAAACCTTGCCGACCCCTGCAGTACAGTATTCAACCTGATCCCTGATTGGAGCTGTCCAAGGTACCTTCATCTTGCTTCACCTCTGCTGAGATTAGCGCTTCCATCAAAATAGTCTTGTAAAATTAGATCCTGGGACCATCTAATGAAACTGATTGTCAGGAGATGCAGGACAAGCAACAGGAAGCACTATATATATATATATATATATATATATATATATATGCTTTCGTAGATTTTCACGGGTACAGGAATGCAGGTTTTGGTGTCCTCGGGTGTCTTCCCGTGTAAAAGATGGGGTGTCTAGGCGACGTTTCGACGAGGTCTCACTCGTCATCTTCAGGCTGGTGCTTTCGGCTTCTTGTTACTGGAACAGAGCAGGATCTCAGTGTTTGAGTTCCTATAAATACTGTTGAGGAGGTGTGGTGTATAGCCTCCAATGTTCTGGGCAGAGATGCTCCAATGCTCTCTGCCCAGAACATTGGAGGCTATACACCACACCTCCTCAACAGTATTTATAGGAACTCAAACACTGAGATCCTGCTCTGTTCCAGTAACAAGAAGCCGAAAGCACCAGCCTGAAGATGACGAGTGAGACCTCGTCGAAACGTCGCCTAGACACCCCATCTTTTACACGGGAAGACACTCGAGGACACCAAAACCTGCATATATATATATATATACACACACACACACACACACACACACACACACAGAGCGAGAGAGAGAGCGCACGTAATTGATAGAATCTGCTGTCATAAGATGTAGTTGTGCACTACATTAGGGGAAATTGCTTTGCAAAACTGCAAATTAGGTAAATTACTGGAGGAAAATATCAGCGATGATTAGCCATTATGGTTATATGCAATCTCCGGTTTCAGATTACTGATTTTTCATGCCCTATTTGTGGGCTTCCTAGAGGTTTCTAGTTGGCTGGCATGGGAAATGGGATGCCGGACTAGATCGATGCTTGGTCTGATCATTTGGGGGATCTTCTGAATGGACTAGACTTGGTATAAAGCAGTTCTGTGGGAGGACTAAAGTAATTCTTGCATATTTTAGAACAAGATGCTTCTCATGATTCTAATAAGCATCTTGGTCACCTGGCAAAAAAAATGCACAGTCACTGAATGAGTTTCTTCCCTTTTCTTTTCATGCACAGGCCAGCCCAGCAGATTTTAGTAATGGGCGCTTAGGGCCTGGACTGTTATACAAGCCATAAAATACTCTAATTGAAAATGCATTGTTTCACTGAAAATTCATTCCAAGAAAGACAGCTCAAGGATATGGAGAGTGGCGAGGTGGGACAAAGCTGTCAACTTTTGAGTAGTGGGACTCAAGGCTGATTGGATGATGAGATAAGATGGGGCGGGGAAGAGAGGAGCAGGGTGCATCACTCTTCTTGGTGGGAACTTTTAATGAACTTTGGGAAGAGAAGTGGGTGGCAGCATAGAGCACCCATCAGGCCGCTGATGCTACAAATTGATTATGATGCTGAAACATTGCTGGCTCTCATCATCTCCGACCTTGTCTGATTCACAGCTGTGTGAGCAGCTGACGATCTTCAACCAGACAATCAAACTACGTGTTTTAACTGCTAAGCCACAGCACAATTATCCTCTGCACATCATACAGGAAGCCTCAAGGCTCCCTGGGAGAAATGCACATTTATTTTCATTTATTCCAGCCTTGCAGGGTTCTTCCCCCCCCACCCCCCCACCCCTCATCCTTTGCACATTTTCGAGTCATCACAAATATTGGCAAATCCTTTCTTCCCTACCCCACTCTCCCCTCCCTTTTTCGGCAATCGCCTTTGGGGGTAAACATTAATTATATTATGCTTCCATTTTTAATAGCGGGGACTGGCGTGGAGACTGGGTTCTTTCAGCCAATAAAATATCCTCTAGTAAATCTTTACTTTTCCCATTCCCTGGTAGTTATAAAAGTGCTCCAGGGCACCCAGCGTTTCCTCTGATAAGGGGAAGTGCAAACCTTACAACGTATTTCTCAGGACCGCTGCAGCTCTTGCGTTAAGGGGGAGAAGATAAACCTTTAAAATGAGTATTTTGCCATGTGCAGGTCGTCCAGCTAGATAATTTGAATCTGAAATATGTTTCCTGTCCCCACCACCAATACTTTCCAGAGGTAGTGGCTTGGTCTTAAAACATTAACAAAGGCTTCTGTGTATTGGTGGCAAAAACCTGATCCTAAAAGAAGTGTCTTCAGCCACAGATAAACTGAGCATGGGTTAGAGGCAAATGAGTCTCTTTCACATGCCACAAACCTAAACATCTTAAGGTTGGATGCAGCAGACTTGTGTTTCCAAATGCGTCTCATAAAGCTCCACTTGTTGGGGATATGCAGTTGGGCGAAGCTCCCTGCTGAATGTACACAATGTGGCAGAGCCAAAATTTACCTTTGTGTGACGAGTGAAAGGATGTTCTGTGTCAGGCCCCAAATATGGGAATTGGCTCCTGTATTTGCTTATTTAAGGTATTTTTACCTCACCCCTCAAGTCATGTTCCCAGAATGGCTGAAAAAGGCACTACACCAGAGGCAGTTAGTTAGTGTAAGGGCTGCATTGCCTTCTGGGAAAACCTGTGAGGGCCACATCCCAGATGTGGGCATGTCCACAAGCAAAAGTGATCAGAGCAACGAATTAAAACTTCACCTTTCCACAGTTGGCAAATTGCTACATGCACTCATCCCTCTCTGTCATCCATCCCCCATCGCAACAAGCAAGAGACATTGTCAGAGTTCAAGGACACCTTCCAGCCAGGCAAAAACACTTGGGGTGTGATCCATACCGATGAGGGCTGTGGCCTAGGGAGAGTTCTGAGGCCCAGACAAATAGGCCTGGTAGGCCACATTCCCTGCCCCCAACCCTACCTTTAGTTCCCCACCCCGTTTGTACAGAGAGACACCTCTGAATGGGCCAAAGTTTTTGAAGAAAGTGGCTGAACTCATGGATTGGCTTGTCCGTCTAATCTTGATGGCTACAGGCACTTCTGTGGAGATTTTCTGGGTAGGTAGGATGATGTACACAGTCCTTGTTTTTGCCATAACAAACTGAACTGCGTCCTGGAACTTCCTTATGCCACAGGTTGCGCTCCTGAATGTGCATAGTAAGGTTCACAGGGTGCTGAGGGGCAATCTCTGTCCTGAGACAAGCTTGAAAAATGACCTCTACAAATCTTACCATTTTCTTCTTTGTTTCTAGGCTTACGTTGAAATTTGCGCTTAAAAGGGGTTATTTGAGGGCTAAGGAACCTTTAGGTTCCTTAAAACTGTCGGGAATACAGCTTAGCTCATTCTGCCCTTTAACTTTTTTCTTTTAATGTAAAATATGTTCTGCAGAACTTAGTAGCGCCGTGCTCCTCCTTGTTAAAAAGCCTTTTGTTGCTTATAAGAGAGGGGCAAGTTTTCTCCCGCACCAGGCCTGCCTCTCCACTTGCAGCTGTGCTGGGCCTGTATTTCCGCTGCCAATCTCTCTGCGCAGCTTCTGCCTTGAAGGGACCTTTGGAGTACCTTCTCCAGCTTCCCCCCAAGAGCTGCCTAATTTGAAGGATTTCACAGTTGCTCCCTGCAGCTGACGGCCGGGGCTGCTGGCATGGGCCTGTGCGCATCTCGACTAGGAGTTTGGCTCGACCGCTTCATGTTTGTTGGTCGTCCATCTGCCTCTTCCACGGGGCCAGTGCTCGGGGCAAGCAATCGCTTTGTCTTTTGTAAGCTAACGCAGGCCTGCTTTTAAGCTTATGAGGATTTGCCTGGGGCCATGCCGTTAGTCTCCCCTAGCTCAGGGTTTTCTCCTCTTGGCTGGCACTGTGTTGAGGTTGAGGTACAGACGGCTGTCAGAGGTGAGCCAGGGAGTCAGAGCCAAGAGACCAAGCCAGGAACCGGAGGCGAGGAACACTCAGAAACGCACACAGGAGCCAGGAATATCTTGTTGCTCAGGCAAAGCTACAGCCTGCCCAAACAGAGGAGGCCTCTTACAGCCTGTCCCGTCCAGGAGGACCCTGTGGCAATCCTGGCAGGTGAAAGATTTTCCATGCCTCCATTTCCAGGCCACAGCTACACACAGAATCAGATGTTTCTGCCTCTAGGCCCTCCAGCTCCTGATAAGGTGCATTGCCATGGGGGAGAGAGATATTTTTCCACCCTGGTTACCTAAGATCCTTTAATTAGAGAGGCCCATGGATTAAATACGGGGTGTAAGAACAGAAGCTCTGCAAGTAGGAGAGGCACTTGCGGAATTTTCTGCCTCATGTGCCAAAATGAGTTGGCCAGCCTTGGATAAGAACATAAGAATAGCCCTGCAGAGTCAGACCGAAGGCTCCGTCCAGTTTGGCATCGTGTTTTCACAGGGGCCAGCGAGATGCCTGTGGGAAGCCAGCAAGCAGGGCCATCTATATATGCTGTGTTGCTATGATATGATCCGTCTTGTAGTGTTTGGGGACTCTGTCTCCTCCTCCCTCCTCCCTGCTTTGCTGTCTTCAAATTCCATAGCTCCTGCAAAGAGCCCTCCCTACCTGGAGACACCAGGAGTTGAACCCAGGGCTTTCTGCATTCAAAGCAGGGGCTCCTCTGTTCAGCTGCAGTACTTTCCCTGGACACATTGGGCATTTCCCATTCACTTAGGATCTTGGCAAACTAAAAAAACAGCCCTCAGCCTTACTTAAAACCAAGAGAGGCTTTGAGAGCCCTTACCAGTAGTAGCAGAGGACTGTGGTCACCAGAATTCTGTTCCAGACGCTTGTCGTTTTTTAAATGTTTGTTTAAGTACTGAGATGTGTAACAATTGGCAAGAAAGAAAGCAACAAAGATATTCACAATTATCTTTTGAATTCCCAATCATGTTAGAACTTTTTAGCACCCCTCATTTTTGGAATATGAAAGCTGAAAAATTCAGCACAACCTACAGCCACTTGCTACCAGAAGTATTCTATCACTTGGAAAATAAGTGTGTGTGTGTGTGTGTGTGTGTGTGTGTGTGTGTGTGTGTGAGAGAGAGAGAGAGAGAGAGAGAGAGAGAGAGAGAGAAACAGGACACTTTTAGTTCCTTTGTGATTAAAGCATTGGGAGGTTGATTCTATTTCTCTTTTATAAACTGAATGATAGGTCTAGTAGAATTATGGTTTCTCTTTCTTATGAGCCTAAATCTGAAATGTCACCAAAGGCTGTAATCTGAGCTGTGTGCTCTTCCCCTTGCTAAGTGAGTGGCCAAGAGGAGCTAATGATCCTTAGACAATCTAATTGGTATAGTTGTCCTCGGTTTCGGTGGCTCAGGTTGCAGGCTTATGTGACATCCCTGTTCAGGGACATGGGAGAGCTTGCTGTGATCATCCCAGCAGAGGACAGGGAAATTTTCCCAAAGAAAGGGGAAACAGAGAAGTACCGTATTGGCCCAAATATAAGACGCACCTGCAAATAAGCCACACCTTTGAAATTCAAGGCTTATTGGGGTGTGTGGCCTGCCTCCTGGGGGGGCGGGCGGCTGGTACTCGGTTCCGAGCGCACTGCGCACCCGCCTCCTGACAATATTGCCACCTGGCACTCCTAGCACTGCCTCCCCAAGCTGGTGCTGGGGGAGGCTTGGGAGTGGTGGGCTGGCTGTGCACCATTGCCCTTTGCTGCTTCCTGGGGGTGGGGGGGGGCGGGGCGGGAGCCACACCACTTTGCCGGTGGCATAAGGTCACAAATACAAACCACACTTTAACTTTTCACTGTCAGAATTTTGGGCTTATATTCGGGCCAATACGGTAAGTTTCACAAAACAAAAGCAAGCTGAGATCTCCAGTGTCAAAACAGAAGTGAAGGCTCCAGTGTAATGCCTTAAGTCAGCCTTTCCCCAACCTGGGGCCAAAGAAATGATGTTGGATCTATGACTCCCATTAGCCCCATGCAGCATGACCAATGATCAGGGAGGATGAAAATTGTACTCCAAAACACCTGGAGGGCACCAAGTTGGGGAAGGCAACTTGTGTGCAAAGAAATACTAGTAGTTAGATGGTTGCTTGAGCATCTGTTTCGGGGAGTTGAACTAGCTTGGACCACTTGCACGCAAGGTCCTAAAAGCTCTTTTCGAACTGGGTTTTCCCAGTGTGGGGAGATCTTTTCCGCTTTCAGACTTGCTCACTGGCCTCTGGGATGCTCTCACAGGAACTCCACGAAATCTCATGAGAACCTCCCAGAGCTCAGTAAGCAGGTCTGGGAGCTTAAAAGCACACTGCCTTGCTTGGAAGCTAAGGATGGTTCAGGTATAGGTGTTTTTGCATATCCACAATTTATCAGTAGAAGTAGTCATTGCTAAAAATGTCTGGAATGTGGTGCCTTAGATCAACGAATGCATAGGCTTCGCAAGGTTTTCAGATTCCTTCGGTCAATTGCCTATGAACCGCTGCTGAATGTCAAGCTAGTTATGTAATTGTCAGTATTTTGCAGCCTGTTAGTGAGAAGTCAGTAAGATCACAGGCTAACTCTCTTGCCACCAGCATGGTGTTTTGGACTCTTGCAAACGTCTCATGGTGCATCATTCTCCGTTATGTAAGCAGATACAGTTTTAGAGCCATCAGGTAAGTAGCAAAAATCAAGACTAGAGCCGGACAGTGTTAATTAGTGTTGTCATGAAGTGTATCCCAGTTTCAATAATATAAAACTTTTATCGGCACCGAATCAGTTGCATGCTAATTGCAATTCACCTTGACATTGATAGTGCATTTAATGTTGGTAGAGAGCCCAACCGCTTTCTACTGTATGAATACTTAATCATGAGATGACTGCTTTGTATAGAACCTTGAAGCTTAAATGGCTATTGTCTACCATTTACTTAAGTAGGTCTTATAAGAACAAATCTTTGCACAATAGGGTCAGGTTTCGAAGGCTTGGGAAGTTAGCTGCTTTTTTCCATTACATCCTTGTAATGGCATAAGAGTTAAGTTATAAAGATCTACATAGCCAACGTTCCACAGCTAGCTGAGGATTTGTGCATGCATTACATAGTATTACCCTTTGGTAGTGAAGCAAACGTGTAAGTCAGGGGTAGTCAATGTGATGCCCTCCAGATGTTGGACTCCATCTCCCATCAGCCTCATCTGTCATGGCCAGTGGTCAGAGATGATGGGAGCTGTAGTTCATCAACATATGGAGGGCATGGTTTTGCTCACTTCTGCTCTAAGGTAAAAATGAATGTGCCAAGGAGTAGCTTTGACCTACTCGTAGTATAGGAGAGAGAGAAAGATCACCCGAGAGGAAATCCCATAAGAATATGGTGTGTACATGTCATCATTTGGAAGGGTAGCTTTTCCCCATTCTCATACCCGAGCACAAAAATCAGTGTTCAGTAAACCACTGATGAGATGTTAGCATTAGCATATTAAGTCTGCGTAATATGCAGAACAGAAATCTGATAGTGTGGGATCTTGGACCCTCTTAACTGTAATCCTATAGAGGTGTCAAAACAACCCAGGAAACACAGTTGCAGATGGGACCAGGGGTCTGTGTGCTGGCCCTACCCCTTCCCACTTCTAACTTTGATGTGCTGAGGTGGTCTTGTCTGCCTCACCTCTGACCTTGCCAAATTGAGCTGGTCGGACCAAAGGGATATTCCAATCTTCCCTGCTACAGGGAATCCCATGGGATCAGGAATTCTAAGGGCCCTCGGCTTAATGCATATAGAATCCTCAGTACAGACAGGGTAGTGCACATGGGATCAGTTAGGCTGGGGGTGGTACACACTGCCCCTAGGCAGTTTTCAACCTTGTGTATTCTTTTGAACGCCAGAATAGGTTTTAGCAGCACACCAGTTCTTCTGTCGACACGTTTTTCGTAGTTGCTAACAACAGCATACAACCTTTCAATTTAACGATGATAGCTCGCCACCCACAAACTAGCAGATACCTTTGCACTAGTGGAAATGAAAGATACGTTGGGTTCAAGCATCTGCTGTGATCATCTGAAGCCCCATCGCTGTTGAGAGAAGGATAAGCAAAGTCTGCGATTGCTACGTCTGCAGGAGATGGCTGCCAGTGATTCCAAATGGATTTGTAATGTCACTATCATACAACAATGAGAGAAATCAAAAGGAGGCATGTGCTTTGAAAAGCAAAGAAATGTTCAGGTTTTGATGTAATGCTACCTCTTGTGGCTTGCTAACCGTTTTGTTTGTGGTCCTGATCACATTTCCATAGGTTTGCTGTTATAAATTCACACATTGTGGATCTGTTGCTCTCTTGGCTTCCTCTAATGCATGCAAGGGGGCTCTTTTTAAAGACCATCAATATATACTCCCCCCAAACCTGTATCACTGGACCCCTGAGCAATTTCTGCCCTCCCCGACTTTCACTTTTCCGATCCTTTTTGTTATAATTTATACCTGCCACAAGTGTGCCTCTTCAGAGAGAATGGTAATCAAGTAATGCACCTATTACTTTTATTTATTGAAAAAAAGCTTGCAACCTTTTGCCTGAGCCTCTGGGCACATTTACATAATGAAATGGTTATCGTGGGGCGACCGGGATGCTTGATGAATGCATAAGTATGTTCCACTTAAGAAAATGACAAAAGACGTTGTCCTCAAAACAGTTGCGGGAGGGTGCTTTAGGATACGGCTTGAAACAAAAGACAGAAGGTGTCTGTGAGCTTTAGAGCATGCGTTTGAAAGCGAAGTGAAGCCCTCTCCTTGCTCTGGACCAAGCAGTGCAACGTGGGTGGAGAACCTCATGCCTAGGGGTCAAGTGCAGCCCTCCTATTCGGCCCTTGAGATTTGCCCCAGGTCACAGCCCTTGCTGACCCTACAACACACCCTTAATGGACACATTTGCCTGATAATGACTCTTGCTTGTCTGGGTGGAGGATATAAAATCCTCTGTGTCTCTCTGTGTGTAGAAGCTAGCCTACTGAACAAAATTTAACCCACCCACTTTTGCTTCTGGCTCCTCCCATCACTGGCATGTGGTAGTCAGGAGGTTCCCCGGAAAGGAACATGGTCCCCTGTCTGAAAAAGATTCCCTTCCTCTACAATTCTCAGTGTGGGATGCAGATGACATCTAGGTGCACCTGATTATGTTCTCCCTGGCCAATAATGGCCAATAATGTTCAGTCCTTTCCTGGAAGAAACCAGTAGTGAAGACTGCAAATGTTAGTTGCATTTTCATTTATTTATGCATTCAGTGTTTATACTGCCCTTTTATCAGAAGATCCGAGGGCAGAGTACAACATTAAAAACACATCGCAGAGCATCAGTGAGTTAAAAAAAAAAAAAAGATGACAGAATGGCCTTCATAGTAAAATGATCATCGTAATAACAACCTACTTCTCTGTACTTTCATAGTGATAGGCCTAGGTAAAGAGGAATGCTTTTGCCTGGTGTCTAAAGACATGTAGTGACGATGCCAGGCGAGTCTCTCTGGGGAGAGCATTCCACAATCTGGGAGCCACCACAGAAAAGGCCCGTTCTTGTGTTGCCTCCCTCCAAACCTCTCCTGGATGGGGGGCATAGAGAAGGCTCTCAGATGACAAGTGCAGGGTCCAGGTTGATTCATATGGGGAGAGGTGATCCTTAAGGCCTTGAGGTCCTAAGCGATATTAGATTAGAATCTTCCTCAACCAGGTGCCCTCTAGATGTTGTGGCCTGTATCTCCTGTCAGCCCCAGCCAGCATGGCTGGTGGTCAGTGGTGATGGGGTTGTATTGCAAAATATCTGGAGGTATCCGGTTGAGGAAGCCTGCTCTACATGCACACGTTGTCAGGGCTGGCGCTTTGGAGGCAAGCAAGTGTGTGGCTTGGTAGAGGTTCAGTCTGGCGGTCGTCAGTTCCTAGCCATCTGGCTTAGGTGGAGAAGCCAGGCCAACACCAGAAGCTCGATAAGGGCATTGGATCCTGCTTGGCTGAATGCTACAGGATGCCCCTTGGCCATCTGCACTCGGGAAGTCTACAGCTCATTCTCCCATGGTCATTCATTTGCTCCTGCTTCAAAGACATGGAAGAAATACACCATCCTCTGAAGAACTTGCCTGTTGTGCATGAGTCACTTTTCTGGGCTTCAGTCTTTTCAGTCAGGCAGCCTGCATCCAGATTAGCAAGATCCAGAAAGGAAGGGTGGACTCGTCTTGAGGCTAGCTGGTTCTTATTCTCGCATGCTGTAAAAGTTCAACCTTGTGAGTGAAGAAGGGTCACGGCTCTCCAGCGATTGATGGAACGGATGTCACTCGGTGGTTGGGTGCATGCTTTGCATGCAAGAGATTCCAGGATTCAATCCCTGAGTTTTCCTGGGAAATGCTCTCATGTCTGATTCTCGGCATCTCTCCAAGGTTTCAGTGTAGAGCTAAACGGACCTACAGTCTGACTTTGATTGAGGAAGATTTCTCCATTACTGAAGCTTCAGCTCTCTGAGGCTCGGTGGTGAGGAATGTGTGTGTCACACTGCCCTCACAAGCTCGGTACAGGGTGCTCTAGACTCCAGGGAGACATGATTGTGCCTTGGCTTGCTAGATAATATGGCCTCCTGTGACCCTGTTTAACAGCGTTGGCCGGCCAAATACAACCTGAGCTTTAACAAGTCATTCTATTTATTTCTTGATCAGATGAAATCTTGGCTGGTTGCCTGTGCAACAAGCTGGATCTGGGCTGTCTGCAGCTCTGTTAACCTTGCTTAATCTCTCATCTTGCTTCTGTTGCTTAGCCTCATGTGGATGATGGCTTGAATCTTGCATCTTCTTGCTCCCAAGGCTGGCCCTTATTCCAGATCCTCTGCAGATTCATCATCCCTTACTCTCGTTTCTTGCAAATGAGCTGACAGGGCAGGCATGCTTTTGGCTACAGGTGTTAAAGACCATAGGGTGCCATTTTTGCCAGTCATTTTGGGATGTACTCGGCGTGGGAGGGGAAAGTTCCCTTTGAAGAGTGTTTGCAGCTTTTCTGTGGAGGAAGAGATGCCTTGACAACAGCAACTTTTAAAAGGGCCTTTTCTGTAGTGGCTCCCCATTTGTGGAATGCTCTCCCCAGAGAGGCTTGCCTGGTGCCATCATTACATGTCTTTAGGCACAAGGCGAAAACATTCCTCTTTATCCAGGCATCCGGCCATTAAACAATCTTTGACCTTTTAAATGGGGGAGGGACTGTTATTGTTTTTCTGTGATTGTTTCATTGTCTTTTATTCTAATGCTATGTAAAATAGGTTTTTAATGTCGTACATCTCCCTGGGGTCTTTGAATAAAGGGCAGCATATAAATTGAATAAATAATAGAAAAGAAAAGAAATCTGTATCTAGAGCAAGAGTGGAGAATCTCAGGCCTGGGTGTCAAATGTGGCCCTCAAGTCCTTTTGGAGTGGCCCTCACTGATCCTGCTTTGCAAGCCCTGAACATTCACTGACTTGAATGTGTCTTTGAACTCTTAACAATGCCCCTTGTTTGCATGGATGGAGGATACAGAGAGGGGTGCAAATAGCAACTAGCCCACTGTACAAAGATATACTTTGAAGCCATCGCCCCAACACCTTTTTCTCTGGCTCCGCCCCACCACTGCCATATGGCCCTCCTAAGGATGCCCAGAAGAGAATGTTGGCCTTGGGCTGGAAATTCATTCATTCATGTCATTTATATACTACCTTTTTCTTCCAAGGAGCTCAAGGTCCTCCCCCCCCCCCATTTCACCCTCACAACAACCCTGTAAAGTAGGTTAGACTGAGAGATTATGACTGGCCCCAGATCACCCAATGAGCTTCATGGTTGAGAGGGGATTCGAACCCTGGTCTCCCAGGTCACAGTCCAACACTCTAACCATTGTGCCATGCGGGCTCTGCCCTGATCTGGAGAGTAGCAAAAACTGCTAGCACTCCCCGCCCCCCTCTCTCTATTCCAATTAACTTTTTAGGAGATCACATTCTTCTTATTTGTGGAAGTCTGCATTGTTGAAAAGCTGAGTGGAGTTTTTCAGGGCTTATTGCTAACCTTTACTCATCTATTTATCTTTCTCCCTGTAGTGCTCTCAAATTAATCCCCCCCCTTTGTTTATTTGTTTGTTGGACAGTTTGTTACTTCAGTTTGCCCAGGATCTTGATTTTAATGCATTTCCCAACCTCCCCATAGACCGCTCACTTATTTTGCCCCCAGAGACCTTCAAACCCAATGTTTGTTTAGGCCTTTCTGGGTCCAATGAAAGCTTGGTGCTGCAATCAAATTGGTCCCCGAGGTGCCACGGCATCATTCTGTGTGTTCTGCTGATTAATACAACTGCAACCCTGGAATCTTCCCTGCCTCTTCAATAGGTCATTTCTAGGAACAGTTTGTGCCTTACCCTGAAATAATTTTATCTGGAATCAACCCCACTTATTTCAACAAAGGTGTTTAGGACTTCGTCCTTATGACTTATCCCAACATTTAGTGATCTAGTTCTGGAGCACCTAGAATTGGAGTGCACAAAGCTTTGTCCTCTGTACCACATGAGAAACCATTACTTACCTATTTATCTACTTGCACTGACGCGGGTGGCGCTGTGGGTAAAAGCCTCAGCGCCTAGGGCTTGCCGATCAAAAGGTCGGCGGTTCGAATCCCCGCGGTGCGGTGCGCTCCTGTCGTTCGGTCCCAGCGCCTGCCAACCTAGCAGTTCGAAAGCACTCCCGGGTGCAAGTAGATAAATAGGGACTGCTTACTAGCGGGAAGGTAAACGGCGTTTCCGTGTGCGGCTCTGGCTCGCCAGAGCAGGTTTGTCACGCTGGCCACGTGACCCGGAAGTGTCTCCGGACAGCGCTGGCCCCAGGCCTCTTGAGTGAGATGGGCGCACTACCCTAGAGTCTGTCAAGACTGGCCCGTACGGGCAGGGGTACCTTTACCTTTACCTTTTACTGGCGTGCTTTCGAACTGCTAGGCTGGCAGGAGCTGGGATAGAGCAATGGGAGCTCACCCCATCATGGGGATTCGAACTGCTGACCTTCTGATTGGCAAACCCAAGAAGCTCAGTGGTTTAGACCACAGCACCACCCGCATTCCTATTGTTCTGTTAGTAGTTTACCCTTTGCTTTAATGAGGTACAGTGGTACCTCGGGTTACATACGCTTCAGGTTACAGATGCTTCAGGTTACAGACTCTGCTAATCCAGAAATAGTATCTCGGGTTAAGTACTTTGCTTCAAGATGAGAAGAGAAATCGTGCTCTGGCGGCGCAGCGGCAGCGGGAGGCCCCATTAGCTAAAGTGGTGCTTCATGTTAAGAACAGTTTCAGGTTAAGAACGGAACGAATTAAGTTCTTAACCAGAGGTACCACTGTATTAGGGACAGAGTAGAGGGAGAGCCACTGGTGTCCCCTCACATCAGCAACCGTCAAACTTGGTGGCGGAGCGTCACTGGCCGTGATGCGGGCCAGAACTTTTCTGGGGAAATTTCCCCCAAATGGAAGATTTTTCTGCATTTTATTTTTCCAGGGATAGGTGTCGTGTTTCGTATGTGCATTGAGTAACAATGCCAGTTGGAAATAAAATATTAGGCAAGTTTGGCAGGTCAGTGTTTTGACCTTTGTTTGCTAAATACAAGTAAAATAAGCCTGCTAGCGAGATTAGATTGCTCTCTAGGACAGAATGCCCTCTGGATGCTGTGAATCTCAACCTCCCCATCACCCTCGACCGTTATTCCTGACCATGGTTCTTACTGGCTAGGGCTGAAGGGCCATCTCTGCTCTAGGCCATCAGAAAAAATTTCCAATGCAAAACATAGACTTTATATGCTTCTAGTTCAAAATAACCTAATTTTTGCATAGGATGATTTTCTGGAAGCCCCGCACCACAGGGTTTTTTTTTGCAAGAAGGCTGGCCTTTTGCCCAAGATTTTGTAACGAGGTGTGTGCTGGAAGGTGGTCGTAAACCCATAAGAAACGACAAACTCTAAACGCATCTTTGTTTTAAACATACTAGGTTTTATTAATTCGAATTAAATTAGGGTTTAAGTGCCAGGTACCGCAAGCGCTCATCTAAGGCCCTTGATCCGAGGCGGCCTGCTATGTTCCATTCTAAACAGAGAAGTTCTGTTTGTCCAACGTGGCATTATCTGATGAAACAATGTTTGCATTTCCAAGCATAAAACCGCAAGGGAACCGAGAGCCCTCTCTAAACCACTTGGAGTAATGGCAACAGTGCAGCAGTAGATGTGCGTCATTCTAAATTCCTCCTTGAAAGTAGCGCCAGAGGAGTGCTCTGGCTTCAAGATAGGTATGGCACCAGAACTCAACATTATACCTCCGCAAGAGCTCTGCAAGACTGGTGTTTTATTGTGTGTGCATACTTCTGCATGTTCCTGATGTTACTGGTGGATTTATTCTGCTTTGGTTTGTTCCGCGATGCTTCCCCAATGCTACCACTTTGTTGCTGTGTAGAGGGGCTGTGGTGCCTTTTAACCTCCTCTCTTCTCCAGCCTAAGGGACGTGGGTGGTGCTATGGGTTAAACCACTGAGCCTAGGACTTGCCGATCAGAAGGTCGGCGGTTCGAATCCCCGCAATGGGGTAAACTCCCGTTGCTTGGCCCCTGCTCCTGCCAACCTAGCAGTTCGAAAGCACCTCAAAGTGCAAGTAGATAAACGGGTACCGCTCTGGCGGGAAGGTAAACGGTGTTTCCGTGCGCTGCTCTGGTTCGCCAGAAGCGGCTTAGTCATGCTGGCCACATGACCCGGAAGCTGTACGCTGGCTCTCTCGGCCAATAAAGCGAGATGAGCGCCGCAACCCCAGAGTCAGTCACAACTGGACCTAATGGTCAGGGGTCCCTTTACCTTTTTACTTCTCCAGCCTGCACTTCTGCCTCTGATTCTGCCCCAGCCTCTTCCTACTTACTAAACCCTATTACTGTTTCAGCTTTCGACACATCTCTCTCCCAGTCTGCTCCTTCTGACCACTCATTGTTGTCCCACCAACAATAATTGAAATTGAAATACTTTATTGTCACTTGTACAACTTGTATACAGTGAGATTACACAAGCACCCCCCACTCAGCTCTCTTAGTCTTAATTCCCCTCGTTTACTGACACACACACACCAAACCCAAAAGTCAGTTGCCCTGTTGTTATCTTTTCATTCAGCAGCCTAACAGCCCACGGATAGAAGCTGTTCTTTACCCTGTTGGTGCGACTAATCATGCTTCTATATCTTCTGCTTGAGGGCAGGAGATCAAGAAAGTGCCGGCCAGGGTGTTAATCATCTCTGAGAATTTTCCTCACTCTCCTGAGGCAACATTCTTCCGCGATGTCATCCAGTGAATTCATGGGACAGCCCATAATATCTTGTGCTCTATTCACCACCCTCTGTAGGCACTTCCTATCAGTTGATGTCAAACCAGCGTACCACACTGTGATGCAGTATCCCCTGGCTCTGAGCCTTCTTCCACTGGGGGTTCCCTTGGGGGTTCCCCAGCTCTTGCCTCCCACCACTCCTCGGCATCCAGCCGGTCCATGGCATCGGCTGTACAGTGGTGCCTCGCAAGACGAAATTAATTCATTCCGCAAGTTTTTTCTTCTTGCGAGTTTTTCGTCTTGCGAAGCACGGTTTTCCATAGGAATGCATTGAAAATCAATCAATGCGTTCCTATGGAGACCGTCCGGGGACAGAGGGGAAGCGCCGCGCGCCTTCCCCTCTGTCCCCGGACCTGTTTTAAAGCAAGGGGCAGCGGGGAGAAGATTGCTTCTCCCCGTTGCCTGCCCCGCAATCTCCGGAGATTGCGGGGCTGGCAACGGGGAGAAGCGATCTTCTCCCCGCCGCCCCTTGCTTCAAAAGAGGTCCGGGGACAGTGGGGAAGACGCACTGCGCTTCCCCGCTATCCCCGGAGCTTGCGGGGCAAGCTTCGTTTTGCGAAGCAAGCCCATAGGGAAATGCGTCTTGCGAAGCGGCTAAGAAAACGAAAAACTCCTTCGTCTAGCGAGTTTTTCGTCTTCCGAGGCGTTCGTCTTGCGGGTTACCACTGTATATGGTACATTTTGTTTAAGTGATATTTCTTTCATTTCAAATTTCAGCATTCTATGCCTGTAACACTGAGCTGGCCTCGTGGATCATTGACTCCCCCCATCTCTTGCTGATAGTATGGTCATCATATTATTTCAGAATGGATGTTAAGGTGCTCGGATATTGCTTGATGTGGACTAGAAACAGCTGCATTGCCCAGGAGCCAAGGTCCCATTCTTGAGCCAATTGGGTGCTCAGAATTAATGCCAAAGAGAATGAAAAGACATGTGAGACAGTATCACTTAGGTTTAGGGATGGAAAGAAGTTCATTTCATTTTGCAGTTAAAGGTGAGCCGGTCTGATTTGCACTTGTGTGAAACAAGTACGGGAACTGAAACACAACCATCCTTTGAAATTTGCACTTCTCTGAATTTTGTAATGCAGTTCTCCAGATGAGTAACGTGTACAAAAACGACGCTGCAATAAAAATGCATATAGTAGTGACAGTAGCATGCAGAAATGTTTTACGTTAGGGCAAATTGCTTTGCAAAAATGTGTATGTTAGGCAAATTGTATGTACACATGTATATTAGAAGAGATTCACACTAAAACGCTGAATTTCCACGAGGCCTTTATTTTAAATGCAAACTAAATTTATCGTTGGAAAAATGAGAACTGAAAGAAACAGAAGTGGACAGATTTGTCCTCTGGTCCTTTTGAACTTGCACCTGCTTTGTATTAAATAAGGGGTAAGTGGTGCTCTGAGATACATACATATAAATGATGTGAATCCAAGATGTAGAAATAATGGATGGTTTTGCCGCAAGACAAACTCATAACCTATAAGTATGTTTTATATCCAGAAGTATATTTACTAAATTTTTCATTGAAGATTAACCTAGATGTCTGTGTGTGGCATCAGCTTTGCTATTGCTTACAGTCTGGTATTAAATCAATGGAAGTGCAGCATCATTCATTTCTGTATAGTCAATGCACTATACTTAGACTTTTAGAAGTAATCTAAAATTCATTTCCCCTCATCTGTATAGATTTTCCTTGACAAAGAGAGAAATACTGACGCGGCATTGGAATAATCTCTTGATCCCATGCTAGGAAAGGTGCTTAGAGCTGCCCTCTGAAGTGCAACTTATACATATTTTAAACCTCCTCTGCTCTGAAAAACAAATCCACATATTTATATCACTGTTTGAGTAATATGTGTAATCCCCCCCATTTAAAGCCTGCTATAGTTTTACAGTTTTGACTTTAGACTTATCCAAGTGATATTTCCCGCAAGGTAATTTCATGCACAGACATTACTTCTCTGTATAGGGCCGTCGTTGTACACATTTCTGTTTGCCCAGTGGGAAGCTGTAACTGGCGATGAGTCCACTCCCAAGATACACATAGCGAAAATAGACATGCGTGCTTTTGGCCTGGTGCAGCAATAACCCTGGAAATCCCAAGGAAGATTATTTTTTTAAAAGAAGCATTTTTTGTTAATTTATATATGCCACCGTTTCAGAGGAAAGACCTCCCAAGGACACTTGTAAGCATAACTAAAATACTATTAAAAACCAATTTTAAATGCATGCAGAATGAACTCAAAATAGCAGCAGTTCAAAAACCCAGCACAACCCTTTTTGCTTTGGTTTTACTAAAAGGTTTCTAAGTTTGGGGCTGTATGTTCTCAGTGCTGGTGGTCGGAGCTGGTGGTATGGAAGTAGCCTTGGGAGTGCACACAATTGTGCCCTTCTTCCACTTTATTCTGGCATGAATTCCCACTCCCTTAAGTAGCGTGAGTGTGCCTGAATTCATGTCTTGCTGTGGGCTTCTCATAGGCATCTGATTGGCCACTGTGTGTTCTGAATGCTAGATGGGCCTCTGTTCTGATTCAGCAGGGCTCCTATTACATTTGCCTTAACCATGGTTTAGGATTACATTTGCGCCAATGCTCGCTGTGGTTAACACTAAACTAATCCGGGTTTGCCAAAGCTCTTTGGGGCCATCTCAGTAGGATGGTTTGGATGATACTCAAATGGTCTTATCAGGTCCATCGCATATCTGGAGCCAGCAAAGAAGTCCTGTCTCATCCCTCTGGAAAACGGCCTTTCTAAATGCAGTCCCATGATTAACTGCTAGATAAGAACAGGGACGCGGGTGGCGCTGTGGGTAAAAGCCTCAGCGCCTAGGGCTTGCCGATCGAAAGGTCGGCAGTTCTAATCCCCGCGGCGGGATGCGCTCCCGTTGCTCGGTCCCAGGGCCTGCCAACCTAGCAGTTCGAAAGCACCCCCAGGTGCAAGTAGATAAATAGGGACCGCTTACCAGTGGGAAGGTAAGCGGCGTTCCGTGTGCTGCACTGGCTCGCCAGATGCAGCTTTGTCACACTGGCCACGTGACCCGGAAGTGTCTCCGGACAGCGCTGGCCCCTGGCCTCTTAAGTGAGATGGGCGCACAACCCCAGAGTCTGTCAAGACTGGCCCGTACGGGCAGGGGTACCTTTATCTTTAGCTTTTAAGAACAGGGGAATTCACTATGCAATTTTAGTACCTGCACATAGGATTTTACCCGTGGAGGCTGCATTTAGACAGGCCATCGCCGTATGGTTGGCAAAGGTGCTGTTGACTGAAGATGAGATCGGATCAGTTTCATCTGAGCTGGCCCAAAATGGTGGTCGAGATGGGAATCCCGGCAAACGCTAACCATGATATGTGTTTGGTGCTGATGTACTACTAATCTCTGGTAAAGGATGGGGGACTTCACGCATGAGCCCAGTATGGACTGACTCCAACTTTCAAACCAGGGTTTGCTGGGAATTAGAATTCCAATTGCAGCGTATTGCAAGGTAGAGGTTATTCCCCCCTCCCTTAATGGAAATGATTCCTACTATTTGGAGAAATTGTCGCCTGTGTCTGAATTGTAAGGCTTGCAGTAGAGCAGAGTTGTGAAACCTGAGATCTAATCTGATTTGGAACGTAATGCAGATTGCAGTTTACTTATAGCTTGTATGACCTGTGGCTTGTGGTCTGTGTCTTTGCTTGAGCATCCTACATGAGCAACCTTGGATCAATGGTGCAGGAACTTGTTAATACCCTGAGAGGCTTCTGGGATGGTTGAGAGAGCCTTGGGAATTAGTTGTAGACCTTTTTATTTTATTTTTGTATGTGTTCTGAATGCAGGCTCCTGTCCCGTCCCGCCTTCTGTCAAAAGCGCTCTGCCATTCTAATCATTCAGAATCTGTTAACCTATCAAGCATGTGGCTGGTGGCCATACCCAGTTTGCCAGCCATGTGTTGCATCCTGCCAACTACTTGATTACCCTCCTGTTTTTATGGCTCCAAGCAATCCTCGGAAAACCCAGGGGTTTATCAAGTTCGCGGCAGGCAGCAGTGCATGGCTGGAATGTGAACAGAAGCCGACATTTGGCTTCCAGTCCCTTGTGAATACACACACACCTTCTGTTCTTAGCTGCACAGAATATGTCTGGAAATGCCCACTGTTGGAACAGGATTATATCTGGACAGTGGATAGTCCCCTCTACCTTGTTGGAATAGATGGTCCAAAAATGTTTGTAGCTGAGTGGTGAGGCACACGGTGAAGAGAACAGTTAAAGCCAGTAGCTTTAAAGGACCAGATGGAACCTGGTGGATCTTCTTGGGCCGCCTGATTCCTGCTGAGTTGCCAGCTCCACTGCCACCTTTCGCTGCCCGCAGTGGTGGCACTCCAGCATGTTGGAAAAGAATCCATCAGATCCCTCTTTTGACCTGTTGGTACACAGAGTAAGGTGTGTGGATCTCACTTGCAGAAACCATGGGTTGAGACCCTGACACTTTGTTTGTAGGGGCTGCTTCTTCTTTTTGATAACATTTTTTTTAATTTTCCAAAAATAACAAAAAGAAAAAAGAAAATAACATCATAAACCAATTTTTGAACCATAATTTTTGGGTTGATTTCCCTCCACTCCGGGTGTAGGGGCTTTTCATGCTTGCTGAAAATGTGGGTGCTGGGCAGCTGGGCACCATCAGGTGGAGGAACTAGCCCATAGAGCCCCTGTAAACTCCACACACAGAGAGGCAGATTCCTCCTACTTAGTCCTCCAGTGAAACATCATAGTGCCTAGATTATTTCTGTGTTCACAGCATGTCACATATGTTATCTTGGTAATCCTACAGCAATTCTGTAGGTGTTGTTGCCTTCATGCTACAAGAGACTTGGTTGGAGAGATAAGAGATACACTTGCTTAAAGTCACCCTGTGTGTTTAGAGACATGGAAGCCCCTGGCTCATCCTTTTAGCCACGAAGATTACCACTTTAAATGTAATGCAGATGAGAAATGGCTTTTGCCTTACGTCGAACGGCATAACAAGTAAATAAAGCTGGTGATCATATGGATATTGTTGGTGAGTAAATCTCTCAAGGAGACAACTTCGATTCCCCCACTTATGACAGCTGAGATTATTTTCCACTCCGTTACAATTATTTCCTCCAGATTGTTCATATATTCAGTTACCCAAGTAGGTTGTAAGTGCTCTATCTATATAAGCATTGGGGGGGGGGCGCCAATGTTGTCAACGTACACTGAGCTGCTGGAGTGCAACGAATCAATCTTACTTATTTCTTAAATGCATTCGGTGACCAGTTGGCACTTCCAAGGAGGCTTATGGATGTCAGGGCATATTCAGATTTCATCTAATTTCTGCACGTTTTCGAGAGGCAGTTGTCATCTGGACATGTGTGGAAGCATTGGCAAGATCCTGGCAACACACTGAAAATTTGCGGGGAGTTAATCATTCGATACATGGAAGTGACAGTGAGAAACCCTCCTTATTTTGGGTCTTGTGTCAGTACACGACCTTAATCAAGATTAAATATACATCATAAAAATCTGGGGAACCTCTCCCCCAGTCTTGGCATCCTAAAAATGAAAGCTCATCAACAAATATTCAGTGTGCAGAATTGTTTGGGATATGTTTTAACTGTGTACTTTACAGGAAGAAGGAAGAACCATTATGAACCTCAGGCAAGCACGCAGAAGCATTTTAGCTGAGCAATTCATCTTGGGGGAAGAGATGAAAAATACTTCGTTTTGGGGTGGGAGGAATCACAGCCCAGCACTGTCTTTAACATATGCACCGCCAGGGTGCAAAGATCTGCCCAGCGACCCCGTTGTGAATGACAAGTGCCGCCGCTGGCGCAGCGCGTCTTTGGTAAATGAGCGCACAAAGTCAAAAGTCCTTTAGTGAAACAGTAGGTATCCATTTTGGTAACACCTAGGTATATATGTATTTTGTTTTTCTAGCTTGATCAAAATTACTTATTATTTCATAACAGGTAGATAGTTAAGAGCTTAGGTGGCTTCAGCGACAGGCGACTGGCGCCCCCCAGAAATCAGCGTCTGGGTGCCCCACACCCCTTGCACCCCCAGGTAAAGACGGCCCTGTCACAGCCCCCTCCCCCTTTTACCTGGATCCTTGCAGCTCCCCTTGGAGCCATATATTCCTTGCGCTGCCTTTTGAATGAAACGGCTGGCATTGAGAAGCAGAGGGGCCGTCTCAGGCAGCCCTTCTGCCGCAACAGCTTCCCTGCAATCCGCTTCCACTTTGGATTTTATTAGAGAATGGTTGCTGCCGACCTCAAGGGACAAGGGAAGAAAGCCGAGATTCTTCGCAAACCTTGGCAAGAGAAAAATTGGATTAAAGATGGTGTTACGGTTGTGAAGCATTTGGGTTACTGATAACCTTGGCTCTAGGGAAGGAGTTTGGCCGAAAGGCTGGCAGGATGGGGGGGGGGAGCTGCCTGCAGTTTGCAGAGTAGCGCAAAGCGTACTGAGGGATTTGTACTTTTCCAGTTTTCTCTTTGCCAGATATAACAGGTGGATTCTAACAGGGGCTTTTGTGCTAACCGAGACCACTTCTGTTTCTGCGAAGCAGGGCACTTGCTTTTTTGCAAATCTTCCCCTCCCCTCCCACTGCAGCTGCTGCCCCCCCCCCAAAAAAAACCCCTGGAGGGTTGCAGTAGGTAAGGGAGATTTGGCCAAAATTGGGTACCTCACCTTGTGTAAGTAGAAGTGCTTTCTGCTATCACAAAGCTCCACAATAGTTTTAATTTCATTTATATTACCAGGGAGCCCAGTCTTCCTTTTTTCTTGTTTCCCTGTGAATCAGGTTGTTTAGGTGCAAGGCCTCTCTGTAGAATCCACCCAGAGACCCTGACTAGAGCCCAACTCTCTTTTATTTGATGTTAACCAAGAGCTGACTCTAGGATTAGGCGGGGGGGGGGGGCTTTGTGTAAATTTGGGGGTGCCATGAAAGCAGAACATTATACAGAGAGAGAGAGAGAGAGAGAGAGAGAGAGAGAGAGAGAGAGAGCACACTATATATATAGATAGAGAGAGAGTGCTATTTAGTACTACAGTCATACCTCAGGTTGAAGTAGCTTCAGGATGAGTATTTTCGGGTTGCGCTCCGCAGCGACCCGGAAGTAACGGAGCGCATTACTTCCGGGTTTTGCCGCTCAAAATGATGTCATGTGCTTGCACGGCAGTGGCGAATTGCGACCCGTGCACACGCAGATGCGGGTTGCGTTCACTTTAGGATGCGAACGGGGCTCCGGAACGGATCCCATTCGCATCCAGAGGTACCACTGTATTTATTCTTTCTTTCTTTCCTTCCTCCTTTCTTTTTCACCACCATAGGGGCATCTTTAGATTTTTGCCACAGAGGCCTATTTTCATGCTTCAAGGAACCCTCTAGAATGGTGCTGGTTACAAGGGGGGGGGGGATGAACTGTAACTGGAGGAGCGATTGGGTAGAAATAAGGAACAGCACCTTTAGAATGACTGGTTGTTCCTTCCGCTGGCACATTGGGCTGTTTGGATCCTAGCCACCTGCAGCACAAAGTATTTTACCCTACAGTGCTTCAAAAGATAAATACAATTTACCCACTGACTCGCTGTTAATGTTTTTTCACAGATCCTACCTCCCCCTCTCCCCCGGCAGTCCATCCCTGTTTATGTTTAGGGAAGAACTTCCTTTGCTCAGACTATTATCTTGAGGCAACTTTACGGTGAGACGTTATAGGAAAGGAGCCTCTTCAGAGATGTTATTGTGATCTTATTGTTTATACTGCTGAGGTTAAAAGTGTCCCTCACTGCAATTGCTTTTCAATCAAGAAAAGGGAAGTTGCTTGTTTTCAGTTCTATAATTGCATTGGTTGTAAAATCATGAAAAATATTTTTGTCTCCTTTGACACATGTTTGTGTGCCCTCAAAATGGTATAATCTGTGGGGAGAAAAATCTAATTTTAAGACTTTCCGTCTGCCTGGATAAAAGGGCTTGTTTCCCCCCCCCTCACCTTTGAAAATGTCCAATTCTTTCACCACTAATAGGCACAAATATTTCCATCCCAGCTTGTTTTGCTGTAAATTAAATGTGCCAGAAGCAATGGTATTTTCATTCCTAAAATTGGACCTGTAAGTTAGAACTATAGACCGAGGAAAGAGATTCTAACCAGATGCACTGATTAAATGTCCACTAATTTTAACAGAAATCCATTTGTCAGGTTCCTTCTATCAACGTTTGTGAGTTCTTAATCTTTTGCCGCCTTTGGGGACCTGGTACAGTCCAGACCCCACTTTTTTTCACTATGAAAATACCAAACCTTAGCACAGGTTTCCAGGGTGTTTTATTATTTGTAATGTGAAGTCTAGCACACCGGTGCTACGAATGTGTTTGATGATACTGTAAACATGCCATAACTTCAGACGGGGCTATCTCAACACCAATAATTATATATAAAAAAGACCTGTAATAACACATTTCTTCACTATAAAAATGTAAGACCTGCAAGCTCTCTGAGGTGATAGGAAGGGTTGGAGGATAGGATTGGAAACCAGGGTGACTTTGATGGATTGGAAAAGTGGTCTGAGAGTAATAAGGAGGAATTTAATAGAGAGAGGAATAGAGGTTGCTGGGAGGTGTTGCACAAGAGGGAATGAAAAATCTTTTGGATGAAGATGAAGGGGCAAGCCCAGCCTCCCCAAGCTAAAAGAAGAAGAAGAAGAAGAGTTTGGATTTGATATCCCGCCTTTCACTCCCTTTAAGGAGTCTCAAAGCGGCTAACATTCTCCTTTCCCTTCCTCCCCCACAACAAACACTCTGTGAGGTGAGTGGGGCTGAGAGACTTCAAAGAAGTGTGACTGGCCCAAGGTCACCCAGCAGCTGCATGTGGAGGAGCGGAGACACGAACCCGGTTCACCAGATTACGTGACTACCGCTCTTAACCACTACACCACACTGGCTCACTTTGCATCCTCCTCTGAGTGTAACAACACAGTGTTCATTCTAGTTTTCAAGCAAATGGTGTGTTATATGAATGTGCAGTATCAGAAGGGGCTTTTTAATTATTATTTTAAAAATATCTCCTGCCTTTGAGGGCAATCCTCAAGCCAGTGTACAATAAAACACAGTTATTGCGTATAAATACTTTTTTTAAAAAGGGCTTAGAGTATCAGACTAATACCTAGGAAGCCAAGGCTCCAATCCTCACTCAGCCATCACTGCCTCAACCTAACCTACATCACAGGGTTGTCATGGCGATTAAATGAGGAGGGGCAGAACCATGTATGCCATCTTGAGCTCCTTGGAGAAAAAGGTGGGATAGAAATGCAAGAAACAAATAAAAAATGGTGGAACAGTCACATAAATCAAATCATTGGATACTTCAAATATCATAACCAGCACTTGGAAATCCAGATAGCCAGTGCAGCTGGTACAGTAATGGCATCAAGTCCAGCTCTCAACACAACTTGGGTGGCCTCGTTCTAGATCAGTGGAACCTTCTGAACCATCTTTGATGGCAGCCCTATAAAGAGTGCTTTGCAGTGGTCCTGTCTGGGCATGGAAAACTAAGGCAAGAGAGACCTGCCTGGCTGCCACTGCCTGAGCACCCACAGTTGAGGTGCAAAGTCCCTCAACTTTGCATTTGGTCTTTCTGGGGGATAGTGTCCTGTCCTTGCTTGGCTTAAACCTCCCAGGGCAGGCTGGGTTAAATCAGTGGCACACATTGGAAGGGAATTATCACAACCAGAAGAGCAGAGTCTGATCCAATAGAGCAGAGTGTAGAGAGGGGTCTATCAGGACCATGGACAGGTCACTATGGCAGGTGCTGGATGGTACTCCTCATCCATTGAGAGACTGTTGTCACAGCAGCTTTCTAGGTTAAGGCTGGCTGGCCTGCACCTGTCTCTTTCTTAAAGGTCCATTGTCTGATTCTGCAGCTGCTGACCTTTGCAGCATGAGGGTGGGGACAAAATCTTTGTAGAACAGGTCAGTTTCTACACCATCTCTCCTCCATCCAGACAGACAAGAGGCATTATCAGAATTCAAGGACGTGTTCCACCTAGGCAAAAAGACTCCAGGTGCAAAGTGTGTGGCCAGGTAGAAAGGCCAGGTAGAAAGGTCTGTTCTGAAGGCCAGGTAGAAAGGTCTGAAGGGCCCCTGGCCCAGAGGTTCCCAACCTTGCCACAAGCTCGTGGCTAATGGGCACAACAGAAATGCTCCAGCATCACCTTTTACAACCATTCTTCCAAAAAGAAAAGCACTCTTCCCATGACCGATCTAGATAAGCAAACTAGAAGGATACTATGGCTAGCGCTAAAGTTTGGGATATAAATGGCTTCGGAGGAATGGGCTGGGAACCAAGCGGCTGCAGATTTTTGTGATGCTGGATCAGCTAAGCATCTCCAGATTCTGTTTTAGACGTGAGAGAGCAAGATACAGGAGGACAGAAAGTCTGCAGAACACTTGTGCTTGCTGGTACTTCTTAGCACAGTGTGTGGCAAATTCTCTCTCTCTCTCTCCATGAATGGTTTCCCCCCCAAAATGATCACCTGGAAGAGGCTGTCGAGGAGCAAGTGGGCTCAGCAATACATAAGAAGAACCCTGTGGGATCACACCAAAGCCTCATGTAGTGTAGTATTCTGTTTCCCTAGCAGCCAGCTAGATTATCATGGAAACACAGGAAGCTGCCTTTTATTGGTCATGAGCCTATCTATCTCAGTGCTCCCCTCTCCTTCTGCTGTTTCCCAACACACCAGGAAACACACTAGACAAGTGTGCAAGACTCATATTACCTCAAGGTTGTGGCTGAAGCCCCTCAAATAAGTGGTGACTACCAGGTTGAAAACAAACACACCCACCCAAATAAACCTAGCAAGACCTGTAGGAATTGTGTATTCCTTTTGGAGGGTGCCAAATATATTGTATTGTGTGGTTCTAATGCATGTACACTATTTGTTGTTTAAATGTGGGGCTATAGCCATGATGAGTAGTGAGATGGAGATGGAGAGAGCTTATCAAGAATATTCAAGCCTTCCTTTCTAAATTTTCTTCCTTAGTTTTAAAAGTTGCACGATACTTTATGCGCCTCCTTCCGGCAGCTCCTGCAGCCAAGCTGGTGCAAAACGTATTGCTCTTCTTTCCTTTGGACCACATCAGCAAGGCAAAGGGGGGGGTGTCTTGTCATCTGGGCAGCCCAGGACCCCCATACACACTGCCCAGGCTTGCACCCCAAGGAGGCCATTTTGGTGCAGCTAGTGCCTGTATCTTCCTACCCATTGAAATGGCAATAAGGCATTTTACTAGTTGGAGGGGGAATCCTACCCCCCACAAACCTTTGTCTGTTTGGAAAACAAAACACTGCCTAGTTCATTCTGAGCAAAGGATTAGGTTAATTTTCATATTTATTGGAGCCCTAATGCACAAACCCCAATTTTTGACTCTTGGGAAATTCAGGTGCCCTTCTATTCTTTTCTGAGTGTGACTATAGTACATTGGGTTGGAGGTTTCACTTGTGTGTATTTCTGAGCAGTCATTTAAAATACCTCTGTCATTTATTTTTGTTCTCTTTTTTAATGTAGTAAAGGATGAATGAATGTGGACAGTGCCAGTTGGTACAATTCCCTTTCTTAAGTGGGACAATAGCGCTTTGGCTCAGGCCTCGGGTTTTTCCAGATGATTAGACAACCTTCATCCGTCTAGTCTCTTGCCACATAATTCTTTGGCTCTTTATATTCCCTGACACTTTTATAGCTATTGCATAGTGCTGGTAGCAAGTTAATTATCTAATCACCTGTTAACCTGGAGGAGAAACCCAACTTTCTTTCAAAGGAAGTTGTTCATGATGTCGTTAGAGATTTCATCACAGCCCATGCTTAAAGGCAAATGACTCCGGTTTTGCAGCTTTGACGCGAGCACAGCACCTGTGCCAATTCGATTTATTCAGCTTGATCAGGAAGCCTGCTCATTCAGGAGTGCACATGAACTTCACTCACACGTTACCCTGGAATGGGCTGCCTTCTTGAAATGAACTGAATAATGAACCATGTGCGGAAGTTGGTGGAGTGGTGCCTGTTGTTGGTCGAATCCGGCTAAGTTAGAGTAGACCCACTGCAATTAATGAACTTAAGTTAACCATGTCCATTATTTCCAGTGGGTCTACTCTGCCTAGGGTTAGCACTGGTTACAACCCTATGCTTTTAAAGTAGATGCTCATTGGAACCAATCCAATTTCATAAAAAATCACATTGTTGACTGGGAATCTTAAATTACCAATTGGTATATCTGTCCTTTCTCTTAAGGAGTTTGGCATTGTGCATGGCAGAGCTTTCCAAACTGTGTGTTGCGGCACATTAGTGTGTCGGCTGCAGTGTGGCTGTGTCTCATTCAAATGCTTCCCACGCTCTTCTTGGGACTGGAAGGGGGTTAGTTGAACCTCTGGCTTGCTAGTAAAACTGAATTACTGTGTCGCGAAATGATGCTTGTCCAAAAAGTGTGTCGCCAACATGAAAAGTTTGGAAAGCTCTGGTGTGCAGCTTCCTACCCCTCTCTAAACCCTGTGAGATAGGCTAGACTGAGCTCATGCGATGGGATGAGATTTGCCAGTAATCTTAGTCATTGAGTGGGGAGTAGGACCATCACGGATGTAAGGTTTTGTTTTGAAACCACTAGGAGCAAAAAGCAGCTGCCGGGAGGGGTGTAATTTAGAGCAGGAAACTAACAAGGGAAGAAAGAGTTAACACCACTTTACGCACTGTGCAGTTCTGATCCAGATTGCCCTATTTCACCCTTCTGGCTAATTTTTAATAAAAGAAAAAGGTTGATCCTTGGGCACCATTAGTGCTGTTTGAGACCAGCTCTGGGTGGGAATAATGCTGTGAGAATTGCAGGTTTAAGTTGTGTATCGTTGAAGCAATTTCGTGTATGTCGATTGAAGCCCTTTTGAGCCTCTTCCCTGTGGCTTGTATACATATGGTGGAACATGGAAAGGCACCTCCAGATTCCTCCTACATATTAGCTTTTAAAATCAATTAATTGTCAACTGATGACCAGGCAGGAAAAGTGGATTCACACTGGGCAGATCTTGATCCTCTTGCCATTTCTGTGACAGGTTTTCTACCTAAAGCTCCATATTTCCCCTACATTTTCTTTCTTCTTGTAGGGGTTGTCTGTGTCTGCCAGTGTCCCTTTAAAAATACGTTTTAACCTCTCCACTCTGCATGGTCAGTGGCTGTTGGGTCACTATTAATGGGTGCAATTTGTTAGAAGTCAGAAGATTATTGCTGTCGCAGGTTTTTTCTCCAGAACACTGAGTTCCACTGTAACGTTTCTGATTTGCTGAGCAGGACTGGATGGGATGAGGAGAGAAACTTTTGCAAAGTTAGCCTATTAAAAAGGCTGAACTGTAGCCATAACAGCACTCCTGTTATTCAAGTCTTTGGCTATCTTGAGGGTGTCTTTTATACTTGGGATGTAAAGTCCGTGGCCTCCCAGATTTTGCTGGACTGCAGCTGTAGTGCAGCCACACCTGAAGAGCCACAGGTTCCCCACCTCTGCAATACATACCCCCCAACCCCCCCAAAAGTGCATGCAGTGACGGCAAATCATCAGCTTGTTTTCTTCAGTGCCCATGAAAACCTCTATCGAAACTCCCTAATTTTCTGGCTGAGTCTTCCTCCCTCCTATGTTCCCAAACTCCAGATGTGTACATGTTGGCTGTGCTTTGTTTAAAAGGGCCTTGTGTCTTCACGAGCACTGATGTACCCAGTACAGTGGTACCTCGGGTTACATACGCTTCAGGTTACAGATTCCACTAACCCAGAAATAGCACCTCAGGTTAAGAAGAAGAAGAAGAGTTTGGATTTGATATCCTGCTTTATCACTACCCTAAGGAGTCTCAAAGCAGCTAACATTCTCCTTTCCCTTCCTCCCCCACAACAAACACTCTGTGAGGTGAGTGAGGCTGAGAGACTTCAGAGAAGTGTGACTAGCCCAAGGTCACCCAGCAGCTGCATGTGGAGGAGCGGAGACGCGAAGCCGGTTCCCCAGATTACGAGTCTACCGCTCTTAACCACTACACCACACTGGCTTAAGAACTTTGCTTCAGGATGAGAACAGAAATCATGCTCCGGCAGTGTGGCAGCAGCAGGAGGCTCCATTAGCTAAAGTGGTGCTTCAGGTTAAGAACAGTGTCAGGTTAAGAACGGACCTCCAGAACGAATTAAGTTCTTAATCCTAGGTACCACTGTAAATCGAAACCGACAAAACGCCATGGAGGTGAAATCATGGGATTGGGTTCAGATGCTGATGCAGAGCACTATGGCTCAGCATTTCAGAGGCCCCTCTCCTGCGCTATGTGTGATGATACCTAAATAGGAGATAAAGCAGGACTTGTGAACAGTGGCAGTGCACATTTGCTACAGCGCTTATTCCAAGTCATGATTAAATCCCTGCTTGGGGGCTTCTTTGAGATACCTGCTTGGCCACTGGGGGGAGGGGAACAGAATATTGTTCTGGGAAATCTCAGGCCAGGGACCGCTGGCAACATGGCCCTTTGGACTTTGCAGTTCACACCCTCTTTCCCAGGCCGTACCCTTCAATGACCCTGCACCTTCCCTAGGCATTTTTTGCCTGTCTGGAATGTGTCCTTGAACTGCAATAAGGCTTCTTGCTTGCCCTGTGGATGGACGATTGTAGAACTGTAGAGTTGGAAGAGACCCCGAGGATCATCTGGTCCAACCCCTTGAAATGCAGGAATTTACAGTTGTCCCATATGGGGATCAAACCTGCAACCTTGGCATTGCCAGCACCTTGCTCTAACCATCTGAGCTATCCAGAATCAAGAGATGCGTGGCAAGAGGATTGTGGCTGTGTGTAGAAACCTCTGACTTTCGCTGTACAAGGGCAAGAGGCAAGCATAGTATCCCATCCATGTCATCCTCTGGCCTCTCCCTCAGGCTGAAAAAAGTTCCCTACTAGATGTACCTGGTGTGGGGTTTTTTTTGGTCCAGTCACGCAGGCCTCATTTTATATTAAATGCATGGATGAGTCCAGCCTGCCCTCACAGAAATCTAGGCAGGGAGATAAGCAAAGTCATGCCATCGAACCTGACAATTTAATTTTAAGAACTTACGGATTGGAAACAAATTGGTTTCAGCTTTAAAATGGTGCTGCACTTTTAAGAAAGAGAGAGGGAGTTAAGGCTTGAAGGCCGTTTAAACAGCTCTGAGACGTAATCTTGACAAGTTAAGAATCTTCTAAGTGAATGAACAGATGGCATAATTAATATGCTGCTTTCAGCTTCCTTCTTGGAACACACAGCCTGGGAGGACCACATAACATTTTGTAGTCTAGTGGTGTCTTTAAAAACCTTTTTAAAATAAAAATGTTACCATGCAGTTTGTATACTGAATCGGCAAGCTGCTAGGGTCAGGCAGCAGTCTTCCAGATTCAATAATGTTGCTCCTAGCAAATAAATGATTAATTTAAGCAAGAGAAAATAAATATTTGTCCTTCACTGGGCATGAACAGTTGCCAGTGAGTCTTGGGTCAGTGGACTGCAACATTTTGGGTGGAGAAAACAATGTCTTTCCATCGAGTTTAAAGATGCATAAATTGGGCCAGGGATGTTGTTAAGGGTGTCTGAGCCCCTGACATGCGCTCTCAACATCAGATCTGTTCCTTTCCCCCCATTTGCAAAACTTCAGACATGCTGCATAAAAACTTAAGATGAACTCTGCTGGATGGGCCAAAGCCCAGCTTTCTGTTCTCACAGTGGCCAGCCAGATGCTTATGGGAAGCCTGCAGACTGCAGACCACACTTCCCACTTGTGAATCCCTCAACTGCTATCGAGAGGCAATACAGTGTCGGTGAGGCTGCAGCTACTTGCCTTTTATTTTGTCCAGAGACCCAAATTTTACATCTATACAGTGGTACCTCGGGTTTCATATGCTTCAGGTTACATACGCTTCAGGTTACAGACTCCGCTAACCCAGAAATATTACCTCGGGTTAAGAACTTTGCTTCAGGATGAGAACAGAAATTGTGCTCCGGTGGTGCAGCGGCAGCAGGAGGCCCGATTAGCTAAAGTGGTGCTTCAGGTTAAGAACAGTTTCAGGTTAAGAACGGACCTCCGGAACGGATTAAGTACTTAACCTGTTACCACTGTACATACAAATTAGCATTTGCACATTTGGGTCATGGGTCTGTGCCTGGAATCCTTTAAATACTCAACAGTACCCCTGAATTGGACCCGGTCACTTGTACAGCGGTACCTCAGATTACATACGCTTCGGGTTACAGACTCCACTAACCCAGAAATATTACCTCGGGTTAAGAACTTTGCTTCAGGATGAGAACAGAAATCGTGCGGCTGCGGCGCAGCGGCAGCAGGAAGCCCCATTAGCTAAAGTGGTGCTTCAGGTTAAGAACAGTTTCAGGTTAAGAACAGACCTCCAGAATGAATTAAGTTCTTAACCCGAGGTACCACTGTAATGTCTATGTTCCTCTCAGCCCATCTGCAGCATTGCTTGGGCAATGATGAGGGACAATGAGAGCTGCAGGCCAACAACATTTGGAGAGATCACATTGGCTACCCCTCACATAACAAACTGAGAAGTTCCCAGATGAGCTTTGCTTGTTAGTTTGGGAACACAGATAGATGTCTTTCATGAACAGAAAACTGTTTTGAAATGTTAGGTAAAGGGTAAAGGGACCCCTGACCATTAGGTCCAGTCGTGACCGACTCTGGGGTTGCGGCACTCATCTCACTTTATTGGCCGAGGGAGCCGGCGTACAGCTTCCGGGTCATGTGGCCAGCATGACTAAGCCGCTTCTGGCAAACCAGAGCAGCACACAGAAACACCGTTTACCTTCCCGCCAGAGTGGTACCTATTTATCTACTTGCACTTTGACGTGCTTTCGAACTGCTAGGTTGGCAGGAGCAGGGACCGAGCAATGGGAGCTCAGCCCGTCGCAGGGATTCGAACCGTCGACCTTCTGATCGGCAAGTCCTAGGCTCTGTGGTTTAACCCACAGCGCCACCTGCGTTTTGAAATGTTAAAGCACTCTTTAAAAGATAGCTTTTTCAGATAAATACGCTGTTAGTTATAGTTTTATCTGGGTCAGCTCTTTTCTCAGTATGCACATAAAATTATATAGATGGTATAACCGGTGAGATAATGACACGCTAATTTCATAAATGCTTCCCTCCCCCGTGGGGCCTGTTTTTTCTTTTTTTTTAAATCTATTAGCTGATAAAATATTTCCATCTTTTAAGTCATGAAACAGTTTTGATGTTAATACAGGGCTTTCCTTTTTCATAGCCGATGACTGTTTCCTGTCTTAGCTGTGATTGCTGGAAAACTAATCTGCCCTTTTACATCATCTATTTTTAATGGATGCTTAAATAGAGTCTATGTTGCAGCAAGCCTTGTCTGCCTTTATAAGAAGTTCCAAACTATTTGAACAGTTTAACTGAAAAGCACTACCAGTAAAAATACAATACGACGCACTGTTGTGCCAGTAAAAATGGTTGCTTTAGGCTACATTCCAATTCCAGAAGAGGAAAGTACCTCTATCTTACACTTGTTTGCCAGAAAATAAAATATTTTTTAATGCCGTACTTCATGTGTTGGCCCTGATCCAGCCCTACTTGAGCCGGGCTGGGCTTCTGAATGCTTGCTATATTGAAAGCAATATGGCAGAAGTCAACATGGTGCCTCCAGATGTTATTCGGGGTCCCAACTCCCATCAGCTCCGGTCAGTTTGGTTAATGGTCAGGTCAGGGGTGATGGGAGTTCAAGCCCAATGACATCAGGAGAGCACTGTGTTGCTCATCTCTGTGACACCTGCATTTGGGTACCTATTCCCAGGAACTGTTAATGGTTTCCAACTCTTTGAAAGGAGGGACTTTTCCACGTGATCTCCAGTGGAACGCAGAGATCTTCTGCTGGCATCTAAACCTGCCACTGCTAGTTTAACACATTCTTATGAGGTTTCGTGCCCTCGCCATTCAAATTTACAAAAGTCGCTTGATAAGAGAGTCATTCTGGAGGAAATTGTTTGTGGGGACCTAGTCCAAACCTCTTGCAGCTCAGTTACGTGACCTGGCAACCCTGTCGTAGAACGTCAGCAAAAAAGGGTGCAGTAACTCAAACTCTACTTTAAAGGCTTGTTTGCCAGCCCAGCTCCTGAACTGAGTGTGGAATAGGAATGTGCTTAGGAATGCTCTGTTAATTGCCTAAACCAGCCCTAGGCAAATCATTTCTCATCTTTCATTACCTGAATCTTGGCTTATACTTGAAGATGCACTTCTCTCTTTGCAGTAGCTGTTCTGGGAAATGAGGGGCCGGGCTGGACTGAAGTAAATAGTTTCAGGGGCAGGAGTATGTACTTTGTTTAGTAATTTTTTTAAAAAAAAATTTTTTTTTGCACTGAAAACAGGAAAGTTATTAAACAACATTGCATATTTTTCTAAGCACATGTTCATGAGAACTCTTTAATATGGTTATCATGCAGCTGCCTTTGAAAGGAAGTGTGCATTATTCAAACCTACAGAACTGTGGGGGAGGTTATGGTGCCACAGAGAGGCAGAATTTGGCCATTATAAGCCGCTCAGTTCATCAATTGCAAAAGCACGATAGATGAAGCCAGTTCCTGGCAGTGCTTTTAAAAAACAACAACCCTCCCAACCTACATCAAAAAATATTTCCAAGCGCCCTGAATTTTCTGCCTACATTTGCATAAAATCAACACACAACTATAGCAACGCCCTTTACATGACACTGCTTATCAACTCCTGATTTATTTCTTTTCCGCTGGAGTAATTACTCAGTGCCTAATTAGATTTACAGTATTGCTTCATCACTTAAGCAATGCAAATGCGCAACACAGTCCTTGGAAGGGGAAGTGTAGTTAAATTTGTCAGCTGCAATGCTGAATGGCTTGCCTTTCTTAAAAAATCCTTGTTTACAGCCTGTTAAACTGAACACTTTTGCTTTGTGCATGCACCCCTTGTACCAGGCGCATAGCTGCTTAATGCGCAGCAAATCCTCAGAGGGAAGAAAGTAGAAAGACCCTGACAGTGCTTTATCACTCTGTGGGTTTCTCATTAGATCACCCCTACAGTATAATCAGCTATAAATAGAGATCTGCTAATTTGATGAAGAGGTTGTAGGTATGTAGATAATTGAACAAATGCATCACTGTTCCCAAAAGCAGGACTAGCCTCCTTCTGCTTTTCTAAACTCTGGAGACAAGAGTTGTGGGTAGTGGGAGAGAAGAGAACCCTAAAGCAACAATGATGGATTTTGTGTACAGTCCAGCAACAGAAAAATTTAAATCAACCCACTTAGCAAGGCTTCCATTGCAGAAGGCAATTGTTCCATTCAGGATTTTTTCCCTCTCATCGACATTCTTTTGTAGAATGGTGATGCCCATTTTGTAAGCTTCTGTATAAAGGGCACGCAATTATTCTTGTTTTCACAGATGCTTTTTTTGTTAGAGGAACACTCTCTCGACCTTGGTTTTTAATTCTAAAGAGCATGTGACTTATTCTGCCTCTCTTACTCATCCATGCACATACATACACAGGAGCTTCAGCAGGAGCTTGGCCCTAGGCACTGCTACGCATGTTTGCCCCATCATCTAGGGATTTTGGGAACCGCGGAAAATAGCTAATTTATAGCCTGCTCCATCCCAAGGGTTCTAGCCTGGTAAACTAACAAAATCTCAATTACATAGTTATCCAACTTCATCTCTTCCTATTTGTGGCTACCCAAAACCAACATGGATAAAAACAATTCACATTTTTGGGATTTTGCATGTTGCCGAGAGGCAGGGAGGGGTGTCTGTCACCCAGAATGCCTCTTTACACTCCTGCAGCCTTGATGATCCATAGGTAGCAAACGACAGGGGGCATTCCTTGGCTTCTGAGTGACCGTGGCAGAAGGTGGTCTTTTAGGTATGTTGGAAACAGCTTGGTCACCTCATGAGAAGAGAAGACTCCCTGGAAAAGACCCTGATGTTGGGAAAGATTGAGGGCACAAGGAGAAGGGGACGACAGAGGACGAGATGGTTGGACAGTGTTCTCGAAGCTACCAGCATGTGTTTGACCAAACTGCGGGAGGCAGTGGAAGACAGGAGTGCCTGGTGTGCTCTGGTCCATGGGGTCACGAAGAGTCGGACACGACTAAACGACTAAACAACAACAACAACAACATTGCACCTGTGTAGTTTGGGAGCACACAACATGTGAAGAGCTTTCTTTTGTCTGTCCTGAATGTTCCAACATTCAGCTTCATTTTGATGCCAAGTTCTCATGTTACGAGAAAGGGAGGGAAACTTTATTCACCTTGCATAATTTCACACACTTCTCTCATGTTGCCTCTTCCTCGCCTTTTCTCTAAAGTAAAAAGTCTTAAACACTGCAACCTATCTTCATAGGAGGGTCGTTCCACCCCATTAATCCTATTGGTTGCTCTTTTCTGAACCTTTTCTAACTCAACAGTATCCTCTTTTGAGATGAGGTGACCAGAAATCCACACAGAACTACAGTGGTACCTCAGGTTAACTACTTAATTTGTTCCGGAGGTCTGTTCTTAACTTGAAACTGTTCTTTACCTGAAGCACCACTTTAGCTAATGGGGCCTCCTGCTGTCGCTGCGCCGCCGGAGCCCGATTTCTGTTCTCACCCTGAAGCAAAGTTCTTAACCCGAGGTAATATTTCTGGGTTAGCAGAGTCTGTAACCTAAAGCGTATGTAACCTGAAGCGTCTGTAACCTGAGGTACCACTGTATAGTACAGGCAACTTCCTGTTTCCTTGGGGGTTGTATTCCAGGTCAAAGCATGCCATGGCAGAATTCCGCCCCCAATTCTGCCCCCATTCCTCCCTCTCCCACATCCCAAATGACCTGTGCATTGGTGGTCGTGCATCAATTGGACGTACCTAAAATGGTTGCCGCCTGTACCAAGGAGTGGAATTTCCCCAGTACCCCTTCCTGCTCCTGTTGTCTGACCACCAAATGTTGAGGGAGCGCATCTTCAGCAGCACTTACAGCCCCTTTGACCAGTGCTCTTCCTTGCTTGGTATTCAAGCTTGTGTGCAAGACGTTCGGATAGTTTTTGTGAGCCAGAAGAAGAAACCATTGTACCAAAAGGTCGGCAGGCACAGATGACTCCCAGGTTCTTGGCCTTTAACGCTCCTTCAGAATGCACCCTTTCCACAGCGGTATCAGTGACCACCCTCATTTTCATTAGAGAGCGTTCTCTGAGGATGCAACACTTCCAGTTTAATTTCCAGTCAGCTACAATTTGGAATATTTGCAGCCACAATCGAAGTTTGCATCCTGAAAGGCATGACTGCAGAAAACTGTCGGGAGAATAAGAGGGCTGAAGTTAATGAAGGAGATTAAAACGGAACAAGAGAAAGAGCTGCCAGAAAGCCCTTATTCATTGCATTTAATTTATGTGTCTTGTAATAGAGTGACGCATGCCGTAAATGTTGACATGCAATGTTTGCTAGCCAGACTTACAGAGATTGTACATAAAGGTACACTTAGAGCATTTGATGAGTGGCATTAATCTTTATACCCTGGCATATAATTTCATATTTAATTTAGGATCACATGTGTGTACGGGCTCATGTGTTTTGCCTATCCTTAGTGATTGGAGTGAGGAGTTCCCTAAACAGGGATGTGCAGGGGCCATAGTTGAATGGGAGGGCACATACATCGCATCATTGAAGGCCCTCAGTTTTGCCTCTTGCCTCTCCAGTTAAAGGGACTCAGAAAGCAGGTGATGTGAGCAAGCACCCCCAAGCTTGGTGTTTGGGGATCCCCCCTCCAGATGTTTTGGGACTACAATTCCCATCATCCCTGACCACTGGTCCTGTTAGCTAGGGATGATGGGAGTTGTAGTCCCAAAACGTCTAGAGGGCCGAGTTTGGGGGTGCCTGCCTTTGAGGGAGATCCTGGGTGCTGGCAGTCATATAGAGGACACTGTAAATTGGGTTTGATAGACAAGTAGCCTTACCTGGTATGAGGCAGCTAGCAGGCTTGTATGAAAAGCAAAGGATTCTAGAAAGAGAATTGAGGAATTTTCTTAAGTTAAAATGTTTGTACTGTAGTTCGTTTCTTGGCCATCCTAAGTTTCCTTATGTTCCCAGGCTCATGGCAGAATTAATCAACATTATTGGACTATACAGAGTAAGACTATGCACCAACTAGGCCAAATTTGTTATGGTGTTGTGTCCCTCTGCTCCTGAGCCCCTGAGTCTCTGACATGTTGCCTCTACCCTCATGAGACCTTTTGGATAATCATGAATCTGGCTAGCAGATTAACTGTATGTACGAAATTGCTCTTGGATCTTCTATGTTCCCAACACATGGAAGGATATGCACAAAACAAGTTGCCTAGCTCTGGGCTATATTTGTGCTGCTTCTCTTGACAGCTCTGGAATGGATAAGCCTGCATGCAAGAAATGGTTCTAGAACCCTGAGACGCATTGTGCCCATGAATTAATGCTGGATAATGGGCCCCACCCATCCAGTATATATATTTCTATATTATTCTGACAAAATGATAGATGCAGTCATTGTAAATGTGGAAAGAAGCATGTCTCCCTTCATAGGCTTAGCAGCCCTGATGAGCCAGAACCTGCTAGCAGCCCACAAAAATGAGCAGTAAAATAAGCAGATCAGCTGCAGGGGACAGTGACTCTCAACTCTGTTCTGATGCTCTGTGTCTTTGTTATCCCAGAATCTAGCTTGTTTGCAGTCCTGTGCATTGCCACTTAAGCCTTTCCTCTTATTTACTCAACACCTAGGAATGGCCTTCCCTCCATCTGTGTCTTTGCTTTTGGCCACCTAGATTGGTTTGTAATACACTTCACATCACTACGTGCTTTGGTTTCCCACTGTTTCTTCTAGAGTATGACAAACCATTAGTTTTCAAAATTAAAAGTTAGTGTTTTGGAACTTGCCTTCCCAAAATGTTGGAAAGTATGGGCCAGTTGTAAAATTTCTAAATTCATCTAGTCACACAACGCAATCTAATTTCTTCATTTCTACCATGTACCAGATCTACCTAGCCTGACTCATGGTGCTATATTTGAACCCTGCCCTGATTCCAGCCTTCCAAAAGTTTAGAGGAGAGTGAGAAAGGAGAAATTTGAAACAGGAGGAGTAAGCAGGATGTTCACAGGGTCTGGAGGCAAACACAGATTGACTTAAATAAGGCTGTGCATTGATCTGTTGATCGAGCACCTAATCTCTCCTCCTGGAGCTGTGACCTTCCATATCTTTTTTTTTAAAAAAAAAAGAAACCAGATGGGCAGGATGTGAACATGCAGAATATGAGTTGTGCAATGTTAGAGAGCTGCTAGGGAAGTTTCAAAAAATGATTTAAGCACCCCTAGGGAAAGTGAGGGGATGTGGGTGGCACTGTGGTCTAAACCACTGAGCCTCCTGAGCTTGCCGATCAGAAGGTCGGCGGTTCGAATCCCTGCGACGGGGTGCACTCCCGTTGCTTGGTCCCAGCTCCTGCCAACCTAGCAGTTCGAAAGCACGCCAAAAGTGCAAGTAGATAAATAGGTACCGTTCCAGTGGGAAGGTAAATGGCGTTTCCGTGCGCTGCTCTGGTTTCGGTGTTCCGTTGCACCAGAAGCGGCTTGGTCATGCAGGCCACATGACCCGGAAAAACTGTCTGAGGACAAACACCAGCTTCCTCGGCGTGTAAAGCGAGATGAGCGCCGCAACCCCAGAGTCGTCTGTGACTGGACTTAACTGTCAGGGGTCCTTTACCTTTACCTTTTTAGGTAAAGTGACCTTTGGCTCTGACCTGATTCCTCTGCATTCAGCCAGCCCCTCAGCAGACTTTACTCTGTGATAAGTAACAGGGATTGGGCAGCAGCCAACTATGTAAATATTTATGGTGCTCAGAACAGATGTCAGTGGTGTCAGTAATGGGATGGGGGGGAAGTAATAAATTGAAGCTGAAACAGTTAAGATGGAGGTACTGTTGTCCTGACTGTGGAGGCAGTATTTAACCAGTGGTAGAGTTGGGTTACACTCCCTCTTAAATAACAAGTTTGCAGCTTGGAGGTACCCTTGGATCCAACATTGGATGCTTAAGTGCCACCTATACCTTAAATCACCTTTTGCCCACTTGTTCACTGTACAGTGGTACCTCGAGTTACATACGCTTCAGGTTGCATACGCTTCAGGTTACAGACTCCGCTGACCCAGAAATAGTACCTCAGGTTAAGAACTTTGCTTCAGGATGAGAACAGAAATCGTGCTCCGGCGATGCAGCGGCAGCGGGAGGCCCCATTAGCTAAAGTGGTGCTTCAGGTTAAGAACAGTTTCAGGTTAAGAACGGACCTCTGGAATGAATTAAGTACTTAACCTGAGGTACTACTGTACATTTAAAGTAGTTTCATACCACTTGAAACAGTCGTGGCTTCCCCCAAAAGAATCCTGGGAGCTGCAGTAAGATAAGGGTGCTGAGAGCTATTAGGAGACCCTCAAAGAGCTACAATTCCCAGAGTTCCCTTGGAAGGGGATTGATTACTAAACCACTCTGGGAGTCGTAGCTCTGTGAGGGGAATAGGGAACAGCACCCTAAACAAAGATTTTCATGGGAAGCCATGGCTGTTTAAAGGAGCATCAAAGTGCTTTAGGTGCATGGTGCAGATCGTGGGATCTGAATCTTCTCCTCTGCCATTCTTTCTCATGCTTTGGTAACACCTAGACTGACCAAACTGCGGGAGGCAGTGGAAGACAGAAGTGCCTGGCGTGCTCTGGTCCATGGGGTCACGAAGAGTCGGACACGACTAAACAACAACAACAAGACTTGATTACCCATTCTATATACGGCAGCTGGGTTGTTGGCTGATGCCTGCTTAGAATTAGAAATTTGTATTTAGATAATGAAGAGTTCTTGGTTGGCTCCCAGTTTGTTTCCAGGCACCATTCAAAGTGCCGCCTTTGACCTTTTAAAGGTCTAACTGTATTTCCGATGCAAAAATTCAAAAACTAATTCTGAAATTAGTTATGAGTGAGAGTAGAGTGTTGGAAGGCACATGCTGTAACTTAAAACATCTGCATTTGGGTGCAAACAATCCCCTTTCTCTGTTTATGCATCAGGCTTTTTCACAAAAATGTCAAGAGAACAAGTTGGTTGCCATGAGGTAGCTTAAATGTCGTAAACAACTTTTAAAAGAATAAGGCTTCACCCTGAGCTACTACAAAAAATTACTGAAGGAAATCTGGTGTGCATGTGTTTAAAGAGAGAAGAGAATGAGATTTCTTTGCCCCCGTTGGTTCAGTAGCCCTTTGGATATACAAGTCATGTTACATTTGCTGTAAAAAGAGCAGAAATCCACTTTCAGTGCCTACTGCTTTTCCTTCAGTGAGCATGAAAATATCTTGGGAGACCTGAATGCTTGCCAGCTTGATAACAGCTTGTTACTTCCCCTGCCTTGTTTTGCTCCCCCCTCCTGCTTGCTTTTCTGTCATGCATTTTAGAAAAATCAATGTATTTAGAATATAATGAAAATTAATGGGAACACAAATTTGAAGGCACAAGTCCTTTGTTGCTGAAAAAAGGCTGATGTGCACTCTTGATTTGCACCTTTGGAAACTTGGCTTCAATTGCGGCACGCAAGGTTCGAGTGAAATTAATTTGTTCTGACTTCCTAGTGGCTCGGAGGACGCTCCTTCCCTGGAACAATCAGACAATTCAGCAGAAAACAGTACTGGGCCCTTAAGGGAGGTGTGTGGGCCGCGAATGAAACAGTGGGAGTTAGAAAGAAGTTAAACTTAACATCCTCGTATTAAAAAATGGCAGGATGATTGTCTGTTATGTGCTTAGCACTTTGTAGCAATTTGTCTTCACAAGATGCCTGCATTTTACCTTACTTCGCTGTGATTGTATTTAAATCAGCCTTTAACTTAAAACGAAAAACGAAAACCTAAATGTACTGGATAGAAAACATCTCCTGGTGCTGTGGAGGAGTGAGGGTCAAGCTTTGGGGAAGAGCTGTAGCTCAAACTTTGTACGCAGAAGGTCCCAGATTCAGTCTTCCACATCTCCCAGTATGGCTGGGAAGGACTCTGACTCAAAACCTTGGAGAACTGCTGCCGATCACTGTAGACCAGGCATGTCCAAAGTCTAATCCGGCCAGTTTTATCCAGCCCCCGTGGCAGTTTAGGTTTCGGGTTATTCAATCCTAAAAAAAAAACCTCAACAATTTTGGGGTAATTTTTTTTAAAAAAGCTCAGTAACTGCAACCCCTAAAAAAGGCTCAACAACTTTGGTCGCCCCTCATGCATCTTCCCTTCGTCAAATCTGGCCCTCTTTGAAAAACGTTTGGGCACCCCTGGTGTAGACACTACTGAGATGGATGGACCAATGGTCCAACTTGGTATGAGGCAATTTCCTACGTTTCTGGTCAACGCAGCATCACTACGAGAGAGTGCCTTTCAAGTGCTCACTTCCGTATGCATGCTTGGCCTTCCCTATTTAGCACAGGAAAGTTCTTCATGCAACTTTTAATTGCATTCACTTGATTAAGGTCCACAATCATGCAGGAAGATCCACTTTGTGTTCAAATACAGTGGTACCTCGGGTTAAGTACTTAATTCGTTCCGGAGGTCCGTACTTAACCTGAAACTGTTCTTAACCTGAAGCACCACTTTAGCTAATGGGGCCTCCTGCTGCCACCGTGCCGCCGGAGCACGATTTCTGTTCTCATCCTGAAGCAAAGTTCTTAACCTGAAGCACTATTTCTGGGTTGGTGGAGTCTTTAACCTGAAGCGTATGTAACCTGAGGTACCACTGTAAATGCAAATAACTACCTCACTTGCAGATCTTCCCCACTTAACACTGCGAAGGTCAGAGGCTCAGTGTGCAGGGCAATGTGCATGGAAATATTGGGAGTGGATCTTGTGCACCTCCCTATCCATGGATGCAGAGTTCTAGTATGGTTTAGCAGCCCTTTTGAAATCCATGCTTCCTTAATGGGCGTTTTCCTGATGGAAAAAAACATTGCCAAGCTTATTTCTTGTAAAATACTTCAGCCTCTGAGAATGAGGGATTACAAAGAGGCGGGGCGGGGGGGATCTTTCTGAGTAATAATGTATGTTCTCTCTCTCTCCCCCCCCCCATTACAACTATTGTAAGTGTTGCTTTCATTTCCTCCTCAAGCAATTTTCAGAAGTTAATACTTCTCAAAATACTGCAGCACTTCCTGTGTCCCCCGAATCCCTCTGAATTCATTTCCAAAGGTTTCACTCTTATCTTCTTCGCTACAGTTGATTCATATTTAATATAGATCGGTTGCTGCATCTGAAATGTTTCGGTTGCTTTATGCACCTCTATGAATACATAAACTGAAAGAATTGATAAATGCACTGTGCATGCTTCCATAATGCATTTGAGATGTTTCCCACCAGAGCAAAGGAAGGTTGTGCCTCATGCATCTTTGGTCAGCTCCTGCACTTCTTCATCTTCATCCAGCCATCCATTTAGTCATCCTTTTAAAGGCCTGCCACTAGGAATGGGCAAGCTGTGGCCTCCAGGCATTTTGAGACTTCTAATCCCATTGCTCCTAACCCTTTGGCTTACAGGTTGGAGCTGATGGCATTTTGGAGTCTAACAACATCTTGTAAGGTCACAGGTTCTCCATCTATGATCTGTATAACTTGGTTTTTTAGTTCACGTGAGCTATCCAAAGCAGATTACACCTTCTGGGTGGCGCTGTACTCTAAACCACTGAGCTTCTTGGACTTGCTGATCAGAAGGTTGGCAGTTTGAATCCCCGCAACGGGGTGAGCTCCTATTGCTCTGTCCCAACTCTTGCCAACCTAGCAGTTTGGAAGCATGCCAGTGCAAGTAGATAAATAGGTGCCGCTGCAGCGGGAAGGTAAACGGTGTTTCTGTGCACTCTGGTTTCCGTCATGTTGTTCCATTGCACCAGAAGCGGTTTAGTCATGCTGGCCAAATGACCCGGAAATCTGTCTGTGGACAACTGCCGGCTCCCTCAGCCTGAAAGCGAGATGAGCGCCACACCCCATAGTCACCTTGGACTGGACTTAACCGTCCAGGGGTCCCTTACCTTTTACCTTACAGCTTTAAAAAAAACACCATAACTGGTGGTGGTGGTTGTTGTTGTTGTTGTTGTTGTTTAAGCCAAATAAGGAATGTGACAGATTTCATAGTAAAGAAGGAGAAATGAGGGGCTTGGGTGGTGGCAGGCTGCAGAGAAAGGCACCTCCTGGTGATCTATGTTAGTGGTGCAAAACCTCTGGGTATGGTTGGTCTCCATCTCCCATCAGCCCCAGTTTTCTGGCATGCACAACAATTGTAGACCTTGGTTCAAAGCGAGAGCATGGGGGCTTTTCTAGGGGTATTGCTACCAGTTCTAGGTCCAAATCCCCAAAGTGGTTGAATAGAAATAGATTAGTCTAAACTAACTTAGACCTAAGTATAGTTCTGTAGTAGTAAGTGATGGATTCTGGCCTTTGCTTCTTTCTTTATACATACACACACACACACACACACACACACGGGAATGGAATCCTGAGTTGGGTCATCACTGGTGATAGAGACATTGCAAAGGAGCTTGAAAATGAGTTGAGGGCAATTGATGGTGTACTTGAATTGGCCGAAAGGCCAGCACATACTCCTTAATTTGATTATGGGCCAGGGGCAAGCATTTTAAAGTTCCATTTATTTTAATGGGAAAGGTTTGAGAACTTGCTTTACTCTACTGAAACAATGGGGTTTCAGAAGTGGATGGATAAATATGGTTTAACGGAGAACTGCCTGTTAAGAAAGAGACTTGCGAATTGATTCCACCAGTGGGCAGCCTTTTGTTCCAAGCTTTTGAGAAAAAGAAGTCAGGGTGGGGAATGTTGTGTTTATTGTCCTTTTCTGGTGAGATTCCTCATCAAGATAACATTTTTCTTTTCTTTTTTGGTTCTCTGAAGATCTAATAACAAATGTAGGCACACATGTATTTGGAAGTTCTACCAAAAACCCTGTGGCTTGCTTCCAAAGATATAATAAAATGTTTACAGTATTCAAAGTTTAACGGAACAGGCAATTGATGTAAATGCTCATAACTTCCTTTAGTTTAGAAACTAACCCTGGGCTGCGTTCCATCAGTGTTGCTGGAGGCAAAGAGGACTAGTTGTTGGAAACAGCAGGAAGGGAGAGATCTGCTAAGCTCAGGCCATGCTCATGGGCATCCCATAGTCCTCTGGTTGGCTACTGTGAGAACAGGATGTTGGTCTAGGTGGGCCTGATCCAGCAGGGTTCATCTTCTGTTCTTCATTTGAAAGTATTTTCTAATGGATGCAGAATTATTATATAGAAGTGGACAATGTTTCTTGTCTGCAGTGTTTTATTTTTCTATCCTTCTAGGAGGCTAATAATAATAATAATTTATTTATACCCCGCCCATCTGGCTGGGTTTCCCCAGCCACTCTGGGCGGCTTCCAACAAAACACTAAAATACAATATCCTATTAAACATTAAAAGGTTCCCTAAACAGGGCTGCCTTTAGATGTCTTCTAAAAGTTTGGTAGTTATTTTTCTCGTTGACGGTGGGAGGGCGTTCCACAGGGCGGGTGCCACTACCGAGAAGGCCCTCTGCCTGGTTCCCTGTAACTTGGCTTCTCGCAGTGAGGGAACTGCCAGAAGGCCCTCGGCGCTGGACCTCAGTGTCCGGGCAGAACGATGGAGGTGGAGACGCTCCCAGTCACCAGTCTAGCTGCCGCATTCTGGATTAGTTGTAGTTTCCAGGTCACCTTCAAAGGTAGCCCCACATAGAGCGCATTGCAGTAGTCCAAGCGAGAGATAACCAGAGCATGTACCACTCTGGCGAGACAGTCTGCGGGCAGGTAGGGTCTCAGCCTGCGTACCAAATGGAGCTGATAAACAGCTGCCCCGGACACAGAATTGACCTGTGCCTCCATGGACAGCTGTGAGTCCAGAATGACTCCCAGGCTGCGCACCTGGTCCTTCAGGGGCACAGTTACCCCATTCAGGACCAGGGAGTCCTCCACACCTGCCCGCCTCCTGTCCCCCAAAAACAGTACTTCTGTCTTGTCAGGATTCAACCTCAATCTGTTGGCCGCCATCCATCCTCCAACCAGACACTCACACAGGACCTTCACCGCCTTCACTGGTTCCGATTTGAAAGAGAGGTAGAGCTGGGTATCATCTGCATATTGATGGACACCCAGCCCAAATCCCCTGATGATCTCTCCCAGCGGCTGCATGTAGATGTTGAAAATCACTCTGTGTTTCCATGCTGGCGCAGAAGAGGGGAATATTCATATCGTAGCAGAATTGTTAAAAGTCTATATATACTTTCTACCAATTGGAATGGCAGAGCAGGGATGGAAAAATCAGCCCTCCTTCTACCAGCTCATTTGCCTGCCTGGAGTTCTTTCCTGCCTGGCTGAAGTTACCAGGTCAGCTGTTCAATTGTAAGGTCGGACTTGCAGATTTAAACACGATGTAAAACTGCGAGCCAGCCTTCCTCGGGGAGGATTGCTCTTGCATGTACGCTCCTGATTTAAAAGGGAATAAAAGTTTTATTTGAGAAATTTGTGCTTTCTGTGAAATGTGGTTCCTCCGAGGTCATCATCTCATTCCTCCAAATAACCCAGTAATGCCTGGGCTGAGACAGGAATTCACTTTATGGTCTTGACATATTGCCTTGGAGCACTGGGAGGAGTGGTCATTATGCTTGCAAAACAACTTGAACTTGAAAGTGCTGGGATATTTAACGGGAACACTTGTCCGTTGCTAAACACAGGCTATAAATAAAAATGTAATCCGAGGGAAGAATTCAGCTTCACAATCTCCCAACATTATTTAAAGCGAACAGCCCAGTCCACAGCCTAGTGGAGATGAAGTATTTGGATTAAACTTGTTTAGATTGATTGATTGCAGGAGGGCTCAAGTGGATGTAAGCCATTTTCTTTCTATTTTTGACCCCAGATTGTATCTCGAGCTGCAAAAGAAACGGCCCAGTGAATGCTCTTAAGGTGTATAGTGCAGCTCCGCTGATGAAGCTGAAACTGGTCTGGCTCATTTGTTGGGTGGGAGACCACCTCAGGCTTAATATGAAAACAGCTCTCCGGTTCCCCAGAGGAAGGGTAATGAAAAAAGTATATACAGTGGTACCTCGGGTTACATACGCTTCAGGTTACAGACTCCGCTAACCCAGAAATAGTACCTCAGGTTAAGAACTTTGCTTCAGGATGAGAACAGAAATCGTGCTCCAGCGGCGCGGCAGCAGCAGGAGGCCCCATTAGCTAAAGTGGTGCTTCAGGTTAAGAACAGTTTCAGGTTAAGTATGGACCTCCGGAACGAATTAAGTACTTAACCTGAGGTACCACTGTACAAGTTTCCACCACGTAAATGAAAATCTGCTGTCAAATACAGTGGTACCTCGGGTTAAGAACTTAATTCATTCCGGAGGTCCGTTCTTAACCTGAAACTGTTCTTAACCTGAAGACCACTTTAGCTAATGGGGCCTGCCGCACGGCCGCTGCACGATTTTTGTTCTCATCCTGAAGCAAAGTTCTGAACCTGAGGTACTATTTCTGGGTTAGTACATGAAGCGTCTGTAACCCAAGGTACCACTGTAGAAACATTTTGGAGGCGTGCTTCCTTTTGGATCAACGTTAGACCATGAGCCTGGAATTTTGAGCCCAAGGGCGAGGTGCAACCTTCTCTCTAGCCCCTAGTCTCACACCCCTCGCTTTACTCCTGGAGCATTTTTGCTTCACTAGAAAGTGTCCTTGAAACATGTGCAGTGCTGCTTTGCTGACCTGGATGGAGGATAGAGAGGCCTGCAAAGGACCTAGTCTAGTCTACAGTGCTGTGTCCAATGTCCCTCTTAGTCATATCGATCTCTTACCTATCAGCTCAGTTGGTAGAGCATGAGACTCTTAATCTCAGAGCTGTAGGTTCAAGCCCCACATTGGGCAAAAGATTCTTACATTGCAACGGGTTGGACTAGATGACCCTCAGAGGTCCTTTCCAACTCTACAGTTATATGATTCTGTTATTCATATATGGAATATTGTAACTAGAATGTTGAGAGAGAAATCTTTGGCATCATAATTACACTGTTTAGATCTAATAAAGTGCATTTGGGTTAGCTTTGGCTTTTCTGCAGAAACTGAATTGAAATAGATTTTGCTTAGTTTTGTTTTAATGCAAGTTGCCCTAAAAGCTCATTAAATTGTGCCGTATTTTCCCCATCTAGTTTTTTATTCCCAAAGGTTAGATGTATACTATTGCTACTACTTTTTTAGGCAGAGATGAGGGAAACTGGTGATGCTACAGTACTGAGCTAGATGTGTTTGGTCCGATATTGCAGGCTTTGCTTGTGTCTTGTTCTTATGACTGCCTTGTTTTTAATCCTTGAACAGTGCTTAGAGAAATGTAGGTATTCTATAGATGATGATGATGATGGGTAAGGACAATATCCAGCCATGAAGAGCTAATAGAGAGGGTTGCAAGAAGGTCTCCAGAGCAGCTTTTGATTCCAGGACTGAGTGCTCACTGAGGTGCAGTGACTGCCTATGCTTTCCCTCGCTGCATTTACTGGCAAGGAAAAGCAGCAGGTGGCATTGATGTGATAACAACTGCATTGGCGTTTTCCTGGGCTCAGACTCTTTCCATCTTGGGGCAAGGGGAATAATTGCAGTAGCTAATGTAGAAAGTAGCACGGCATTCTTTTATATTAACTAAAGGAATAAGATCTATGGGATTCCTCTTGAATGTTCTGCTCAGCCCCTGATGCAGGAAAAACATGATTATCTATTTTTTTTCTGTTCCTCAAGTGAGGTAAAGGTAAAGGTAAGGGACGCCTGACCATTAGGTCCAGTCGTGGCTGACTCTGGGGTTGCGGCACTCATCTTGCTTTATTGGCTGAGGGAGCCGTCGTACATGTGGTCATGTGGCCAGCATGACTAAGCCACTTCTGGCGAACCAGAGGAACGCACGGAAACGCCGTTTACCCTCCTGCCGGAGTGGTACCTATTTATCTACTTGCACTTTGAGGTGCTTTCGAACTGCTAGGTTGGCAGGAGCTGAGACCGAGCAACGGGAGCTCACCCCGTCGCAGGGATTCAAACTGCCGACCTTCTGATCGGCAAGTCCTAGGCTCTGTGGGGGGAAAATCATGACTAGCAGTATAACTATATCTGCTCAGAAGCAAACCCTGTTGAGTTCAATAGTACTTAATTGCCAAGTAAGAGGATAGGATTGCAGTCTTAGCCTTAAATCCCATTGAACTCAATGGATCTTACTTTTTAGTAGACATGTATAGACTAGCAATATTGCTCAAGCTGTCCCTCTCTTAAGCTGGTTGCTGTAGCTATAGGCCAACCATGATACTAACCTGAATTACTATCAGTTCTTTTAAATGAAAATTTTGATATGCAGCTTTGGGAATAATAGCACACCTGCAATAATAATTCAGATCCACTTTGCAAAAATTATTTATCTGCTTTTCCAGTGTTGTTATGAAATAAAGTGGAAATATCCATGAAAATAAATAAGCAACTTTCACACATAGTTGAATGCGTGGAAACACTGAATGTTAGGCTTACCAAATATGAAATCATACCAAACAGGAAAAAACAATAAAATAACTTTATATGGGATATGGGAGAAACACAAAAATTCGAGCTGTTGTTTAATTTGGGTTTAATCTCAACTCTCCTCTCCCATTTACTAAATTGTACAAGACTTCTTCTTCTTCTTCTTCTTCTTCTTCTTCTTCTTCTTCTTCTTCTTCTTCTTCTTCTTCTTTGCAAAAACACATCTGTTTTAATTTGCCTGACTTGATAAGCAACATTTTAAGCTTTTCTCGAACAAATAGGGGTGGTAGATGGTTGTGTGTTTGTGGCTTTCAGGAACTGGGCACGAACAAAGGAAAAGCAAGATTTCAAGACTGTCATTATTCCAGTCTAAATTACAGAGTAGCTAAATTATGGTTAGAGTCTCTTTCTCTTAAAAAATGCATCTGTTTCATAAACATCTAGCCATCTTTAATATTTCATAAGATGATCCTTAAGTTCCTTGCTAATGGCTGAAATATTGAGCATTGAAGAGGCTAGAAAAGCTGCCATCTCTACTGGCCTGGTTAACCTTTCTACAGTGATGCAGAAATAATTAATGTGGATGTATTCATGCTTGCATCTCACATCCAAAATTAGGCACATAGACAATTAGAATGCCTACGATGCATAACTAAACATGTTTCACCATGATTCACTTTTCCTTTATAATAATCCTTTACCTGAATTTTTGTTCCATTAGAGCTGATTCTGAAATAACTGTGTGGATTCAACCAAAATGTTTTCCCAAGTGGTATGCCTTTTATATTTCTACTATATTTCTGCTATATTTTCCATAAGAATGAACATTTAAGAATCTTTCAGTGCATGTCTGCTTAGAAGCAACTCCCACTGAGTTCAGTAGAGATGGGTATAGGATTGCAGGTTTAGAAACTAAAAGGGCAGGGATTTTGATAATCTAGTCATAATCCAGTCATGTAATGCTTGTTTTTACATTTTGTTGATTTGGGGCTGTAGCCGACGTTTGCTGTCATCTACGGCAAGGGTGAAATCCAGCACTACAGTTGTGCTAGTTGGAATTTGTTGTCCAACAGATTGCACAATCTATGGTACAACAAAGTTACCAGCATAATTCCCGTGGCAAAAAACCTTAACTTACATTGGATGCAACCCTGGGTCTTTTTCTCAGACCCTGATGAGCTGGGCTAAATAGACAAATAGTCTGGCCTGGTATGAAAGACGTTATTGTATTCACACATTACTGTACAGGTATATATATCAATTTTCACTGCATACAGCAGCCTAGGAAAACTCATCAACTTTTAAGTCTGGATTGACCCAAGTTTCATGCCTTGTTGAACTTGTTATTTATAGGTATGGTGCATACCTCTCTCGAGTCCTTCTGCAATGAACCTTTGCTGTAAGGAGCATTAACCTGCAGTCTTCAGGGAGCCCTAGCAAACAGTGTAATATAGGAACTCCTGAGATGGGCCACTTTTGTAAATCAAATTGCGGCGGCTTCACTAAGCCTTCCATTTTACTGACCTGGCTATAGTTACCCTTGAATGACTAGAACATTCAAAGATTCCATATAGGATAAAACAACTATTAGAGCTATTAGAGTCCTAAATCCTTAAGAAAGGAGGAGAGGTTTACCTGGGAGAGTTGGAGCCAGGTAGACTTAAAGGGGGGTGGGGCAGAGGTCCATACTAGTCACAATGGCAGCAGACTTGTGTCTTCTAGCACAGGTTTGTCCAAAATGCATTAGGTGAGCGATGGGCAGGGTCAGAGGTCAGTGGTAATGCTAGCAGTGGGCAGGGCTGTAGGTAGAAGTGGGCAAAGCAATGAATATGTCCCACCCAAGAATGAACTTATTAAATTGTTTATTATAATAAATAATAAATATTATATTATATTTATAATATATTATAATAAATAAATAAGTTTATTAAAATGATACTTTGTACATGAGCGAACACTAATATTTATTTTGATGTTTTAAATTTGGTTAACAGCAGTTTTTAAAGGCTCAAGAGACACCAGCCTCTAATCTCTAAAAAGCTTTTGCCTCAAGCAAAATGACCTAAACCTCCGCCCCAGCCAAATTTACCTACAACACCGGTCCAGTCACTGGTCACAATCTGCCTCTTGGCAGCAAGGCTTCTTCTGCAGTACCTCTGACTGCTCTGGCCTGTTGGTGTCACCTTCTTCTGGAAATATATTTACACAGAGTCGCCTCTGCGTCCTTCTTCTGATCTTTGCAAACAACATATAGTTCCCACTCAAGGGAAGAATAGCTTACTGTTCAGGCCTCAGCTATCCCACTTCACCTCAGCTTTCTGTGGTTTTTGCAGTAGGATAGTTTCTACATACACACACATACATGCCTCTCTATCCTTCATGTAAGCAACCAAGAAGAACTAACAGAGTTCAAGGACCCATTTCAGCCAGGCAAAAATGTTCAAGGAGAGCTGGAGGTGTTGCCTGGGGAGATGGGCAGAGACACTTTGTGTGTTTTAATTTAAACATCATAAAAATCTTCTCACCTAAGATAAATATGACCACATGCAAATGTGCATGCACACAATTAGCACTGAATGAATGATAAAATATTTATATGTGCATAATGGAAAATTTATTGAGCTGCAGATGTTTCTTTCCTTGCTCCAAGGTGTCATGTCAAGTCTTTGCTCCTTCTGCAAACTTAATAATGCACATTTGGCTGAAGAGGAAGCATAAAGGCTGCGGCTCTGCGCACGCTTACCTGAGAGTTTTCCCCATTCAACATAAGTGAGTCTTACTTTCTAAGTAAGCATGCACAGAATTAACACTGAAAGTCATGGTGCTAAAAATGAATCTTTGAGAATCTAGAGAATGACTGAACAAGCGTGAGAGAACAGAACAGTAGAAATTGTAGGTAAATGCTGATCGTGATCTTGTCTGCACAATCAAGTTTGTAGCTCAGTGCTATAGCATCTCCTTTGCATACAGAAGTCCCCAGATTCAATCCCTGGAATCTCCAGAAAGCGATGGGAACATCACCGGTCTGAAACTCTGGAGAGCTATGTAGACAGTACTGAGCTACGTAGACCAGAAGTCTGATGTAGTAGAAGGCAGCCTCCAAGTTCTGTTGCACACCTGAGTTATTTTCCGTTTTATCTTTAGCATCCTCCTGGGCCAAATCACAAGTCTGAAAGAAAATCCTGTGTCTGTGAGTTTCTAGCAGTCATTTACCAAATCAGTTAAAGTGTTCATGGCAGAAAGCATGAGGTGCAAGGTTTCAAGAGGTTTCTCAAGCCAGATTCACGAGTGCTTCTCAAAACTGGTGCATGCTTTCTGATTGCTTCCATCTATGGTAGCTGGTTGCTGGGTGAGGCAGAGATGCTAGTCTACCTTCGCAGCAGGTGAGTTGTGGAGGGAGCTGAGGTTGGCAGGCTGCAGACACTCTAGCAGAAGCATCAGACTGGTGCGTTTTACCATGCCAACCTTTCTGCCACCTCATCCTTCTTCCTCCCTGTAAGCAATAGCAACCCATCTCTGGGAAAGCTATCATAGTGGCTCTGCCCCATTTCTGCCTCATAACAGATGGTTGTAAGGCTTTCCCCCCATAAATTGATCCCTTAATAAAATTGCAAGGAAACCGAGGAGCATCTTGAAGAAATGTCATGTTGAACCTCTGTTGATCAACATAATGTGGTGTTACAGGTGACATTGGTATTTGAGGGAATGGCGTTGTTGAGCAAAGCTTGCTGGATAATATTCCAGTGTTTTTTAAAGCAAAGATTAAGTCCTCAGGGCAACCTGCAAAATATTGCTTCCTATTTTAATTTCCCACCCAACACTGGTTTTTTTGCTCCATTCTCATAAAGTCAAAGACAGAAGAAAGAAGAAATTAAATCTTCCTTTGTTTGAAAGATCAACTATAAAATGTATCTTGAATAGCTTACAGCACAATTCTGTGCATGTTTACTTGAAGGAAGGTTCTGTTTTGTTACAGGACGTTTCCCCTTATGTGAATTATGCATAGGATCGTGGTCCTAAAAGCATTGGCCACACTCCAATGGTCCTTCTGTCCATGTTTACACACTACATTATGTTCCCTAGTAATTGTGTTTAAGATTGTATCCCTTAGGCCAGCCTTTGCTAAACTGGGGCCCACTAGATGACAGCTTCTATCAGCCCCAACCAGCACATGCAATGCAAAACATCAGGACCCCCCTACCCTACCACTGTGTTTAGTTTGCTAATTTTATTTATTCCATATTTTGAAAATCACAAGAAACAAGAAAAAGCAAATTAATGTTTCTTCAAAAGTCTTTTGCTTTTCCTGAAATTCAGCTCTCCTCCTCCCTTTCATTATATGGAAAATTTGGGTCCAGCAAATGAATGCTGTCATTCTCAAGATAATTGAGGTGCTGTTCTCCAACTACTTACTCTGCAGTCACCTCACAGAAGCCCATAGGACTACTTCAGGAATGACTTAAAGGTTTCACAGTGCTATGTTGACCGGCCAGGCACTCGGAAGTAAGGGAATTTATAACCACCAAATGCATGTTGTGGCCATATTTTAATTTTATATATTAATCACAGGTAATTCCCCAAAGGACATTTCAGGAGGGAGAACCAGAGAGCACTGCATGACATAAATGCAGCTTGGCAAAACTAATACTGTAGCAGATTGTATTTGGAACCTCCTTTCATGTTACATTTTAGGTTCATACCTACAAAGTTAAGTATAAATGCCATCACAATCACAAGTTTGAAAATGTATATATAGTCATAAGAGCCACTGTTAGTTTATATGCTTCAGTGCTGTTTAAAATTGTTTTTATGTGATGTTATTACTGTGAGTCGCCCTGGACTCCCTTTGGGGAAGAAAGGTAAGAAATATAACAACAACAACAACAACAACAACAACAACAACAACAACAACAACAACAACAACAACAACAACAACATATGGAACTGGAAATACTGGTTGCCAATTGGATGTTCAGTGGTAATTAGATTTTCTGCATGTGTATCAACAATTTTCACAGCCCCAGAAAAAATTGTTTGATGACTGCTTCGTTTTCTTCACATTTTAGAAATTAAATCCCTTGAAGTAAATTTTGGAGCCTCATGCTGAGCCAACTCTGGATAGAGTTCCATTTTGGGGAGCATGGGGGAAATAATACCACAGATGTACTTCATACAAGAAGGAACACTGAAAATTCAGGCTCCCATCGTTTTACCCAGAATTCCCAGTAACCCACCCTGAAGGGGTTGGGGCAACATCTTTGTAGAACAGTCTTACTGTAGGCCTACCGTGCAACCCCTGCCTTTCTGCTTACCATCCTGCACTCTCTCCTTCTAGCTTTGCAGAAGAGATGTGCATTTCACCTTCAGGTGACACCCATCAAGTAACAAAAAGCAACAGCATAAAAATAGCATTTAGCAGTTCAGCAGAAATGCAAGAGTTGCAGGCTGTCCTTTTAAGGCCTGGTGGTCTTTTGATGGCTAAAAAATGCCTTCATCTCTAATCCATGAAATGCATGACTGAAGAAGAACTTTGCCAGCCTTTCCTGCTGGGAACACACACACACACACACACTTCTGCTTTCATGTTTTCATCCTCAGTTAAGTGAACAACAAACAGGACTCCTACTCCTCACTCCTTATCTGACCAGTGTGGTCACGTGGATTCAGCCCCCAAAGCTCAAGGTTTCCAGCAGCTTTGCTCCACATCCTTTGGAGCTTGTTCCAGATTTGGGGGACATGGACAAAGTGTCCTTTTGGGGGGGGTGAGGTCTCTGTCTCTGTCATTGGGATCAATGTGCTACACATCCCCCCAAATTAGGAAATACATAGCCTCCCAAAAAACAGGTGCAAATTTGCTTGTGTTGATTGATATGTATATATGCACGTCATTAAGGTAAGTTAATAGAAATATATTGCACTTCACTGTAGTAGTAGTAGTAGTAGTAGTAATTTATTATGTAGACCCCGGCCATCTGGCTGGGTTTCCCCAGCCACTCTGGGTGGCTTCCAACAAAATATTAAAAATACAATAAAACATCAGACATTAAAAACTTTGCTAAACAGGGCTGCTTTCAGATGTCTTGTAAAAGTCAGATAGTTGTTTATTTCCTTGACATCTGATGGGAGGAGGTTCCACAGGGCGGGTGCCACTACCGAGAAGGCAAACTAAGACCAGGGATTCATAGTCTGGCTATGTAGGGCTTCAGAGTTGGGAGACACCCTGGTCAGAACCACATCATACATTGACAGCACATCAGATGCACAGTTTAAAGCACATGACCCCCCCCCCCAAGAATTCTGGGAACTGTAGTTTCTTAGGGGTGCTGGGAATTGAACCTCCCTGATGGGAAAACTACACTTCCTGTGATTAGTTTGGGAAAGTTGTGTGATTCAAATGTATGGTAATGGATCCGTCCCAGAGAGCTGCTGCCAGTCAGTGTACAGACCGTGCCGAGCTAGATGGGCCAGTGGTTTGACTTGGCATAAAACGGGTTCCTAGGTTCTTGTGCTGACCAAGTGCTAAATTCAAGACCCCCTGTTCTCTCTTCTAATGGCTCTTTATTTTTTCAACCGAGTAGATAGCCCTTCAAACAGAGGATGCCATCAAACACAGGACTGCTCTATGACAGCTCTTCAAATGCCCTCTGTGAAGTAGCACTGTATCTGGCAGGCTTACTTGGCTGGCATGGCAGCACTGGGCAGCTATGTCTTGTTGTTTAGTCGTGTCCGACTCTTTGTGACCCCCTGGACCAGAGCACGCTAGGCACTCCTGTCTTCCACTGCCTCCCGCAGTTTGGTCAAACTCATGCTGGTAGCTTCGAGAACACTGTCCAACCATCTCGTCCTCTGTCGTCCCCTTCTCCTTGTGCGCTCCATCTTTCCCAACATCAGGGTCTTTTCCAGGGAGTCTTCTCTTCTCATGAGGTAGCCAAAGTATTGGAGCCTCAACTTCAGGATCTGTCCTTCCAGTGAGCACTCAGGGCTGATTTCCTTAAGAATGGATAGGTTTGATCTTCTTGCAGTCCATGGGACTCTCAAGAGTCTCCTCCAGCACCATAATTCAAAAGCATCAATTCTTCGGCGATCAGCTTTCTTTATGGTCCAGCTCTCACTTCCATACATCACTACTGGGAAAATCATAGCTTTAACTATACGGACCTTTGTTGGCAAGGTGATGTCTCTGCTTTTTAAGATGCTGTCTAGGTTTGTCATTGCTTTTCTCCCAAGAAGTAGGCATGTTTTAATTCCGTGACTGCTGTCACCATCTGCAGTAGCCACCCTTAAAATTTCTAACAGTAAAGGGGGGGAAAAGATAAAAGGTAAAGGTCCCCTGTACGGTTAAGTCCAGTCAAAGGCGACTATGGGGTGTGGCGCTCATCTCGCTTTTCAGGCCAAGGGAGCCAGCATTTGTCCACAGACAGCTTTCTGGGTCATGTGGCCAGCATGAATAAACTGCTTCTGCCGCAATGGGACACAGTGACAAGTGCCAGAGCGCACAGAAATGCCGTTTACCTTCCCACCGCAGTGGTACCTATTTATCTACTTGCACTGGTGTGCTTTCAAACTGCTAGGTTCCCACAGTGCCTCAGATCAATGTTAAGTCAGGGGCAGTGCGGAAAATGAAAAGGATGGCTAGATCATGTTGCCTGGCCGATGCTCAGAATGCTGGACCTGAAGGGGGGCGGATTAAGGATCCCAGGTAGCCATCAATAGTGGGCTCTGCCCAGGTGCTGGCAGCTGCCTAAGGATGCCATGTGCTAATGCCAGCCCTTTTTTCACAGCTAGAGATTTAGGGCCAACCTTTATCATAGGAAAAAAAGCTAGAAATAGCTGCCTTATATTGTTTTCCCCCTCACCTCTGTTAACATTTAGCTCCAGTGACCATGTGGCATTTACCCACTGACGTGGAGACCTTCTATGCAATGTAGAAACTCTCTAATTGAAAGAATCGTGCTGTGGCCAGAAATACACATTGTGCGAGCTTCCTTCTTGTGGTGATGTAGGTTGCTTCCTTTTAAGAACCGTAGCAAAAAAACCCAAACCAAAAACCCAAGCTTGTATTCTATGGGAATGCAGCTAAGATAAAGGAGAGTTGGACATTTACTCCAGTAAAGCTTCTGAGACTTCACCAGGCATTGTGCTAAGGCACACTAGACTGGGAAGCAATAGGATTCCCCCGCCCCAAAGCACAGATCCTTGGGAAGCCGAATTGAGATGTCCAGTAACATGAAGATGGCTATCCACTTTTCCAGGTTAAGCATACACAACTCCCTCAACCGTTCCTCCTAAGGCTTGGTTTCTAGACCCTTGATCATCTTGGTTACCCTCCTCTGCACACCTTCCAGCTTGTCAATATCCTTAAATTTTGATGCCCAGAACTGGACACAGTATGGCCATACCTCATGTTACGTACGCTTCATGTTAAGTTCTTTCAGGATATGTCCCGCGGCGACCCAGAAGTACCGGAAAGGGTTACTTCCAGGTTCCGTCGCTTGCGCATGCACAGACGCGCAAAATGACGTCATGTGCATGCGCAGATGCGGCAAATCACAACCCGCGCGTGCGCAGACGCGGGTTGTGTTCTTTTCATGTTGTGAGCGGGCCTCCAGAACAGATCCCGTTCGCAACCAGAGGTACCACTGTACTTCAGGTGTGCTCTGGTCAAGGCATAATAGAGTGGGACTATTACTTCCCTTGATCTGGACACTAGACGTCTGACCGCGCAGCCTAGAATAGCATTCTCACAACCAGATGGCATAATGGCATGGGGTGAGCATTTCTTCAGCTTATGGTAGTAAGGGATAAAAAAAGAAATATGGGTGGATGCTGATAGGAGACCATCTCAGTTTGGTGAACATCTGTGACTTGCAAGTCACAGTGTCGTCGCCATTCATATGCACACACCTCTGTCTATTTTTATTCCCAGATCCGATATGCATTTGTGAGGCTACGTACTTGCTGTACTTGAAACCTTTCTAAAGTGAGCTTCGAAGAGCTAACCCGCAATTTTACCCTCTACTCTGATGTTGAAATCAATTTAACTGGAACTAACAAAGGGTGACCTTGTGATTGTGAAGTAATTGGAATTCTTTGGCATGAAGAATTTCAAAAGCAGAAGCAAGTGGTTTTGAATTTTTTTTTTCCTTCAACAAAAAATCTCAGCTGCATACATGTTGTGGGCTAAATATTTTGATGGCCACGCACCTCTGGAGTGTGTTGCTATGCAGGCTAAGCTTCCTGTTTCAGGGAAGGTATTGCCAAATAATACACAGGACTGTTTTGGAAACCAACCCCAACTACAGCACAAACCCTTAAAGCGAAGCATTAAGGCCTGCAGTATTTGTGTTACCTTGAATTACCTTTTTGAGCTTCCATTTCTCTCTCTCTCTCATATGCTTTGCTTTTTTGTATATTCAAGGTCATCTGATTTTGTGCCTTCTAAAATATACAGAGCAGGGTGCTGGCTTTAAGTTCTCTGCACGATGCATGACGGGGATTTTAAATACATGGCCCTTATTGAGTGCTTGCAAAAAATAAAAAAGGGAAAGTGTGTGGCACATACCAGGTTTATTTCCTCTCGCACTGTGTAAATGTCAGTGAAGTGTATTTTGCCATAAGGGGAGAAGGACAGGAAATTAATGGATTTTGAATCCAGGGTAATTGCTTGGGAGGTGATGTTTTATTTACTTATCGCTGTTGCATTGGATCAGTCAATGGTGAAGCATTCGTTAAGTGTTTCTTTTAATCATCTGCACTTTTTAGGATTTATATTTGATGATGGCGTTTTTTTGCTGCTGTTTGTTTCTCTTAAAGAAGAGAAATTTAGCACGTTGGAGTCGGGTTGAACAAGCAATCTGTTTCCATGTAACTTTCACATGCGTTCATTCTGTCTGATTTTAACCTGCAGTTTCTTTTTCTTTTAATTCCCATGAAAAAAATATGATTTCTAAATGAGTTCTCTCTAAAAATACATTTTTAAATGCAGGTCTTGAATAAGAGAAAAAACCTTTAGAAACATATATTTTCAGGTCTTCCATTCTGAGCCAATAACTTGCTTGAAATGTTTGGGAACCGCAGAAACTGCTGGATAACTCAAGTCCCAACCCACATGTTAGTGCAGGAGTTGCAGTCAGTTTTTACCAGAATTTGCAAAGATCCAGTTCCTCAAACATCCTCATTACATTGATCTGGCCAACCAGTACACATTGATTTTAGAATTCTTCCACACTGAGGGTTCTTGCCAGATCTTTGAGTATTCATTCAACATACTCAAGAGCCACTGGTTACACGGCCTCTGCAGAGCCCACCTGAGTGAGTCCCTGTGTAGGTAAACAGATAAACAGGAATCCACTGCATAGGCTGTAGTCTTTTGGAGTGTTCAAAGTACCTTTCATTCCTCATTAACACCCTCATATTACAGATGGGATGAGATAAAAGTAAGTTGCATACTGAATTGATGGCAGAAGTGTGGTTGTTGTTGTTGCTGTTGTTGGTTTTTGTTATCATTCACTTCAACACACCAAACAGAAAAAGAAAACAAATATCCATCACCACAAAGCAAAAAAGAAGTGATACATCAACTAGTAATCTCCAAACCTTGAAATAAAAATGGTTTTTTTCTGTCAACCAGACTTCCTGTCTACTCCTTACTTTAAATTCTCATTATTTGTTCACTGCCTTAGCATAACAAGTTTTGTTAGAGTTTGACAATCTTTGATCTATCTTAGATTTTACATCATACTTGAGACCTCTGCTGAAATTATTCAAATCCTGCAACTGACCTTAAACTACAATTGTTATTTTTCAAATAGATTTTAAAGACTTCCCATTTTGAAATAAATACCTGTTTTGATTTATTTATTTATTTTTTATGACATGGTATCTAGTTCCTCATATTCAACCAGTTTTTTAATCCATTCTGATCTTGATGGAACTTTTCCATTCCTCCAATTTGACACAATGAGAACTCTTGCTGCGACCGTGGCGTATAAAAAGATCTCTCTTACCTTTTTGGCAGAAGTGTGTTTTGAACGATGAACGTCTGGGATCACAGTTTGGTAGCCCCGTTTGAATATACCTACATATTTGGTCTTAATAAGCCAAGATATGCAAGAGTTTTAAACATAATTTGCCCATGTAGCTCATGTAGCATGTTCATGGTGGAGGTGGAATTTGAATTGAATTGAATTGAACTGGAAAGGCTATGATTGATCTGCCAGAGTATCAGGACTCCAGAACAGCATATAATGAAATTTATCTGAAAGTTCCTACTAAATCCTGAACTAAATGGATTCATATTTAAAGACAATAAAAAGATCACACAGAACAGACTTTCACAGAAGCAAAAACTTTTTCTAGAACTTAAGTCTCGTTCTAAAGGGGGCGCACATGAAATTACTGCTATGTCAGGCTTCTTTAATTCCATACAAATTGTGAAAGGTGGTGATAGTTTAGAGAAAAGCCCCAAGTCACATGTTAAGGTGCTGTAAACTAGCAAGCTTGCGGCATAGAGACAGTCACCATGGAGAGCGACGCCATTCAAAATCGCTTTCAGTTGTCAGCCATTTTGTGTGTGCCAGCACTAAAGGGAAAGACTGGGGTGTGGTGGTTCTTAGGTGGAACTGTGCCTATTTCCTACTAGGCTTGGAGGGGGAGTTGGTAGGACACCTTTTTGAGTCAAAATATCATCAGATGACACAGTGAAGCTGCGTACCCACTTTTTACCTTTCAAACACATTCAAAGCACATACGCCCCTGCAAAGAATTCTGGGTACTGTAGGTCACATCACAGAGTTACAGTTCCCAGCTACCGTTAACAAACAAACAGAATTCTTTAAGGGGGATAATGTGCCTCAGACATATGTAGTGTCTATGCAGCCTGAGATATTACTGTTTGTGTTGAAGCATCTGTAGCTGAGTCCTACTTATAAGCTGCATTATGGCTCTAAGATGTAAATCTACTGTATGATTCTAAGTTGATTCTTTACAATTAAAAAGCTATTTCATTTAAGCATCCTGAACCACTAAAATGTTCAAAATCCTCTTCATGCAAGCCAGATCATTAAAATTGGTACCAGAGCAATCTCTTGAAAAGCCCCGGGCGTGCTTGCCCCCTTCATTAATATAAATTACATTTCTCTGTAGCTGATGTGGGCTTGCAGTTTATTTAAGGGAAATGTTGCATGGTTTCTAAAGCTTGCAAATTCTTGTGTGCTTATTGGATTAACTTCTAACCTTCCTGGTTGTTGTTTTTTTAAAAAAATGTTAGACACAAATAAGCGGTTGTTTTTTAACGTATAGGTGTGCGTAGGGTGCAATGCCTTCCATTTTTCATTTTCTGTAATTATTTTTCTGATGTCCCTGCAGTGACAAGCAATATATGACTTTTAATAAGCATGTGAAAGGAAATGCATGCTGACAAGCTATTGTGATAGGGTTGCAACACTAAATTTTTGTGTCTCTCTTTATATCCGTGTTGTTATCATTGCTTGCCATTTACTGAGATCTTTGCTATTTCCCTCCCAAAATTGCCCCCTCATGGTTAACATTACCCAGATATGCAAAGGAATCTTAATTATGACTTGTGCTCCAAATTCACTGGGGAGATCGTTAAATGTCATATTCCAGAGGGAGCCCGTGATTGCAAAAGTGTTACTTCTAAATGGCATAAAACTATAAACCCATTATTCCAGAGTTGTCTCGCTGAAAATCTACGGATTGGAAGCCTGTGGGATTACTCTGAATTAAATGCCTTGTGGATTGCTTAGAAACACTTAGGCACGGAATCAGAAATCAGTCAATGGTTTATCCAGTTTAATATTTTCAGCTGTTAGTTAATTCAGGTTTATAGATCCTAATCCAGAGAGCTTCAGAACTTGTCCGCAGCCTTGGAGTTGCTTCCAAAACATGACCCAATGCAGAACAAGAAGTTGTTGAATGCTTTAGTTGAGATTCCTTCATTGTAGGGAGTTGGACTTAGATGTTCCCTTGGGATCCCTTCCAACTCCAGAATTCACAGGGACTCTTTGAGTCATAGCCATAGCTTAGTCTGTCTTAATGGCTAGAGATGGATGACAGAAAAGACCTCCTCATCCCCTGCTTACCCAATTGCATCCTGCAGATTTGATACGGCCAGCTCACTATCTGACCTAGGCTTAAGTGCCTCATTGGCATTGGGTATTACTTTGCTAACAAGAGGTGGGTCCAAGGCCAAACCAGACCTCTCCTTCTCCTCATTCAGAACATCTGCTCTCAGTGAGGTCAGGTTTTCTCTTGACAACCTGCTTGGTCGCTCCCAAGCATCCAGATCAGCACCTCCCAGGCTACGGAAGATTGAGTTCCACAATCTCATCCCATTCCTCTTCCCCCTCAGACCAGCCCTGAGATCTATGGATGAAGGGCAGTGTACAAATTTAATAAATAATAATAAATAATAACCCTTCCAAGACTGTCGCCACATGGCTCAAGACAGCAGCCAGTGCAATTCTTTCAGCAGCCGCCTAATATGATGACAGTTCCAGTCTGAGGATAATTGCATCATTAATAAAATTAAAACCTTCAGTGCAGTAGAATGATACAAAAAGTAATTTAATGAGAGGACAGTCTAGGTTTTCCTGGGAGAGGGCGTCGTAGAGGGCAGATCTAACATACGTCCTGTAAATAACAAATACTGCCCTCATAATAATAAAGAGAAGAAGTTGGTGTTGCATTTTCTTTTTAAATTCAGTTTTTATCACGAGGCTAGAGAAATATATTCCACGATGCAGTTCTTCCCGGGATGCTCTTTAGAGTTTCTCCTGATGTGTTTTATTGGAGGGGATCAATTTTTTTAAAGTACTAGGCAAGTTGCAAAAAATCTAAGTGTTTCAGTGTTCCTTAGACTATGATTTCTTTCTGATACCTGCCCTCTTTTAAGAATCGTTTATACTTCTCCTTTTGCAACTTTTTATTGATGGTGCACGAACTGTAAATAAATTATATTCCTATTTGTTCTCCGGTAGCAGTCTCGTTATGAGACAAAGACAAAGAAAAAAGGTTCAGTATATGTTTGTGCAAGTGTTTAGCAAGTAGAATTATTAAGATCCATGTTGCGTAAATTTTGTTCTGTTTAGGTTAGAGGGATGTTTGCAATTTGTGAAAAATATCCCCAGTACTTCTGGGGATACCTAGTACTTCTGAGAATCAGGGTAGCTACAAGCAGAAAACTGACATTTGGCCTAACCACCTAATAATAATAATAATAATAATAATAATAATAATAATAATAATAATACAGTGGTACCTCAGGTTACATACGCTTCAGGTTACATACGCTTCAGATTACAGACTCCGCTAACCCAGAAATAGTGCTTCAGGTTAAGAAATTTGCTTCAGGATGAGAACAGAAATTGTGCTCCGGCAGCGCAGCAGCAGCAGGAGGCCCCCATTAGCTAAAGTGGTGCTTCAGGTTAAGAACAGTTTCAGGTTAAGAACAGACCTCCGGAACGAATTAAGTACTTAACCCAAGGTACCACTGTAATTTATTTATACCCCATCCATCTGGCTGGGTTTCCCCAGCCACTCTGGGCGGCTTCCAACAGAACACTAAAATACAATAAATGATCAATGCATAAGCATAAATAATATAAAGATTTATTCAAATTATATAATCAATCTAGAAAAGAGGTGCTGGAACTCACCATGAATGCCTCCCTTGTTCTCTTATCATGGCAATGGTGCCCACCTGAGAGGTGCCAGAATGGATTTCCAGAGAGTTCCGGCTTAAAAAAACACCTGCATATAATGGAAAAGGTATTTTTAAATCCTAATCAAAGCAACCATTGGTCATAAAACAGTCCAGCCTAGGACAAAAGTCCCAAAGCTTATAAATGCTTAACAAATTATTTCACTAGCAAACATGCAACACCTTAGTGTCCAAAAGTATAAACAACATGGGCTGAAAATGTCAGCTTGCCAAGTGTGTTTTGACAATTCAGGTCTTCTTCAGTGATTTAATCTTAGTAAGATGTAATCATACTCTTCCAGAAATGACTTGATGGAACCAGGCTTTTTTGTGTAGTTCACAAGGGGTAGTAGAATTGATGTGGGTTGCACTGTGATCTAAACCACTGAGCCTCTTGGACTTGCCGATCAGAAGGTCAGCGGTTCAAATCCCCGCAACAGAGTGAGCCTCCGTTGCTCTGTTCCAGCTCCTGCCAACCTAGCATTTCGAAAGCACAGCAGTGCAAGTAGATAAATAGTTACTGCTGTGACGGGAAGGTAAACGGCATTTCTGTGCACTCTGGTTTCCGTTACGGTGTCTCATTGCGCCAGAAGCGGTTTTAGTCATGCTGGCCACATGACCCGGAAAGCTGTCTGTGGACAAACGCCGGCTCCCTTAGCCTAAAAGCAAGATGAGCGCCACAACCCCATAGTCGCCTTGGACTGGACTTAACCATCCAGGAGTCCTTTACCTTTTACCTTACCTTTAGAATTGTAGCATTGGAAGGGTATATGGATATATCACTTAAAGAGAGAGAGAGAGAGCCTGCTTCTTCCTTGTATGTGTGGATGCTGTATTTCTGACTACAGAAGGATCCACACTTGAGGAATGAGTTCACAACTAATTTACAGTATGAAGAAAATAGTGAAGATTCTCAATTATTACCTCAGTGGGAAGAGAATTGATGTAAAGGAGTTTTAGACTGTGGTGTAGATAGAAAAAATAACTGTGGTGTTTGCTTTTGGTGAGTCTGTAGTAACTTCCATATCACTAAGGAAGGGGATACCTGTTGATTCAACATTGAATTGTTTGTTGCGTCGTTCTTTAACTATCAGTGTTTCCCCTTGTGCATAGTTATCTCTCTGTATGTAAGGCCTCCAGTGATACCAGGCAGGGGCAGTATCTGCTACTCATTCCTTTTCCTTCTGGGCCTATTTGTTACTTGTAAAACAGACTCTCTCTTGACATGTAATCTAAAGGAATTGATGGCTTCTGAAAGGCCAGACAGCAGGACAATGAGGGGCCTGAGCTGAAATATATAGTAAGCTAGCCAGTGCAAGTCTTCCCAAGGACACAAATCTAGAGGCTTTAGCACATTCCTTGTACGTTTCTCGGATATCTCCTTGTTGCTCCCTACAGATGGGACTCCAGTAGACAAAAGCAAACACAGACCTATCGCACAGCTGGAAGCTAACTGCATTTCATTGCTGAAATCCCATTTCAGATAGGACGTATTTTGATTTAAGATGGGTTCATGCCATTCCGGTTTAAGCAAACATTCCTGTTTCATGGCAAAGGCTGTATCCCAGCACCCAAAGGCCTATGGTTCACATGCAACTATTAAACAGTAAATAACCTGAATATTGTGGGCATATTGTGAAGGGAAACGGGATAAAAATGAAGACGAATGGAACCGAAAAACGGAAACGTTGTTCCAGAAAAATCATGGGAAGAAAATATTGGCTACTAGCTGAGCCATTAATGGCTGTTAATCAAGATGACTAAAGATTATAGTCTTTGACTGAGCCAGAATATATGCCATGTTTGTGACAGGTGTACTGCTGCAATTGGCGTCCACATGACAAATCATCCCTCTCCGAGCCATAACTCTCCACATGGGCCATTTCATTTTGTGATATTTCCAGTAGGTACTTGCTAGCAACAGCCAATGACAGAGGTGAGGAAATTTGCAATGCTGCGATCCATGTGGGGAGTGTTCCTAGATTTCATGACTTTTGATGGGCACCAACCCCTCTTGCTCTCCAGGCTTCAGCGAAAGCAACGCGTAGCCTTTGGAGCGCGGAGGGAGCGCTCCCTCTGCGCTTCGGAGGCTCCGCGTTGCTATCGCTGAAGCCAAGGAGCCTGCATTCGCTCTGTAGGAAGCACACACATTTCCTATACACATTTCCTGTGTCCTATAGAGCGAAAAATACGCTACCTAAATTGGCAATATTGGTACAGCTGTCGCCCATGGGAAGCAATACTCTGAACCAAAACACTGTTCTAAACCAAAGCAATTCTGGAACCTAATTTCCCAAGCCTCAGGAAAAAGTGGCCAATGCACCTTTTTCACTCATCAAGGGCACTGTTCCGAATGCTATATAAAGATCCCTTCTGATGGGGGTATATGTCGAGTGCAGAAATAGCAACAGAGCATCTGGAAGCAGCAGATTGGAAAGGAGCCCATAAGACTGACTCAGGATCCCTTGTGGTTCAGCACCCTCCCCAAGAATAGCTTTTAGGGACCAGGAAAGGAATGATCTGTCCTATGACTTTAAAGACCAGGCCCTCTTAGTATTTACTAGATGACATTCTAAGGGTATGACTGGGTTGGAATAAAAGAGCGTTTATGGTTGTAATCACTGGTGTTCTGCCACAGCTGTGCCACCCCGGGCACTAAAATTGCAGGTAGGCTGTCCAATGCTGTCCAAAGTATTTGGCCTGAAGAAAATTCATTTTAAAGGAGTGCCCATGGTAAACACCAGCAGTAGGGACCAGCTGACAACTGCCTGAGGATGCCAGGGACCAGATTTAGGACAAAGGATATTCTCAGATGACTAATATGGTTTATTGCCGTCAGGTTTCCTTCTTTTCTCTTGATGCTTTGAGATTTGGTTTAAAGCCTACTCTGTTTCAGAGTCAGTTTACACAAATATTGGAAGCTTTCTATTAGAAAGGGAACAATATTTGATACAGAGCTGCTGAACTACAAATGCATGGAGGATTTGCAAGTTGTGATGATTGAGGATCCATGAAATACCTTCCATGATGAAGTTCTTTGATGTTCCCTTGCTTTAGCTCCCACTCTAAAGGAAAATTGGTATAAAGTGAATGCCCTGATGATTCTCTCTCTCTCTCTCTCTCTCTGATTTATAACAACACTACTGAGTTTTGCTGGAATAGTAATAGGCCTCGATCTTATTTGCATCTGTGGTAGTATATACCACACTTTTGCACAATTTATTATCATGGTTGTGTTCTCGTTCTATTTTTATTGAGGGATTTTGTGTGTGTGTGTGTGTGTGTGTGTGTGTGTGTGTGTGTGTGTTTAAAACAAAGAAGGAGAGAGACTTTTCTTCAAAATTTGGTGAACTTGTCCAAAAGAGCTATTGCCCTCAGTAAATATGGGATGGGAGCAAGTTGCAACTGCTGTTTGGAAGGATGGTGTGCGAACCTCCCATCACCTTTTTTTCATCTGGCTGACCATCTTGTCCTTCATCATTTCGGAAACTGTTATTCCTGGAAGGAGAACGTAGCTTGTCTCCAAGTTGTTGCTGGCCTTCTGATCACCAAAGGCTGCTGCTATTCTAGTTCGTGTATGTGTGCATTGGTGGAGTAGAATGTTCCAGAAGCTTTTGGTCCCCTGGTGGGGAATAGGCACCAGATTGTCTTTTCCCTCATCTCTTACTCACATGATGAGTTAAGCCTGTATGCAGTAGAGCTTTGTTCTACGAAAGATGTCTACGTTTTCTTCTGGCAGTTGCTTGGAAATTAAGTGCCTGCAACAATCATTTTGGGTTTTCTTTCCTCCCATTGTTTTTCCCGAGAAAGGCCTCTCTGCAGTCAACTTTATAGCAATGCTTGTCCTTGACAGCCCCCCCCCCCCCAAAAAAAATGATATAGAAAAGCCTGTGTTCAATTTTGGAGCTCCAATAGAGACACAGTGATTACAGTCTCATAAACAAGATCTGTACTGTTGTCGCCCAAACAACAGCATTACCGTATATTTCCTTTTATGGAGGCTCGTCAGCATGAAATAACCTCCTCTGCCAAGTTCAAGATACAATCAGGCCATTTGTTAGCAAGCCTTTAAATTCAGATACCCACATAGACTGTACTTCTGTACTGACCTAGTTTATGATAAGGTGGAGATATAGAAAGAAGACATTCTTCTAATGTCTGCATAGCATGCTGCAAACAGGAACAGGAATAGCCTGCATCCTTTATAGGCCAAGGCCAGAGAACCTATGGCTCTCCATATGTTGTTGGACCACAACTACCATCACCCTTGACCATTAGCTATATGAGGGAGTGGGTGGCACTGTGGTCTGAACCACTGAGCATCTTGGGTTTGTTGATCGGAAGTCAGCGGTTCGAATCCGCGCAACGGGGTGAGCTCCCATTGCTCTGTTCCAATTTCCTGCCAACCTAGGAGTTCGAAAGGGTACCCGTGCAAGTAGATAAATAGGTGCCTCTGCGGGGGGAAGTTAAACGGCATTTCCGTGCGCTCTGGCACTTCACGGTGTCCCATCACGTCACCTCCATAATTCCTGCAACTTTTGGAAAGATGATTGTGGGGGGGCACAGTGGCTGGTTAGATTTCGGGCTGTTTTTAATATGTAATCCTGACACTTTGGGCAGTCCTACTAGCCACTTGGGATTTCTGTCAAAACGAGCTTTTCAGCATATGGAAGCTAATCACAAATTGTTGGCTAATATTCTGAGCAGATTCTGAGTACAGTAAAGCCACTTCATTTTTAATTGGATCATCTGGAACGAACAGTTGTGGCTCCATCTCAGTTGCATTTTTATGTTCTCTGACATATAGATACATAAAATTTAAATGCTGCAGAACATATTTTCACAATTTTAGCATAGAAGCCATCAGCTTTCCTGTCCAGTGCTTTCTGTAGTGTTAGGTTTCCAACTTTCCCTAAGCGAAACTGGATGTTTTCACCGTTTTGAATGCTGTCTTGAAGTTGTCTTGTGTACCCCTTGCGTCAGCTGTGGAACAGGCTGCCATTTTGTATCGCTATAAGCACCAATGCGCTTCTAGTCTGTCAAACTCATGTTCTTGAATCTGCATTTGAAAATAACGGAGGAGCTAGAGCTTACTTGGGGGGGAAACGGCTGGTTTTAATTCAGACATTGGTATACTGTAGGAGTCCCTTCTTAAGAAGGCATGGTAAGATAATTTGGGCATCTACAGTTTGGCTCTTGGATCCTGAATTCCCAGTTCTCTCCTAAGGCCAAGATGAATAAAAATTGCTTTGACTTCTATCCTATATACATTTGCTAGGAAGCAGGTTTCGTTGGCCACAGCATGGGACTTACTTTTGAATAACCAAACATAAGATTGCACTGTTAGTGTCTTGTTTTGGCTGTGGGTCCTGGATTTGGTCCACCAAGGCTTGCCTGGGCAGGAATTCAGGTGACAGGTGGCAGCAGATGGTGGTACCTGATGGTTGTCGGCAGGAATAAGTAGCAGACACCTGGGGGGAGGGAGGAGCATCCTGCAGAAAGACAGAAGCAAGTGATCCAGGACCAAACTAGATGAAAGGTTGAAGATCTGTGATCGGATCATCTGTCTGTTTTACATATTGTCAAATACTTGCATATGTGACCAATGGCAAAAAAATAACTGGGGGGGGGGGGTAGGAAGAAAACATAATACCGTATTTTTCACTCTATAAGACGCACCAGACCACAAGACGCACCTAGTTTTTGGAGGAGGAAAACAAGAAAATCAGAATCTCAGAAGCCAGAATCTCAGAAGCCAGAACAGCAAGAGGGATCGCTGCGCAGTGAAAGCAGCAATCCCTCTTGCTGTTCTGGCTTCTGGGATAGCTGCGCAGCCTGCATTCGCTCTGTAAGATGCATACACATTTCCCCTTACTTTTTAGGAGGGAAAAAGTGAATCTTATAGAGCAAAAAATACGGTAAATACTTTTCTATTGGTAACTAAGTAAGGATGAAAGAGTCTCCAAATTCTAACGCCACTTAAGCAATTCTCATGAAACACCGAGCCACAAATGTCAAGAACAACCAGGGATCTTTGCAGAAGAATCTTTGCAGGTGAGAGAGGCCTAGGTCTTGGCATAGACAGAACAGAGATAGCGGGTTGTTAAGAAGTGTCTAGTTTCGCTAATCTTTTAAACAAACGGATTCTATGTGCACCACAGTTCTTGATACTTAAAAGATTCTGGGCAGGTGGGAAAGCATATCTCTGAAAATTGAGTAACGATGAAAAAGATATTGTGGAATGGTGCTTAAAAATCGAACTGGTTTCCTTCGTCTAAAGGGGGATTGTCTGTGTTAGGAAGACATAATAAACCCATGGCTCAGGCACACTCTCCCCTTCCCTCTTATCCCTCTGAGAAGGTGGTCAACTCTCACTTTTATTTTGATTATCCAGTTTAGTGTTGGGCTCAAACAGTAAACTGTCAAACAATTAAACAGTAGCAATATTTAAGATTAATCACAGTTTGACAGGTTTGGGCAAAATGTCAAGCTGTGGCTAATCAAATATGGAAACAGAAGCTTTCCCCATTATGATAAGCCATAGTCTACCATGACATCTGAAGCCAGCCACTGTAAAGAAAAATACACACTTCCTGGGATTGGTGAGTGATGATAACGCAGTTGTGAAAAGGTTTAACCTGTGATAAAGCACATGACTGTCAGGCATAAGCCAAGCACTTTTTCAAAAATTTGGCATGAAACTAACTTGTATATATTAACTTTATTAGAAGGAGCTCTTTATTGCATTTTTTTTTTGATCCAGGGACAAAAGAGGAAATGAAGCTCCTGAGTTGCAGAAATTGCATTTAATGAGAAGAGGCTGAAGTGCTGTAATAAGAGGTGCATGATAATAAAATACTTTGATTAAGTCAAAGTTCAGATCATGGAAATGAACACAGAAATGAAATTAAAGCTACATGGGTTGTTGCATATTATGCAAGCAATGGAAGCTCACATCTGAGCAGTTTGGGGAGAAAGCAAGTACTGGAGACCTTGAGAGTCTCTGCCTCTCTCCCTCCTTTCAAATGCACAGGTTGAGCAGGTATTGCAAGGTTGTGGAAGCAATCATTCGAGCAGGCTATACTAGTCTCAAAGCAATATCGACGTCCCAAAACCTGTTTATGCCAGGCCAAACCAAACTGCTTCCAGCTCTCCCACGATGAATCACATAGGAAGTATAACTATCCTTGCAGATCCTTGGGACAATCTAATGGCCCATTTTCTGGCATCGAGCAAGGAGAGAAACCACTTTGTGTAATAGAAATGGTTTGCTGTAATATTGCTAATATGCTAGAAAGGCTCTCATGGAAGATCAATCTTAAATGTTGGAGGCTCTATGAACATTGTCTTGGAAGGGACTCAGAATTTCCCTTCAGAGGTCTACTGTCCAGGAGTGTTTGTTTTAAAAGGCTGCCAATAGATATTTTAAATCCCAGTGAAATACAGGAAGTGCCTCTTTTCTAGTTTCCATGAGTGGTGTTGCAATGCCGGCTGACCATGAATTATAAATGCTCTCTTATTATTTTCCCCCTTCCTTTAATCTCTTTTCATCACAGGATGTCCACTGTTAGAACATTTTCTTATCCGCAGTGGGTCTGTACTGATCTTGTAAACAAGCCTCTATCTCCTCCCTCTCGCCTTTTAGCTTATGGTCTTCACATGCAAGCCTGTGCATGTCTACTCAGAAGTAAGCCCCACTTAATTCAGTGGGACTTGCTCCCTGGTAAGTGTGGATCTGACTGCAGCTTCAACAGAAACATAAATAATTTCTGTTGGCCCTGTCCTATTCCTACAAAAGCACTGTGACGAAGATTATGTCAGTAGCGTTGTGCTTTGTGAATGAAGAAACAGATCTGTGACCCTGAATGCTCTTCCGTTGTCAGTTTATTTGAGTATTTACTAATATATTTGAGCCAGCTCAAATACTGTGTGCTCTGAAAGGCTCTTGCTGGTTTTGTTATTTAGTCATCATTGACGGTCCAAATACCACAGGCTGAAACTGTGCTGTAAATAGACTTGTCCCTTGATTAAAAGTTCAGAAGAAAGATTCCTGCTGCTAGAGGATGATTCCTGATTTGAGGGGTTGTTTAAGAGATGCTTAAAATGCAAAATGAGATACTTGGAAAGACCTAGGGGTGCGGGTGGGGAACCTCTCTGCCTGAGAGTCTGATCAGCTTATTGGTACTGACTGTGCGCCTGCAAAGGGGTTCATTGCATGCCCTGTTTTGTCCATTTGCAGATGGGGCTGGATTCAGACCATGCCTGCAAACAGACGCTTTTCCTTTACAGAAAGCTTGATGGTCTGCAGAGGAAACATGACTGTTTGCATAGAGATTATATCCAAACTGCATTTGCAAATAGATTTCAAACAGGTCTGATCGGGAGGTGGTGCCAGTTGGATCCAGTTCATCACTCCTGATTTAGGAGTAGCCAGTGTAGTGCCTCCAGATGTTACTGGATTGCAACCCCATCAGCTCCATCCATCATGGCCAATAATCAGGGATGGGGAACTGTAGTCCACCCACTCCTGGCAACTCTAATGCACAAGCATTAAAACAGAAATATGAGTAAAACTTGTTGACCGTTGAACCATGCACATTTTTCAGCGATAGTAGTGAAGAAGATCACTTGAGTATCCCTACTGTTTTTCAGATAGTATGATCTGGTGCTTTCACTGTAAATAATTGGATTCTAGCTCAATTTTTATATATAAACCCCATATTGCAGTGTTGGCAAAGCGAACATAACAGGTGCACTTAAGAGTTTGCCTGCTTCTGAGCAGGCAAATTGTGCAGACTCCTGACCTGATTTCTTAAAATATAACATACCATTTCCAGAACATATGACATTAGTAAGCCTGACAGTCTGAATTTAATCAGATCTTTCATTGTAAATGAAATGGCATCTGGCTTTAAATACCAAAAGTTTTTTTTTAATATAATAATAATAAAAAACAATCACATTAAAGTCGCAATCCCTATGCCTATTTACTTGGGAGTAAATGTAATAGAAGTCCCACTTCCTTCTGAGTAAAGCATGCAAAGGTTTGGACTGTAAATGTCTTATTTATGTAGTAAGCTTGAAATTGATTCCATTTTTTGTGGCATCCCTTAAATAGATGAGGTAGCCAAATATATGCTCCTTGAATTGCAATGTGCTATGTTTGGTCTCACTAGTCTTCCAAATGAGACTTTTCCTCTGAACCATTATTTATTTCTTGCCCTTTGGGCCATGCAGTAATGAAGTGGTCTTTGGTGAACACTATTAATGTGCATTTATCCTAGGTCTGTCTTCGTTAGTGCTAATTTTTCTCCATCAGCAGCAAGCCTGCAACTAACCAATAGGATAGGCTGATTTTTCATCCTAATGAGAGCTTCCTAAATCACAGTCACAACAACACACACACACACTTACACTTTTCTTTTAGTGATCCTGACTTCCTTCTACAGCCAGATGTTGCTTTAAATATTTCTGCTGTCCTTTGGAAAGATACTTGATATTATTGAGGGTGAAGTACCCTGTATATTTTTTAAATCAAAACTTTCTGTTGTCAATTCATATGGATTGTTACTGAGACACAGTAACATTTGGTACAAATTTATTAAAAAGCAAGCAGTTTGCCCAGATTGAGTCCTGGGATAAGGAAGACATCCTTTCATGGGAAAGGACCTGAAGGCTTCAACTGTAGAACTCAAAGTTTGGGAACTGAGATGTTATCAGATTAACTTGGGCTGCTCTGTTCTACCCCTCCTTCTCAAATTAAAAAGAGAAAATACCTCATTGATTCCTCTCCCCATCCCACCCAGTTCCACTCAGGTGGTCTGCTCAGACTTCCAGTGGCGAAACCCTATGTTTTGGCATGCAATTTAGCTAACAGCAGGTCCCATTTCTAGCAGATGCTCAAAGTCTGTTGGGCGGTCCCCAGCCTGTTGTTGCTTATAGTGCCTTCTCAGCCCTGGGAAGACTCCCCTCATCACTGTGAGGTGTTTTTTTAAGGGATAATGGGAGCTGTAGTCCAACAGCATCTGTAGGATACCTGGTTGGCTCTCCCTGCCCTTTGTTTCTTCTCAACAAAGAAGAAAAAATGCACATCCTTGGCCAATCTGGATGATATGGTGAAAAGAATATTGCTTGGTCCCCAATCGTGTGACCAACTATAGCCTGATGTAACACAAGAGATGAGGGTTTATATAGGCCTCTCCCAAATCTCACCCTCAAATCTTGACAGGCTTTGAGATCCCGTGCCTCCTGAGATTTTGAGCTTTACTGTCATCTCATCATAATGGAAGTCCCCAGTGACCAAGAGAGTTCCTCTTGATGTACACAATGCCAGGAAACTTTCTGGATTTAACAGTGCCACCTCCTTTGACTCTCCTCAGGCACTGCCAGGGGTCAGGAGGCCCTTTGGCAGAGGGACTGGGTATTCATTGAGTAGGAGTTCCAATTTTGGTTTGGTTTTTTTTGCACATCTGTGAAATAAAGAACTTTCAAACAAATGGATCAGAGCCCGGGGAGTGTTGCAATAAGGTGTCGACTTCGTAATAGGATACCCATAGGATCATAGGCCAGTCAGATTTTGATGATGCGTCTGCATTGTTTTTCTCTGGCCACAAATGTATCTTACTTGCATGACTTAAGTTCTGCTGTGGAATAAATGGAAAGCTCTTTGCTTAAACATTTATTTTTCCTCCACCCCTGACACATGAATATTCTTTTCAGTCTTATATCTGGCTAGGAAAAACTGAGCTGCATGTCAAGTGAGGCAAATAGCAAATTTCCTTTCACTGTTCCAGGTCTCCATGCTGAAGACTTTTCCAGGCTCTCTCTTTTTGCTGAGAAGAATGAGCCATGAGGGACCCCATAAAGACAACCGTACCAATAGTTAGAAACAACTCTGAATAGTTAGACCTTTGCTTGTCCTTTCAGGAGGGGGGAGATCAAACAGCTCAGGATTGCTTTTTAATTAAATGGCAAGTCAATACTGCAGACTAATCACCTACTTGGTATACAACTTTGCTTCTATAAATCAAATTATAGAATTTTTTTTCATTGTTCTAATAGTGGTAGAATTATTTAGTTCTTGCTGCCTGGAGTCAGGAGGAAAGCGTCTCATTATAATTCCTAAGGGTTGATTCATTCAGTACTACTATTTCTATTCATTATATCCGAGAGTCTTTAGTGTTGTTCTCCAGCTCTGGAATACCTTGTCCCACCTGGAAGAGTTTCTGCATATATTAATTAGCAATTTTCTCTTTGGACAAAGTTGATTGGCGAGGTCTGCAATCTGTAGGTGTCTTTTGGGTCATCCCATTTGCCCTTAATATCTTATTGCAGTCTTCCCCAATCTGGTGTCCTCTAGAGGTTTTGGACTTTGGCCATGCTGACTGTTGCTGATGGGAGATAAGAGCAGCCTGCTATATTTCCTGGAGGGCACCAGGTTGGGGAAGCAACTAAACTAAAGGTTCGTTATTTAGTGCAATTGAAATCATCACTTATTCTCTCCATGTGTTCATTCCTCTGTCCCAATTTCCTTTACTCTGTCCTGTCCATCTACTTTAGATTGTCCACTTGGGGTGGGGACATATAATTCCTCTTATTTGTATAAAACTATGCACGCGGGTGGCGCTGTGGGTAAAACCTCAGTGCCTAGGGCTTGCCGATCAGAAGGTCGGTGGTTCCAATCCCCATGATGGGGTGAGCTCCCGTCTTTCGGTCCCAGCTCCTGCCCACTTAGCAGTTCGAAAGCACCCCTAAGTGGAAGTAGATAAATAGGTACCGCTTTATAGCGGGAAGGTAAACAGCGTTTCCGTGTGCTGCGCTGGTGCTGGCTCGCCAGAGCAGCTTCGTCATGCTGACCACGTGACCTGGAAGTGTCTGCGGACAGCGCTGGCTCCCGGCCTCTTAAGTGAGATGAGCACACAAGAGTTGCAAGATGGTCCTTTCTTCCTCAACACATTATCCCATTCAAAACAAGGTTGTTTTATTGGTGTAACAGGGAACCAGTGTGGCAAAATGGAAAAGTACGTTGAACTTGAACTAGGTTCAAATCTCTGTTCAGTCATGAGGTTCATACAGTAATCTTGGATTTTGTTACATTTTGACTAGGTCCTCAATGTCCTGAATCTTGGGGGTGGGGGAGTGTTGCAAATGAATCACATGTGGATATAGGTCCAAATAACACAGATCTCTTTTGGAGTTGGCACACTTTCCCCTTTTAAAAAAGAAGAAGCTGCAATTTTTCTCTTTGTAAGCAGAGATTGTAATTCAGCCATAGAGTTATATGAATTGTGTATAGGCAGCCAGGGTGGCTGGGCTAACAGCCAGGGGTTAGCAAAGTTTTTCAGCAGGGGGCCAGTCCACTGTCCCTCAGAACTTGTGGGGGGCCATACTATATTTTTTTTTGGGGGGGGAATGAACGAATTCCTATGCCCCACAAATAACCCAGAGGTGCATTTTAAATAAAAGCACACATTCTACTCATAGAAAAACACCAGGCAGGCCCCACAAATAACCCAGAGGTGCATTTTAAATAAAAGGACACATTCTACTCATGTAAAAACATGCTGATTCCTGGATCGTCTGCAGGCCGGATTGAGAAGGCGATTGGGCCGCATCCGGTCCCCGGGGCTTAGTTTGTCTACTCATGAGTAACACAGTCAGATGCATGGGCTAAAAATTATTATTATTATTATTATTATTGGCACAAATGATGGATGGTCTTTTTTCTAATACTCTTTAAGTTTGCACTTAATGGAGCTTCTGTCAGATAGGTATACTACCAATTGGTTTTTTTGTTCTTTTTTGTGTGTGTTAGTCTATTGTCTGTAGTCCCGTGTTTGGAAACTTGATTTCCCCCCCATTTCCAGTGTTTCTGTTTAGTCCCGAAAGAGGAGCTGTTAGAGGAACCTGTTCCCCTAATGGAAAACCAGATACAGTCTGTATCAGCTTTGCTGGTATCAATCTGTGAACCAAAAGATACTGATTTTTTGGCATGAAATGCTTTATTCACCCCCTCCCACACCAAACTATATACTCTGCCTTCCTCATAATCTTTCAGGTCTCTCTGGATTATTATTATTATTATTATTATTATTATTATTATTATTATTTAATTCTCACCCCCTCATCCAAAGAATAAGGCTAAAGGTTGAATGATGATGTTAAGAGATAACAGTATAAATAGGAAGATTCTTATGTAGCAAGAAAATTGATACTGTCTTGGTTTATCAGCTGTAAGTGGGAGTGAAGCTTTAAGCAATGGAAATAATGACCCTTTTATAGGAACAAATCTGGCCTTGATGGGAGGTAAAAAAAGACGATGAAGCCTTGACAGTTTATGATATCTTGTCTGGTAGAGCAAAATTAGATCTGTGGTCGTGTTTGCACTTCCTCTTTTACATTGTTCTCTCCCCCTCCTCTCCGCCCCCGGAAATCTATGTCGTTTTAAATATTGTCTATGATTTATAGCATATGTTCAGGCAATTTCAACCTAATACAAATTCTTGTAAAGGCAATGAGAGTTTCTGCCATCAAAACCTTTGTGAGATACACACACACACACACACACACACACACATTCTGCAGCAACTGTTCGGTAAATTTGATTTTCTCAGCTTACAGAAATTCTGTGTTCTCCGTTGCTGCATCACCGCGAGTTAAAAGTGGTCTCTGCAGATTACATGCAGTGAAATCAGAAGTTCAGAAGCAGGGAGTTGATTAAAAAATTTCCAAGCTTTTCTGCTTATTTGTTTTGTATGACATGTTGCAGAGCATGTTAAATGGGAAATGAAATTAAATTTTGCTTTAAAAAAAAAAAAAAACCTTTGAAAGGCGGAAAACAATGCTTGAATTAAACTTGGTCTGTCACGCTAATTTGTTCTTAGTTAATAAGATTTTCTTCCGTTTTCTCTGTGTTGTCTTGCTTTGTTGTTTTTTTGTTTCAATGCTTTTTTAGCTCTGCAGATGAAAATCATGTAATTTATCTGGTGGGATGTCACGTGTGTAGGGACGAGAGATTATATCAACCAGGAAATACAGAAACACCCTTGCGAACCCACACTTCTTGTAATTTTGCAGTGCACTTCTCCAGCCAATAAACATGTGCAAAAGTGCATTTACTAAGCGCATGAAAATGTGTATATTAGTTAAAATAACCGAGAAGGCCCTCTACCCTGTCCCAGCAAACTTGACTGCGTGTGTGGCTGGATAGAGAAAAGTGCCTCTCCCAAAGATCTCAGAGCCCAGGCAGGTTGGTATGGGAGAATATGGTCCTTCAGATAATAATAATATTAATAATTTTATTATTTATACTCCACCCATCTGGCTGGAGTCTAAGCCATATAGGGCTTTATAGGTCATAACCAGCACTTTGCATTGTGTCTGAAAACAGACCAGTAGACAGTAGAGCTGTTGACATGTGCACTCTGTAACCAGCCCTTGCCAACAGTTTGGCTGCAGCTCTAGTGGAAGTTTCTGAGCCCTTTCCGAAAGCAGCCACAGGTTACAGCAAGTTACAGTGATCCAAATGAAGACTTGGTTGAAAGGGCAAAGCTAGCAGACAAACCTAGATTTGCTGCACTGAGCTAACATAAGAAGAACTTTCTTGGATCAGGCCGAGGGCCCAACATAGTCCAGCATCCTGTTTTCACAGGAGCCAACCAGATGCCTATGGAACAGCCCATAGACAGTATTGGAGCGCAACAGCACTCTCCCAACTTGTGATTCCCAGCAACTGATATTGAGGCATATTGGTGGTGGTAGAACCTAGCTGTCATGGCTGTCATTGACAGCTTCATCCTCCATGAAGTTGTCTATTCTCCTGAAGCCATCCAAGTTGCAGGGACATCATGACATCATGTGATAGTTGGGCTGTGCACTGGAAGTACTTTATTCTGCTGTCCTGAATCTTCCAACATTCTGTTCCATTGGATTTCCCCCAGTTCTAGTATTATGACAAAGGGAGGGGGGAAACCTGACCCTGTACATACATTAGATGCATTGATATGTTTGTGAACAAGTATAAGTGCTTGTAAATTTAGTTCCCATTGTTAGATAGTACCAGGCTGCTACTTCCAAAAGCCTAGTTTATCACCCTTTGCCAGTGCTCATAACCAACAAAAAACCAATTGCCCAACAAATTGGGTCCCCCAATAAATGGGTTAATCTCTCTTCTATAAAGGAGTCAATAAGCTCTTAGGTTTCTGCTGTGCCCTAATGTGGATCAGGATGCTGAATAATTCCAGAAATCCATGGATTTGCCTGCGGAAAACCACTTGGAAGTTAATGACGCTCTTAGCAGTATTAGCTACTGATCCATGATCTTCAGACTCGTTGCAGATGGAGAGGATGGATTAGTCACTCCCCTGAGTAATGAAAAGTCTAGGGGTAGTGCTGGAGGCTTTCGTTTCCTTTGAGTGAGAGAGCATGGGAGAGTTCACAGCGTTTCATACTATTTGTTTTCTATTAAGAAAGATGCAAACAGAGCACCGTGGAGGCAAATAGGAAGCCTTCAGCTGCCAGCAAAACTGCTGATTCTACACCAGATTACCGCGTAGATTCCTGCAGCCCTTTAGGCTGCCTCCTGTCCAGCTATACTTGCAACTGCAAACTCTGTGCTTGCCCAGATTCAAAATACCATCTGCTTTCTTTTCAACCCCTTTCTCGCCAGTCAGTAATTTCTGACTTATTAGCAGGCAACAGGATCTGCTCTGTGGTTGAGGGATCCCTCTTCAAAGTGCTTTTCAGTGGGGCCTTTTGTGGTAATGGTTGGCTGTTCCCTCCTGGGTGCATGGGGTGATTGCCTTGCTGCCTGCAATCATGGGTGTAGGCATGGGGGCAGGGAGGATCAGCTGCCCCCCTAAATCAATTAAAATCAATAGAAATACATAGCAAACTGAGCTTCTGTTCCCCTCCCAACAAAAATCCTGGCTACGCCCATGCCTGCAATGACCATGGTTTTTCCACACAGCGCCCTGAAAAATGAACCCAACTTCCAGGACATTGTGCTGCCAGTACATTTTTCTTGTTTTTCTTTAAACATCGGGACATAGGAAGCTGTCTTATATCGAACTGGATCATTGATCTATCTAGCTCAGTATTGTATACACAGACTAGTCCAGCCCCTTGCCATGCAAGAATCTCTACCAAAGCATCCATAGCAGATGTCCATCAAACTCCAGTTTAGAAATCTCCCAAGGAAGGAGAGTCCACAACCTCCGAGGGAGTCCGTTCCACCGTTGAACAGCTCTTACTGTCATAAAATTCTTCCTGATGTTTAGTTGGAATCTCCTTTATTGTAACTTGAAGCCATTGGTTCGAGGCCTACCCTCCAGAGCAGGAGAAAACAAGCTTTGCACCGTCTTCCATGTGACTACACAGACTTTGTGGCTTCTGGTTAGGATTGTTCTCGGTTCCACCTGGTGATTTAACCTGGGACCATTTGTGGAACTTGCATTCAAAAATGTTTCATTAATATGCATGCGTTGGAGATGGTTGTAAAGCAGCTGTATAGATAGATTTTTCAAAAAGACTGAACAACAGCCTATAGTTCTTGCATGCTGAAGCCTGGGCGCACTGAGCTCAGCGCGCCCAGGCTTTGCGCAGCTCTCCGCAAGGCGCGGGAGCCCGGCGCCAGGCTCCCACGGCTTGCGGAGAGTTGCCTGTTCTGAGGGCTGGGGTCGGGGGAAGCTCGGGCTTCCCCCGCCCCAGCCCCACGCCTGGGGGGGGAATAATTTTCCCCCCTTTATTTCCCCCCAAAAAAACTAGGTGCGCCTTATGGGACGGTGCGTCCTATAGGGCGAAAAATACGGTAATTTGTAAAATCTATACAGGTAATAGAATTCAGATTTTATTTGTACACAATATCATTTATCCAAGTGCAGTGTTTTATAATTTTTGTTGTTGTGCTGTTTCCCCTTTATTTAATGTGATTTATTTAACTCTGTCTCCCTCTTTGTTCTGTGCATATATGTGGGTGTTGTTGTTATTCCTGCTGCTGTTAAGTCCACTTTGAGCCACCACGTTTTTCCACAGTCCCAAGGCTGCATATGATTTGACACTTTCCTATATTCCCTTCTTTCAGTATAAGCTCACCCTTAACATGTTGCATGGAAAATGCACAGCCAGTTCTCTCTGTTTTATTTTTTATTTTTTTACTTAAAAGCAGCCACAGAGAGGAAGTTGTAAATTGGAGCGGAGCTTGAGGCAGTTAACCCTTTTACCATTTCCCCTAAATTGACCTTGTGAATTGGATATTTAAATTGGGGAAACGGTATAGAGGGGAAGGTTTAAGTGTGTCACTCTTCCTCTGTCTGCTGTCAAATCAGGCTATAGTGTGTAGACTGGCCCTTGTTCTTGGCCATCTTCTGTTAAATTTTATTGCTTGTGCCATAATCCGTCACAACTCCCAAATTCAAACAGTAATAGGCCTTTTTTCAATGCAGGCTCTTGTAAAGCAGCATTTTGAGTTTAGGACTCTGATAAAATAAAACAAAGGAAAGTGCCATAGGCATGTAAACAGAAAACAACATTTTAAGAAAAGGAAACAAAGCCTGAATGCATAATTTTAACTCCATTTTAGTTCAGTGTTCATTGACAGATTTTACATCACTGGAAGCAAAAAATGCCTCCCTTACAGTCAGTTGTATCATGTAAGGTTGATCATGTAAGGTTAGTTGATCATGTAAGGACAACTAAGCCAGCTTCCTTCAGTCTGATCCTACATAGCGCTTGTGTTTTAATCCTGTCTTTGTGGAATGTTTGAGCCTATGAAGATTGTTGATCTTCAACTAGTGGGTCGGGCTTCTGCTAGTCGCAGCTTAACTAAGGTAGGTTGTCATCTGTTCAGCTCCTGTGGCTGTGGAGGAGATGGGGATGGTCTGGGAGCCAGCCCAGAACTCAGGCAGCTGGTGTAGCGGCAACCCCCCTCCCCAGATCTGAGCAGGGATGACTGCTCTTCTGGGTCCCTGGCTGTTTGGAGAACTTCTAGTGAAACCTGCTGCTGTTCCTCCAAGGGGATCATAGGTTTCGACTTCTGACTCTGACTGAACGCTGCCATTTTTGTTGTTGCAGTTAGTATGGTACCCTTACACAGGGATCAGTCTACTCAATCTACTGGCACAGAAGTTGATGCTAGAGAAGTAATGCTTTACGTGCTGGGTGTGCTACTCTTAGACTGGTTGAGGGTTGGATGACATGATCCTGTGAAGAAACAAACATGTTCACCTTGTATCCATGTGATTTAATGTGATTTTAATGTTATTTCGGAGGGGGGGAATGGGAAGTTCCTGGTTACTTAGGTGAAAAAGAGGTCCCTATCATGGTCAGGTGGAATGACAGCATTTCAACACTATACAATGTATAAAACACTATATACTAAAGCCTCCTTTTCTCGGTGCATGTAAATTGAGGTTAGCTCCTCTGAGGTGTCCCAATGGGGATTAAATGTATGAACATATGAATTCTTATTTAAGCTGAACAGGAAAACAGGGCGAAAACAACTGAGTGCCAATCAGCCTGGGGAAACTTTCTTTCAAAAGAAACACTTTTGATTTGTCATTGCCTTGCATGTTTGAGAGTTTTCAAGCTAGCATTTAAATAAAAAATGTTTTGCACTAGAAGGATCATAGAAACCGCATTAATTCATCCACCCAAGGGATTGTGATTTCAGTCGGCTTTCAGAAGACAGAAGAAGCTGTATTCTTAACTACTTGGTACTTTCATGAATAAGACTCATAGGGAAGACTCTTGCTGCACTTTGCTGAAGCCTTTGGTAGGGATCTGGGCAGGGTTTCTCCTTCCACAACTTGAGCGCCTGTGCTAGAATGCCGAGAAGAGCAGGGTTATGCATTCCCCTCAAAATAGAGGGTGCATGACAATACCAGGACACCGGTTGGCCGGAAGGACTTAGTAAGAGTTTATTTTATTCTCGATTCCAATAGACTGTGGGAAACGGAAGGGTACGTGCGTTTTGTTTAAAGTATCATCAGCTGCCAAATATTTATTTTTAAGAGGAGGAAGTTGTGCCCAATGTTGTTTGTTTCCTCAAGTCAAGAAGGCTGAAGTTTCAAAGGCAGCTGTTGCTTCAGCAATGAAACAGCTCAGACTTGGAGCTTATATAGAGGAACTGGAGGTTCTGCCCCTTACTGGGTATTAGCCAGGCCCCGTTCTGGGCAAGTCTTCCATGTGCTCCCCCATTCTCCAAAGTAGCCTCATGTGGAGCTCGCCTGCCTGGCTTGCCATCCTCTCTTCTTTTGTGGGGCGGAGTCAAGAGCCAGACAGGAACTGAGGCATCAGCTGCAGTGGCCTCTAGTTCTGGAACAGGAATATCTGCATCTCATGTCACTTCAGGGTTACTGGTAGTGTAGAGATCTGCTGGGGTATCCTCCTCCCCCTGCTCCTCCTCTGAGGAGATCTCAGGTTAAAGGTCTGGGTAGGGTTTAATCCTGACAACTGCAGGTACAAAAATTGTCAGTCTTGGACATGAGCTCACCCCACCTCCTTTCCTTTCTTCTTTGGCGCGCATTCCTTTTTAATGTTGCCTTTAATCATGTAGACGTTGCATTGAACCATGGGTAGGACTGGGAATGAAGTGAAGAATTTGCATGGTAAGTTAGGGGGAAGAGAGAGAGAGAGCCCAAGAGCCCCAACTCTTCAACCAAAGTTGAGAAATCAACGATGTTTTTGTCTTGCACCGGGAGTCAAGGTGCACACCAAGCCCTCTGTGCATCCATTTGCAGTATTCTGGGAAGAAGTATAATTCTGTGCCTAAGGTCGTAATGCTAGCCTGCAAGATATCTGGGTTGAAACTTCAGCTCATCCATTGTGCATTCAGGGCAAGCTCCTTTGATTTTTTCCATTTGTAATTCAATAATGATAAAAGCTTCTGCCTTTTATCTATTGAGATGGTGATTGCACTCCATCATCTGCCAGGCCTCTCTTCCCTTCCCATTCTTCTCTTCTTATCTACTCCCATTCTGTTCTATATCCCTGGAACAGCCTTCCTGTCTGAGCCTCTTATTTGTCAAGCTGTTTTCCTTTTTCTTCTTCACATCCCATTTGCTAAGCACAGCCTGCCATTTATTAAGCTGAGCCCCATCTTGGCAGCTTCTCCATTGTCACTTCATCCCCTACTCGTTGTGTACACCTTGGCCCCTTATTTTCCAGCCCCTCAATTCCCATACTTCCATTAGGGCAGCAGGTCACAACCTGTGGGTCCCCAGATGTTGTTGGACTACAACTCCCATCACCCCTGAGCTCTGGCCTTGCTAGCTAGGGGTGATGGGAGTTGTAGTTCAACAACATCTGGGGACCCACAGGTTGAGAAAGGCTGCATTAGGCAACCTTACCTGTCTTTATATACTATGTAAGCCCTTTGAGGAGGAAGTGTAATGTTGATTGATGTAAGAAAATGCAATAGTACATCCCAAGAGCCTTAACATGCTCTTAGCGTTCTTACCCTAATTCATCAGAGTGATCTAGATAGAGAAATGATGATGAATCCATGTTTAATAACATATAGGTTGACTATTTCAGAAACCAATAGCCCCACTGTAGCTCATGGCTTACGGGTAGAAGATCCCAGATTCAGACTCTTGCATCACCAGCAAATAAAGGATTTTGCATAGCAGGGGCGCTTGAGACTTTGAAGGGATGTTGTCAATAAGAGTAGAGGATGCTGAGGGAGCCACATCACTGGTTTGAGTCCAGCATAAAACAGCTTCATACGTTCAACAGTTTATAACCCACCCACTGGTTTATGTCTAACTGAAGTGGAATGGATGACTTGGTGTCAAATTAAAGTAGAATTGAAATTGACAGCTGTCAATAACAAAAGGGCAGGACCCTTGGGGCACATGCTTGATGAGCAGCTTGGTCCTCCAGCCCATTTGAGGACATCTACATCTGATTAGTTAGTAGTAAGAATATGCTCCCCCCCCCTCCCCAACAGATGTAAAAGTAATTTTGGGATCTGAGTCTGCATGCCCAGACTCAATATGGCTTGAAAATGTTCCATAGCAGTACAAGGTTCCTGCATTGGAAAGTGCACCACTTAAGCACTCAACCAGGCAGGCTTTATGTTTCATGGCAACTCTGACATCCACAGATTGTTTAGAACTGCTGGCTCAACCCTATTTAAATTCTTCTTCAGACTTCCAGAAGGGGGAAGAAAGTTAAAATATCTTTGGGAACTTTCCAAAACGTTAAGCTGCTTCGCCAACAAGTTGCCTTGTTACATGTTCCCGATAAAGGTACACACGTTCCGTTAATCTCGAGACTTGCTGTGAAATATGAAAGGTTGGGGCTGTGTCAGTTTAAAATATACAAACAGAGTGAGTGATACAAAAGGCTTGAAATCAAAGTGGTGCCGTTATCTCGTCCGACCAGGAGCTCTTTCAAGGAGGTTCTCCCGGAAAAGGCAGAATAACTTCCCGTTGTGTCTTTGAAGTTCTCTGTTGAGATATCATGGACATTAAATGCTCATTATGGCTAGCCTCAGAAGTAGTTGAATTGAAGCAAAAGCTCAGGGTGTTGGTTGGAATATTTTGGCAGTTTCACATTTTGTGCGGAGTGCTTTGGCACTGCCATGAAATAAATCCAGTCATGCCCATTTATTGCTGCCAGCTTGATAAAGATGAAATTGCGGGTGGAGGGGTTAGCACTCTGTATATTGTGCTGTTAAGATACACTAAGATATATGAGCTATGGAACGAGGTGGTTACAACTCACACTGTAAAGGTTCGCGGCGTGTGGCCATTATCACACTCGGTGTCGTGGCAAGTTTGTGATAGACCTTGGAAGAGGTCACACAGTCTGCAACATGCTACAAGTTTTCATTTTTTGAGAAAGTGATGGGTTTTGCTGTATCATACAGAGTGCTTCCACTCCCAAGATTGCTTTTTCCAAAGACAACAAACCATCTGTGCGGTTTTTGATTTCTCTGGACGAGTCTAGAGAAGGGAGAATCTGGAGCATCGCAGCTGTGCTTTCCCCTCCATGCAAAGGCTTGTTTGCAGGCCTAGGCGCAGGATGCCTGCAGCTAGCAGGGCCCAATAAGACAAATAAAGACATAGGACAAGGGTCTTGGGTTTTAATAGGCCGCAAGTTTATTGATTGCAGGTGTAAGTAGGCTTTGGTGTGGGCATTGGGTAGGTATCCCATATCAGCCAGCCCAGCTGAGTCAACCAACTTATTTTGGCTGAGTCAACCCTGGAGTAAGAGCCAGCCTTCGATGTAAATCAATTCTGGGCCAGGGCCACCATTTGGAAGGGTGCTATGGCCTATCAGTTCCCCGTTTGGGCATCTGGGGAAAGGCCAACCCCTCTCTGGTTATGCTACATTGATTTTTAAAAAGCCACCAACCACTGTTCAAAAGAGCATTCAACCTGAGCCTTCCCCCTTTCCTCTAGAACCATCACATTTCCTATTGTCCCCTATTTGACCCCTCCAAGGGCAAGAGAGTGAACAGCTCTACATAGTCCCTGCTCAAAATGTGCTCCCTATGCCCACACCCACGGTGCCCCTTAAGGGCCGCAAGTTTATTGATTGCAGGTGTAAGTAGGCTTTGGTGTGGGCATTGGGTAGGTATCCCATATCAGCCAGCCCAGCTGAGTCAACCAACTTATTTTGGCTGAGTCAACCCTGGAGTAAGAGCCAGCCTTCGATGTAAATCAATTCTGGGCCAGGGCCACCATTTGGAAGGGTGCTATGGCCTATCAGTTCCCCGTTTGGGCATCTGGGGAAAGGCCAACCCCTCTCTGGTTATGCTACATTGATTTTTAAAAAGCCACCAACCACTGTTCAAAAGAGCATTCAACCTGAGCCTTCCCCCTTTCCTCTAGAACCATCACATTTCCTATTGTCCCCTATTTGACCCCTCCAAGGGCAAGAGAGTGAACAGCTCTACATAGTCCCTGCTCAAAATGTGCTCCCTATGCCCACACCCACGGTGCCCCTTAAGGGGTGTGTGTTAAAGAACAGCCCTCAACAGTAACGTGCCACTTCCTCAAGATGGCTGCCACCTCCCCAAAATTGGTCCCCTCCTCCAGCCACTTCTAGCAATTAGGTTTGCCCTTGTAGTGATTCACCTGGGGCACTGAAAAGTGCCTTTTGTTTGTTGCTCCCTTGACATTGCGGTTGAAAAGGAGGGAGGGGGAGGGAGCCAAATTCAACCTCCCCCAACTCACCACAACATGTAGTTCCTCTGCCTCCTTGCTCTTTGGCCTCACACTCCCCTGAGCTGCTTTTCCGCCCAAGCGCTTTGGGCTCTTTCGTTCGCGGCCACCAATCCTCCTTCTGCCCATGTGCCGCCACAGGGTACTTTGGCCTCTTCTCAGGCCTGCTTCTCTGCCTTCATGCATCTTCTTCTGAGGAAATGGGCAGGCAGTTAGAAGCTCATGTGACTGGAAAAGGAGGGTGATGTCCTCTAATGGTCACACTGGGCAAAAGAGGGGACCCAGGCTGGTCCACAGCTGCCCCGGGCCATGACCGCCACTCAACCACCATTTGACAATTCTTGTAAACTTGCTTATTATTGACTATGTCACTCCACTTATCATCAGTACAGGGCTTAGCAAGAAAATGGCTTTCAAAATTCAGCACCAGTTAAACTGTGATGCTTTACCTCTGGTGATTTTATACTCAAATCTGTATTGTTTTCTAAAAATGTACTGTATTCGTTTTTTAAAAAAAATAACAATAACAAAACCCCGCAACAGAAAATCAAATGTAAGTTGCTTTTCCATCTCCTATACCATAAAATCATAAATACATTTTGCATCTCTTTAGAGGAGGAAAAAATGGTAATCACGTGTGTTCATCAAAGATTCTTTCCATCTGAACGTCTGTTTCAAACTGATTATACCGAACCCAAAAATAGTCAAGAGACTAACCTCCCATAAAAACACATGTACACCTCCATAGGGTTCAATCTCCCTTCCATAAACTGAATAATCTAGGTTAAAATGAACAGTCTTTGTGTAGTCCAGGTTTTACATTGCTGTTTCCTTGCCAGTAGGGGAATATAGAGGTAAAATTGTAGGTGGCAAGTGAGCTTCCAATAGTGTTTCAAGAGAAAAGGAGTTGGCAGAGAATAGGAATGGCAAAGGGTGTGTGTGCCAAGTCCCAAAAAAGGAAAGTAGTCAAGTGGATAAAAATGAAGAACTACAGAAAGAGGCTCTGAGTACTCTGATTCAGACCAGGAGTGGGAGGCACCTGAAGAGAGGACTCTGAAGGGGAGGATGAGATAACAGATGGGGGGAAACAACCTCTGCCTCCAGATGCACCCACATCTGCTGATGAGGCAGGAGTCCCAGAGGCTGCCTCTCCCCTGCCCATGGAGGAGTGGGTGCTATCGATGACCAGGAAGGCTTGGGGAAGGGAAGTGTGTCCAGCGATGTCTCTCAGAGGCAGCACATCAAGAGAAAGGGGAAGAGTCGTTCCACTAGGACAGGGTTTCCCAGACTTGGGTCTCCAGCTGTTTTTGGACAACAACTCCCATCATCCATCAGCTAGCAGGTCCAGTGGTCAGGGATGATGGGAATTGTACTCCAAAAACAGCTGGAGACCCAAGTTTGCAAAAGTTTACCCTAGGAGGGGCTCCTGCATTCAGGCCAGAAACTCCCACAGGGACAGGGATTCTCATGAGTAGCTGGCGATTCTCTGTTTAAGTTTGGTGAGTAGGCAGGAAAACTCATTGGAGCAACTTCTCAGCTCCAAATTAATTTTAGGCACCAAGACAGCAAAGTGCACAAGCTCAACACATTTGGGGCATAGTCTATATTACAGCCTTTCTCAACCTGTGGCTCCCCAGATGTTGTTGAACTACAACTCCCATCACCCCTAGCTAGCAAGGCCAGAGCTCAGGGATGATGGGAGTTGTAGTCCAACAACATCTGGGGACCCACAGGTTGAGAACCACTGCTTGTATTCCCACAGGGGTCATCATGCACAGCTGTTGCACAGGTGGGGAGGGATGATGGATAATGGAGAGAGTTCACGGACAGAGACTCCTACCCACCCTGCTTCCAAAGGAGAGCACCATGTCCCTCCTCCACCAAACATAGTGATCAGATCTAAAAAGGAATGGAAGTTGGTGAGGGTGGTTTGCATTTCTCAGCCAGAGCAGCATTTGTAGGGGGACAGCAGCACACACTGGAAAGACAGAGCATCAATGCCTGGTGGTGTTTGCTCCCACAAGAGTTGCCAATGGCCACCAACCAAAGAGGATTAAATGAATTCATGGAGGATATGGCTATCATCACAGGTGGGGAGAGCACATATGTCCTGCTTTCAGGTTTCCCATAAACACCTGGTTGGCCACGGATTTGTGAGATCCAGCAGGGCTCTTCTAATGCCCTTGGAACACCCATTCAGTGGAAGCATCACTCAAGGCCATAGAACTATATCTTCCTCCCCTGTGCTAAAAATTGTACTGGACATTACTAACAGATTATGATACACACACACACACACACACATATATACACAGAGAGAGAGAGAGAGAAGTAATTGTTGCTGTTGTGTCATGAGGCCTTGAAGGGCGATAGGATCGGCATACCCTAAGATGAATGCCTGAATGTTGTTGCTGCGGAAAAGCATTCAAAACCCCAGTAAGATTTTCATTAGTATTAAAGTTTTGGGAATGTTCTTCTGAAGTTTCTGTTGCCCTATTGCATTTGCAGTAAAACAAACAGACAAGATACAGTCGGTCACAAAGTTGTGGGGGAAATTAGAAATTTGACGGCACTTCAGAGGTATCTACACAAATATAATCAGATTGCTGGGGCAATTCCCCCCTTCCTTTCCCCATGTATAGATTTCACCAGCTTGGTTACTCTGTTTTGAAGATTTGCTAATGGGAATCCCATGCATTTGCATTTTGGTTAGTGCTTTAATTACTGTAAAAAAAGGTAAAGGTTTCGTGGTCTGTAGGAAGAGACACACAAAGCAACCTATATTGGGTTCTATTCATTTCTTGTTCTTTGGCAATGACTGTGGGGTGAAAGAAATGGGATTATAAGAGCCAGTTCCTGTTCAAAGAGAAGCCGTTGCTCGCACCTGCACCGCTGATGTTTTGTTCCACCTTGCCTATACTATCTGTTATGTATTATCCATGCTGAGGGGTGGCAGTTCTTTGGCTGTGAATGTGACGGACAGGCAGGGCTGATGGCTGTGAATGCTTTGCTTGAACGTTGTCGTTCATGATCAATTTGCCTGTGCCCTTGGAGAAAGAGACTGAAGCAGCACTTTTTCTGAATGAGCCTTCCCCTTCCCGATAGCACAGGTCAATGTACTGGCCTTAAAAAAACCAACCCAAAAGTAATCTGAAGTGAAGAATGAGCATCGGAGAAGAAGCCATAATCACGTTTAAGCAGAGGGCACTGAATCAGAAAAGTCATTACCAGCACAATATTTAATTTACATGTACACCGCTAAAGGGAAATGTCATCTGGCCCTCCTGCTAAATTCCTTTCAAAGAGTCTTGTTTTAACTCCCCCTCACCTTCAACTGTTCTCAGCAAGTATTCGTCACAGCTACCAGATTCTGCGAGGCTCCAATTGGATTTAAGTTAGCCAACCATCCAAAATTCCTCTGGCCTGGCTGGTTCCCCATCGCCAGCACACCTCCCCCTTGGCTCAGATTTTCTTTTAATCCTGCAATGTTTTATCCGGAGGATTTCTTTTTAATTGCAGGCTTGCAGAAGTTGATGCGGGAAAGGGACGGATTATGACGAGCTTCTCAAGTCCTTTGTTTTTCAATTCTGTGGGTCTGGTGGCGGTTGTGTTGTTTGGATTAGCCAGGAATTCTTGCCTGACGTCCCATTGCTGAGAGGCTGGGTGGTGGGAACAAGAAGAGTACAGAAGCAGAGTTCACCTTTGGGGGTTTATTTATTTGCTTTTGTTTCAGAGCTGTGCAGTGCTAGAGGGAGAGGCATTGCCTTAAATTAAGAACCACCTGGCAGTTTAGAAAAGCAAAAGCCATGAGTGGGCCAGCTCAGATGATCATAGAGCCAAGATACAATTGCTGGTGTCTGTGTAAAAAAAAAGTGGAGGTATGTATACCCAGGGAGGTTCATTATATACCTTTTAAGTCCAGGCAAAAACGTTCCTCTTTAACCAGACCTGATCCAATGCCCTTTTAAATGTGTTAGGGAGAGGGATTATTGGGTTGTTGTTTTTATTATGTATTTTGTGTTCTTATATTGTGATTTTATTTTCTAAACTGCCCTGAGGCCTGCGGGTATAAGGTAGTATACAAATTTAATTCATCATCATCTGAGCGTCTTCTCTTTTTTATTGTAATGCACAATGCAATCTCACAATTTATTTATTGATAGGTGTTTTAATGCAAACACACAACCCACCAAGTGATAAGCGTCCGTTGCAAACCACAGGGTCTGTCCTGCGAAACCCCCCATTGCACGTCATCATAGCCACCTCTAGTCAATCTGGGTACACTTCTCAACTCGCTTTGAACACTTAGCTTCAATCAGTGGTTTCCATATAAGGTTAGGATTGTATTAGGGGTTATGGGTAGAGAGTGCATGCCTGGTATTATGGTACAACTGTAGTCTCTCAACCATAGATTTCCATACATTTCAAGTAGGACTGTACTATGAAAAGTAGAACATATCTGTTTGTCCCCCAAACAAATAACAAACTTCAAAGTTACCAGTTGTTGTTTTTTTAATTTATCACCAGGTTGTGTCAATAGCAGCTCTGGGAAATGATGTTGACTGGGGAAATGGAATAGGAGGAATGCATTAAATATTATCTCTACTAGCACTATAAAAAATGAAAATGTGTCCATAAAATAAGTCTTAAAATAAGAACCCAGGCTATTGGATCATGAAATACCCACATCTTTTTTTTAAAATAGCTCAGAATACCCTCTAAATATCTTGCAGACTTTGGTGGAAAATTGACACACTTCCAAAGAACAAATTAATAAAGCACTCACAGAGAAAGCTATTGCATAGTGGGTTTGGTAGTTAAACTTCCTTGCTTGCTTGCCTCTTGCGCTAAATATTCTTCCCCCTACAGCAAAGTACCAAAATCAAAAGTCACCTATCTCTATTGCTTCCTCTTTTTAAGCTGCCGCATATCGCCACCCCCACCCCACTCATTTTAAATGCAAAGGTGTCAGTGTCCAAAATGTGCCTACCTCTGTATATTGGATAAATCCAAATGAGCCTTAATTGCTAAAAACATCTGCTGTTCAAGGAGCTCTGCTGATATATGCTGCGTTAGGAGAATATCAGATACACCAGATACCATTTTTGAAGAGGTTGCAAAATATGGCAATTCTGTCACAGGCCAGGTTTCTTCAGCCTTCCCCCCCCCCCCCCACTTTCTCCCTCTGTTTTGTATGCTTAACAAAAATAAAAGGTAAAGAAAACATTTGGCTCTGTTAGGGTGGGTTGGAATAGACCTCAAGTGCAAGGGTAGCAATGCACAGCTATTATAAAACAAAAAAAATTCCTTCCAGTAGCACCTTAAAGACCAACTAAGTTAGTTCTTGGTATGAGCTTTCGTGTGCATGCACACTTCTTCAGATCTGAAGAAGTGTGCATGCACACGAAAGCTCATACCAAGAACTAACTTAGTTGGTCTTTAAGGTGCTACTGGAAGGAATTTTTTTTTGTTTTGACTATGGCAGACCAAAACGGCTACCCATCTGTAACTGGAGCTATTATAAAGTTTGCTGTCGACATGAGCGCCTGATTAATTGCCATGCCAGTTGAAACCCAGGCTCCGTCCAGTCCAGCATTCGGATGACCCTACAAACCTTGCAAGCAGAGAGGTATAACAGCTTCTCTCTGATGTTTGTTCTCCGCATCTGATAATTGGAGCTGCACTGCTCTTAACATGGAATTTTCATTTGGAGCTATTACAGCTAAAAGCTGCTAATAGGCTGTTCTCCATGAATCTATCTAATCCATTTTAAAGCACCTTATGTCAGCAGCCATCAAAATACCTGTAATAACGAATTCTAAAAGGAAATGCATAGCTAACTTTTATAGATGCTTAAAAAAAAAAATTCCGGACTGATTCCTTAAGATGCCTTTTCCCATGCCTCCATTTTTGCACCTCTTTTCCACATTTGGAGTGTTTCCGCTAGGTGTGTTCTGTGCTCACAGTTGGATGCTCATATACTAAACTGGAAGAAATAGTAAGGTATCAGGTGATAACCTTGTACAATGATTCATTTTATATACACTGCAGTTATCAGCTATAGATATGGCAGCTGAAGTGTTGCCCGAAGAAGAAAATAGCAGGATGGTAGCAACAAGAAGTAATTAAATAAAAAACCCTTCAGCATGCTGTAATTTATTGGCCATAGCCTGCCTGTGTGTGGACAAACAGAAAGCCAGCATGAGCTAAGGTCCTGAGTAAATGTGGCTTGCAGGGATGTGATAACGTGGGTACTGTGGGTACTGTTTGATTCTCCCTTCCTAAAATCCACATGCAGCTGTTCTCTTAAGTGGCGCACAGTCCACACAAACACATTTTGCATACATTCCATTTAAGAACACAAGAGCATCAGAAAAAGCCTTGCTGGGGCAGGCCATAGTCTGTCTGTCCAGTCCAGCATCCTATTGTTCCAGAGTGGCCAAACATATCATAGAAACTAAGAGTTGGAAGGGGTCTTGGGGGTGATTGTGTGTGTGTGTGTGTGTGTGTGTGTGTGTGTGTCAGGAGACGGAGGACCTTCCAGGACAGGATCGGAAGCTGAGAGTCATGCGCGCAGACAGTCCCAGTCCTGCTGACTCTCCTCCCCCTCTGACTCCCTGCTCGAGGAGGGTCCTGACAGGCCCAGAGAAGGAGGAGCCCACCCCCTCAACACAGCCTTTGACTGCTTGGGAGGGATCCAGAGTTAGGGGCTAGAAGGGAAGAGCATGCCTAGAGCTTAGTTTCAGCAACACCTTCATTGAGTTAAGACTTACCAGAAACGTTGTTGTTTTTCTACTAATGGAAAGCTAATTGCATTCCGTGCCTTCTGTGTGTGTGCCTGCCCTGTGGATGACCTGGATCATTGACAGCCCCCTGACACTGGGTGAGCTCACACCACCGGTCTTCTGGTTAACAGCCAGACACACTGACCCACTGCACCACCAGAGGTGTTTGATGGGATGCCCATGGGAAGCCTGTGATTCCCAGGGACTTTCATTCCAAGGCAGCAGAGGTAGAGCATAGCCATTCTAGCTAATAGCCATTGGTGGCATTATCTTCCATTTGTTTCCATTGAGGCTTGCGCGCACACACAAAATTGTTTGAATTTGACCCCTTATTTCAATTCCAAAGGATCCCTTATGTGATTTAAACTTAAAAAAAGTAATATACAATGATGTTTGGGGTGGTTTTGATCCATCCAACAGTTGGCATTGCTTTGAGCTTTCACATTTCCCCTCTCTTCCCCCACCTGTTCACAAAACCTAGTTCTCATTAGATTTTTGCACTGTTTCTTTAACTTCAACCCCATCACAGTGTTGAGTGTTGGCAATAGGGTGGTTTGTGCCTTCTTGGCTCCTTTCCACCCAGGACAGCAGACCTTCCAACTACTGTAATGGCAGAAAGGGAGGAGCCGGACACAGCACCTGTGCTTCAGGTGAGCTGCTGAACAATCATGAATTTTCTTTCTGTTCTTTCTGCATGACCAAACTTTTTCGGAAGAAATTGTGGGGACTCAGCAAACAAGATTTTTTTTTATCACTTCTGTTAATGAGTTGGGAGTCATACTAGGCCCTTGAGACTGCATTATCGTCACAATTTCTAAAGTAATAGGCTCTTTGCATTGCCAAGTGATAAAAATGTAAGCTTTCCTTAGATTTAGTGAAAACTTCTAATCTCCCAAGTTACAACGTTTTTAGGTTGATTCTGTCTTCCGTATGTAGACCTATTTTAGTTCCTCCTGTGGTTCATGTTGGCCACAGCATTTGGAGCTGTTGTAGAAGTGTTGCATTTTACTTTTGCTTACTAAAATAATATGGCATCACCTCCTGTTTGTTGTTGACACCCGTATGTCTCAAAAGACAATGGAGGGCACCTCCGGGGGTGAACTCAAACCGCTGGAGAATCACAGCGCCTGCTGTAGCTGCAGAAACCAGTAACTCGTAACTGCTGCCTTCTGCATTGTTTTTGCTGCTTTATGTATGGAAGTCCTGGGCTGCTCATATGGCATTGCTCTTGCTGATGTGGTCCAAAAGGAAGCAGAACAATACATTTGGCACCATCTTGGCTGCAGGAATTGCCGGAAGGAGGTGTACAATGCACCATCCAACCATCTTAGGGATTTGTATAGGACTTACTCCTTAGGCTTTTCTTCTCCCAAAGATGTTCCACAAGCCACTGGGTATGGATTTTTCCTCAGGGTTTACTCTTGAAGCCTATCTCACAGATGGCTATAGCCACAAGGCAACAGAGGTTTAGGACCAGAGATTTCCTTCTTCTACAGATGGGCTACCTTCCTAGGTTGATGAGCCCCAACTGCCCCTATTTTTCCTCTGCAGCACATGCAGAAATTTCTTCTTGACTGTTGGACCCACTATTGGTCTCATCCACTCAATCTGCAGTAGCCTGTATTCGCATGTTAACAAAGTAGAACACATATATCAATGGCCAGCAGTTTGATTTCATCACCATTCAGTAACATCTGCTTTTAGTTATGGTTCAGTTAGGCTTGTAGTTGGAAAAATAACACACCCAGTTCCATTGTGGGGATTCAGAAGACAGTTATTACCCTAATTATAACATGTTTCAGGGATATATATTTTTTAAAATGCCACACATTATCTTATTTCCTCCTGCAGTATTGCCTGATTTCCTTCATGAACTGATCCAGTTCAGGGCATGCTACGTTCTGATAAATATCTGGAACAACCAGCATTAGATTTTCTAATCCAAAAATCATATATGTGCCTATGAATTGCAAACAACAATTAATTGGCACACTTAGCTCTCACTAGGTTTGTGAACTGAGATGTGAACTTAAATTAATATTTTAGTCTTCCTATTAAGGAATTATTAAATCGCAAGGTGTGTGTGGGGTTTTGTCTCCATCTTGGCGTTTTATCTGTAAACACAGTTAAAACATTATATAAACTTTTGGCATCCTAGGGTGGCTACTTGCACATCAGCAAGGGAGAGAAAAGAGGACACAAATTTACACAATAATTACTATAATTTAAAATACTAAAAACGATTATTATATTTTAAATAGAAATGGAATACTTCTCACCATAGCAGGCAAGGTCGTGTCCAAGTGACCTGTGTCTGGCATCTAGGAGCTAACTGTTGATGGGCAACTTCAAGGTCTCATCATCTCCTTTCTTAAGATCCTTTAAATTGGACTTAGAATGGGCATACCTTCAGATGCAGGACTGTCCTCTGACAGCCCTTGAAAGAAGAGGGATGTCAACTGTAAAGTGAGGAACATGGACCTCTGATAGCATCACCATACATAAGAGCTGCACATTAGAGCTTTCCATCACGAACTCTCCTGTGAGTTTTTGAGCAGTAACATGCCATTGTTTCTGTAGCCATCTGATGTAACAATAGCAGCAGCTCCAGTCCTTGGAGTACCACATCCTTTCATTCCTTCTGCCTGCCTGTCATTGAGCATGCCAGGGAAATGTGAAATAAAAAATTGTTCACACCAAAACCAATCAAGGCTTTGGGTGAAGAAGTTTGGTGAGAGGGTCGAGCCCTTCAGCGTCTTGCCAGTGGCCCAGTGGTACTCTGTCCTTCCAAATTAGAAAAAGGCAATAGTCATCCTGAGATGGAACGTAAAACTATGGTTTGGCACTCTGACAGGAGTGGCCTGCCAGCCCTCACTATAAGGCCCTCAGGATTCTCCCTTCAATACAGCTCCGTCAAGTGCTTTTGCCTGGCTGGAATGTGTCTCTGAACTGTTGGTAATCCATGCAGGTAGGGGTGTGTGTGTGTGTGTGTGTGTGTGTGTGTGTGTGTGTGTAAATCTGAATTTTGTACAGCTGTAATTCAGGCTTATGTACAAAAGTAAGACTCACATGCATTTCTCCTTTTGCCTCTGGCCCCACCCACACCAACCTGTGGATCCTATAAATTTGCTCACAGTAGAATGCGGCCCTCAGACTGAGTAACTTTCCCTATTCCTGCCCTACAAGAACCATCAAAGAGCCCTGGGCTTGTTGCATATTCCTCCTCCCCTACCTCAGTCCCATCTCATTTGCCAGTTTCCATCCTCCTTTCGAAGTTTGCGTCAAGCCGTAATTCAGTACTTCATCAGAACCAGAAAACAGGTTTTCACTTGACCTGAAAATCAGGATCAATTGCCTCGTCACAGAGATCCGCTCTCTGTTTTTTTGCCTCAGCAGGAATCTGGTATGTCAAGCCAATGGTTATTGCTTTATTTACACCTCGGAATTTTAATAATCTACTTTCTCTGCTCAATCTTTGCTATGGTTTTTGTTGTTGTGCTTCTTTCTCATTTAACTGTTGATGTTGCGATTTGTTGAATGGGAAAGCAGAGCATAAATGCTGAAACACGCAAACCAGAATTGTAGGACCTGATCATGCTGCCAATTTGCAGCGACCTTGGCATGGCTCCTAAATCTCTTCCCTTCCCTTCTGCCAAGTGTTATATCATTTTAATAATATCAACTGCTCTGTGTGGGTTTTGTGTCTTCTATTACTATACTCTAAGGTCTTCAGATGAATTATGCTGTCGGAAGTCCAGTTCAACATTTCTCGTGTTATATTTTCAAATGCCAGTTCTATTTAATCTTCCTGAAGCAGATGCACACATTGCCCTCACAAATAAGCATGTACATTCTGTGCTATAAACTTCATTATCTAAACAGGCTTCCCTATAACTAACACATAGCATTAAGCAGAGTAGCTAATGTTGGTAGACCCAATTATACAGATCCCTTCTTTTAAACAAACAAGCATTAAAAGGAAAAAGATTGACAAGTGCATTTTGAACATACCATAAGTATTTGAAAACCTCCATTTCCTCCTTTATTTCGACTGTCTTTCAATTTTGCCATGCTGTTATCTGGAAATACTAATAGGCATAAATCCATAAATGGATGGTGTCAAGGAGGATCAAGCCCTCTTGTGTTCAAAGCATTAAGCTGGAGCCATGTCCTACAGCAGATGGCCTTTTTTCCCATTTCATGGACACCAGTTCTCACTGGGCAATTCATTATTTTCTACAACTGAAGCAGCTGTGGATTACTGTAATTATGGATTTAATATATCCTTGACACTTCAGTGTGAATACTAATTCAAACTTAGCACATCTCCTTGGAACTACCAGATTAATTTTCTCATGGCTATATGATTTCTGATTTGAAAAAGGACTTCGAGGGTGCAGTGATTTTTGGCTTCTACAAAATCAGTGTTTTTCAGAAATGGGTTGCATTGACTTTGTGTTGCTGTTGTTGTTGTTGTTGTTGTTGTTGTTGTTGTTGTGTCTTTGGAGAAACTGAAGAGATCATTTCTGCCGCCTTTGGCTTCTAGGTCATAGGTTCTGTTTTTTGTTTTAAGTTCTGGAGACTGGTAGGAAAAGACGTCTCAACCACCATGTTTATGGCGATACTTTCATAGAAAAATGCAAGAGATCCACATGGAAATGACTTCTTTCTTGCTGAACCGTTAGCAGTGTACCAAATATTCTAAAAATGTGTTGCACCAAGGGAGTGCTATTTCTGAGTCCCCCCATAACTATTTTTAAACCTATTCCTTTCCTTTGAAGAGTAAATGTTCCTTGCACTTCCCAAGCGTGCTTATTATCTTCCACAGTCTGTGCTGTTTTTAATATTCTAGGTTTTGACTTCAGAATTATTACCAAGAGGCTGCTATTCTTTTGAATGCACATGAGGTTTGCCCCAGTGTGATTCCATTAACATCACTTGACTTATTCCTGTTGAGGGAACAGAAGGAGCCCCTAAACATCTCAAGACATATTCTGACTGTGAATCTTTATGTTCAGCTTTCTCAGAAAGCATTTCAAGCTGCATACATATTTCTGAAGTTTGAGACACATTTCTTTTCAGATATTTCCTGGGTTTAAGTGTGTCATAACTGGGAATTCATTGAATTGTGGAGTTAGAAGGGATCCCGAGGGTCATCTAGTCCAACCACCTGCAGTGCAGAAATCACAATTAGACCATCCATGACAGATGACCATCCAACCTCGGCTTAAAACCCTCCAAGGTTTAAAACCTCTACACAACCTCCTGAGGGAGTCTGTTCCCTTGTCAGCTCTTACCACCAGAAAGTTCTTCCAGATGTTGAGTCGCAATCTCCTTACTTGTAACTTGAAGCCATTGGTTTGGGTCTTAGCCTCCAGAGCAGGAGAAAACAAGCTTGCTCCATCCTCCATGTGACAGCCCTTGAGATATTTGCAGATGGCCATCATATCTCCTTGGTCTCCTCTTTTCCAGGCTAAGCATACCCAACCCCCCATAAGGCTTGGTTTCCAGACCCTTGATCATCTTGGTTTGCTCTCCTCTTCACACATTCCAGCTTGTCGATATCCTTCTTAAATTGTGGTGCCCAGAACTGGACACAGTACTCCAGGTGTGGTCTGACCATTGCAGAATAGACTATTACTTCCCTTGATCAGGACATGAATCTTCTCTTGATGCTACATTGGGGGGGGGGGGGAGAGAAGGTTTGCTACTGCATCACAGTGTTGACTCATATTAAGCTTGTGGTCTATTAACACCCCAAGATACTGTGCGTTACGTAACCAAGCAAACTCCGGTGATACAGGGGAGAAGTCCAAGGATGGCCAAATGTGAACATTCTAAAAATGGCCAGTCTTGTTTTTTTAAAGGCCAGGGTTGCCAGAGTTGTGCCCTCAGGAATACCTGCTTTGGGCCACATGCTCTGTTTGTGCAAAACGGAGCTTCTCCTTCACTGGCCCTGAGCACACTTTCTTGCCCTAGCTGGGTCCCAGGTTGCAGCGAACCTTCCACCAAGGCTGTTACGGGCACAGACAACAGCAACGTTCAGGGCCAGTCCATGGTGCAATTCCAGGCAAGCAGTGGTTCCAACAAGGTCTCACTCAGGTAAGAGGCAAGTCATGAAGCAGGCTGGTGTCCTATTGAGCAGGTGTCGGAATCAACTGCAAGAAACATCTTCCAAAAAAGACGGGAAAGGGGGTTGGGAATGAAGCAGATGGGAAGGAAAAGTGGCTTTCAGCACAGGAAAACCTGATTTATTTTTAGCAACAGGATTAACCATGTGTAATTAATTTACTTGGTAGCGGGACACAGTTGCTGGGCAGGCAGGGTGAGTTGTAAACCCCTTTAACAATAGCGGCCATAAATTTCTGGTGAAGGCTGTGGGGAAGGGAGCCTTCATACTGCCAGTTTCTGATGCAGGAAAATCTGTTTTATAAATGATAACCTACCTTCCAGCTAATTAGTTTCTTCAGCGGCATTATGTAAGACCATGCTTATCTTACCATAAAGGTTTTCTTCTGCGTTTTTTTTTAAAATGAAAACTGTGAATATTTTTCAAGGTCTTAGTAGACCTGCTTATTTCTATGTAGCCTTATTGCATTTTTTGCGGGGGGGGGGGGGGAGTTTGTGGAGGGAATAAGGCCATTTAGAAGTATGCCCATAAAATATTTCTTACAGTCATATCTATTTTTTCTGCTTTTCATATCTGAGGAAAGCCAGGATATTTCTATGGGGATACTTCTCAACCACACACAGAACATTTTTGTAGGTGACATTAATGATACACTCCCTCCTTTCTAATTACTTAGCATTAGTTTTCAGTTTTCAGGCTTCAGTGTTACTCACCAGCTGCTGTTGTTACCCAGTAAAAATGTGGAGCAATTAAGCATGAGTTTGTTTGTTTTTTGTGTTATGGATCCCTATATTGTGTGCAGTTAATGGTTGTTTAAGGCAAGCCAGATTCTATCAGAGCATATGTAATTTCAAACAAGTGTTTCCCAAAATTCCAATATCTGAAAAATGCCTATAATCTTGTTTTGGTGTTTTCTTAACAGCCATTTCATGGCAACAAAATCAGCAAAAGGAGATGCACTTCCATTTTGCATGATGAAGACCCCAAAAGGTTTTGCTGTAGAGAATAATTTTATACAGTATTTACATTTTGTTTCCTCCCCTCTCCTTTCTGCTTCTGCTGTCGAGTCCCTAAAAAGCCACTCCCTTTCCTCCCAGCAAGGAACCCCATTGCTGCCACAGGGTTCCTTGGAGGGGGTGGGCTTTCTCCACCCCTAGCCACTTTTTTGGGGGATGCAGCTGTTCATTCTCCCCCCGCCCCTCCATGGAAAGAAACAGTGGTGTCTCCATTGATTGTATGGGGTGTGGAGGAAGAAGGTAGCACCCCAAAAAAACTGCTAGTGGGAAAGAGTTAAAAATGTAAAGACACCCACCCCAGCCATGATACTGTTGCCTTAAGAGTCCTTGACAAGGGACACCCTCCACTCATTTTTGGTAATGCAGAGTCCCCCGTAAGCAAATCTCTTCAGTTGCATAAAAGGGAAAAGTAAAGAAAAACTTTGTGTTGTGTTGTGTTGCATTGTGTTGTGTTGTGTTGTGTTGTGCTTGCTCTTAAATGATAAGGACACCTCTAGCCACTCTTCCACTACTGGTTGTGTTACCCTGGTCAGAAGCACTCTGAGCGTTCTATGCAACACACAACAGGAAAGTTCAGCCGGAGCGTGGCCGTTTGTTCCCTGCTGTTTCCAGGTCAGATTGTGCCTCAAAACAAAACTCTGGTCAGTTTCTGTCAGGTGCCTGTTGCGGTTGCTCGAGAATAACCAGGCAGGACTCCAACCTGTGTTTTACAGGCGTTATTTTGGTGCAAACTATTTACAGTGAAGAGCCCCAAAGCTCATGTCTGGCTCAATCGCTAGCAGAATCCGGGAGTGGTCTTTTTTTGGACCTCCCCCAACATAAGAGTTTCATTACCCCCAACCTTCTCCTTCCCTCTTTGCCCCTTAGGCTACTGTGCAGGATGGGTGATGGCAAGGGCGTGTTTCCCTCCTGTCTGGCTTGCCCAGCAGTGATGTTAAGGCTCCCACCAGTATCCTGTGGTCCTTGCACCTCTTCCCCACTGGAGGTGGGGCTTCCTCCCCCCCCCGCAAGATTTTCAGAGGCTCCCTGTAACACAACTGCCCTTCTATTTCTCGCCTCTGAGCCGATGGCAGTTCCCTGACAGTTTCTAAACAAGCTGACTTCAAATCATGGGTTATGAATCTGGCTTCTTTAGCTAACCAGAGTTTGTGTTACCGTAAGCAATGCTAAGACAGGAGCCTGTGCGAAATGAAAAGTGAATGCAAGCGTTCGCCTCTTGGCCATGGAGGCAGGAGGAAGAGAAAGGTGGTGGCTGGGTGAGCCCGTTTGGGTGTGTAGCTTGGCATTACATGGGCAATGCAGCCACTGGATCGTCTGGCGAAATCTCCACGGTTTTTTAATAATCTTTCAATGTGTTCTTAAAGGCCATAAAGCACTTTGCACATGCTGATGGCTATATAAATTATTACTAATATTTATTTTTATTTTATTTTTTTTTAAAAAAATACTGCTCTTTAAATCCATGCTGCCCACATTAAAAGCTCCAAAAACACACATCATTAACAAGGATGTGCCACTATCCCTCACCCCCATTAGTCTTCTTGAATAGATTTATGGGGGGAGTGTGATGAAGTGTGATTCGCTTTCAGACTCACCTTTGCTTTTCCCTGCGCAGAACATAGCAGTCTTCAGCAATGAATTAGTATGGATTTTTAAAACTCCTTTAGTTTGAATATAGATTTTTCATTAAGCAAAAAAGACATGATGTAGGAAAATAGACTGTAGCTGAAGGACACTTAATTACCTTTCAGACTGAGGCCGTTGCACAGTGCACATACTGCAGGTTGTCCCTGTGAGGGGTTTTTTAAAACAGGTTCATTTGAAATGACTAAGAGGAAATATGTAATTTGGTGAGCATTGCTTCTTTTTTACCTTGTTCATCCCTGAGGAAGCAACTGACATCTGTTAGTTCAACTGGGTACTTTCAGCATAGCCATTAATACTCTCTTTGACTAACGGAAGATTACATGGCATGAACTTTTCAGCCTCTCACTAGAGCCAGCAAGGATTTATTATTTATCTTGGCTGATTGAAATATAGGGGATCCTGAACAGCAGAGGAAGATACTTTGCTTACCAAAATAATCTTAAATTGCGATTTCTTTCTAGTTTCCTTATGCCTGCATCAAGTTGGGATCATGTACATGCAACTGAAAATACTAACACATTTATTACGGCATGCGCTTGTGCAGGCTATCATCTTCTTTACCAGGTGCATAAAGTGTTACCCTGAGTTACAGGAGTGTGTTTTGGAAGAGGGGGATTGTAAACGGTGAGGTTAGAGGGAAATGAAATGAAGAAAGTGACAGACAGTGATATTTAATGAACTAACTGTGGTAATTGCCCAGAGTTCTTGATCACACAGAAAACGTGGCATTGGTAAACTAATTAACATATATTATGGGGCTAAAAATCCTCAAAAGATGTAGTATAAAGCTTAAATAAGACTCAAGAGAGCAGAATAAAACAGCATAGACCAAAACAGATTTTGGAGGCCTGGGAAAATAACAAGGCTTTTGCCTGTCAGCAGAGTAAGTGCCAGGCAACACGGTCTGGGAAGTGGATTCTACAACTGAGGTGCTACCACTGAAAAGGCCCTTTTATTGATGGTCATACCTCACCTGGCAGGGGCATTTGCCTCTAAAAGATCTCAGAGTCTGCATAGGTACATGTAAAAAGAAACTGTCTTCGTATATGTGGATCCCAAGCTATGAAGGGCCTTAAATATCAAAAACAATCGTTTGAATTGGTCCCATAAATGGAGTGGGAACCAGGGAAGATTATATATCACTGGCATAATGTGTTCATACTGGCAGCCACATTCTGAACTAAACTGACGTTTCTGGCACTGCATACGATTCACTGTACTATTCCAGACAGGAGACTATGAAGCAGAGTGTCAGGGAACTGCCATCAGCTCAGAGGCGAGAGGTGGAAGGGCAGTTGGGTTACAGGGAGCCTCCAAAGATCGTGAGAAGCAGCACTTCCTCCGCGGAGGAGGGAAGCCACGCCTCCAATGGGGAAGGGGTGCAGGGCTCGGAGGATGCCAGGGAGAGCCACAGCACCGAGCATGAACAAAGCAGGGAGGAAGCAGGTCCCCCTTTGCCCACGCCCTCTCTACGCAGTTGGTAGGATGGGGATCAAGAGACTACTCTGCTGCGGAAAGTTTAAGGACTGCCCACTCCCAAATTCTGCTAGTGACTGAGCAAGACATGGAATTGAGACGTTCTGCACTGTGAATGTTTTTGCACCGATAATAAAGCCTTTGAAAAGACCAGTGGGGGTCTTGCCTGTTTGCTCTCGAGCAACCATGCCGGCACACATAATACAGAGATTGGATGGCCATCTGACATGGATGCTTTAGCTGAGATTCCTGCATCACATGGGGTTGGACTGGGTTACTCCCAGGATCCAACTCTGTGATTCTGTGAAGGCATGTATAACAGATGCACGGTTGTCTTTGTCCAAGTGGAGTCATATCTAAGTCTCCCACCCACTTGGTGCCTCTGTTTGGTTTAGCATCCCTGCATTATGGACTTGATCCTTCCAGGAATTCCTTTCAAATTCCATAGACAGCAAATAAGAAATGTAAGACATTAAAAATGCAATTAAAAAGCAATAGTATCTAATGCGATGGATGTGCTGTCTCCCTTCTTCAACCACTGCACTCGAATGAAGCTCACGAGCCACAGTTTGGGAACATCTGTTCTGGAACAAATTGAGATTACTAGAACTCTTCAGTTGTCAAATGGCAAGCAGTGAGACCTTCATAAGTGTGTCTATAAGGCTACAGAAGCAATAACCTTAATTGTCTGAATAACATTAGATCAACCCAAAGAATTAAAGACTTAGGTGTTCAAAATACGAAGTACATTTTGTCTAGCTGGTGGAGAGCTTTTGAGCTACGGGCACATTTCCTTGAACTGTCTTAAAGCAGGGTGTGAGTTTCATCAAGGCCGAACAGAATTGCTTCTTTTGATAATCAGTCTAAGCCACGATGCTTCCAATTTTTCCAGAACTTCATTAAAGCTCAGCTTGGATCGTTGTACAGTTGGAAACGGAATGAAAAAGGAGAAGTCCACATTCTTCACACTTCATTGTACACATTTATAAAAGTCTTAATGGCTTCCAGCTTCAGTTGAAAAATCAGTATTTTACAGGCAGTAGTGGAGCAGAGAACGCCCAGTATTATATGTCTCGCATGCCTCAGATATTTCCCAAAACATAGCCTATTTCAGATAACAGTTCCTCAGTTTTGTTCTTAATATAGTAACGTATTCCAGTAGATCATATCTCAGAGTATATAGAAAGATGTCTCTGAAAAATATGTACATCCTATACATATCTATTTATGTGGAAATCTGTACAGTGGTGCCCCGCAAGACGAATGCCTCGCAAGACGAAAAACTCGCTAGACGAAAGGGTTTTCCGTTTTTTGAGTCGTTCCGCAAGACGAATTTCCCTATGGGCCTGCTTCGCAAGACGAAACGTCTTGCGAGTTTGTTTCCTTTTTCTTAAAGCCGCTAAGCCGTTAATAGCCGCTAAGCTGCTAAGTCGTTAATAGCCGCTAAGCTGCTAATAGCTGTGCTTCGCAAGACAAAAAAACCGCAAGACGAAGAGACTCGCGGAACGGATTAATTTCGTCTTGCGAGGCACCACTGTATTGGTCAGTTTTGGGTTTTTCCATGGTGATATTTAATGGTAGTTTTTAATAAAAATCTAAGATTTGCCCTGTTGGGTCAAACTTCACCACCTGGCTGTCAGATTTCTGAATACTGGTTGGCTGGAAACCATAGTGGGGGGGAGGGCTGTTGCACTCAGGTCTTGCTTGCGGGCTTCATAAACCTATGGTTGGGCAATGTGAGAAGAAGATGCTGGACTAGATGGGCCAGTGGCTTGATGCAGCAGACTTCTACATTGTTAAACCAATGACCCATCTAGTCCTAGAATCATAGAACTGTAGAGATGGAAGGTCCCCAACCTGTAGAGGGGTCATTCTTGTCCAATCCCCTGCAATGCAGGAATCTTTTGCCCAACGTGGGGCATTGAACCCACAATCCTGGGATTAAGAGTCTCATGCTCAGGGTCATTGGTTTGTTTTGCTATTGTTAATGTTTTTATTATGTACTTTGTGGTTTTATTTTGTATTTAATGCTGTGAATTTCTCTAAGATCTCCAGGTGAAGGACAGTATACAGATTTAATAAACTACTACTAATAATAATAATTTTTTAAAGCACACCTAAGCTAGTGGTTAGGGACGCGGGTGGCGCTGTGGGTTAAACCACAGAGCCTAGGAATTGCTGATCGGAAGGTCGGCGGTTCGAATCCCCGCGACGGGGTGAGCTCCTGTTGTTCGGTCCCTGCCAACCTAGCAGTTCGAAAGCTTGTCAAAGTGCAAGTAGATAAATAGGTACTGCTCCGGCGGGAAGGTACTGCTCTGGTTCACCAGAAGTTGCTTAGTCATGCTGGCCACATGACCTGGAAGCTGTACGCCGGCTCCCTCAGCCAATAAAGCGAGATGAGCGCCGCAACCCCAGAGTCGGTTACGACTGGACCTAATGGTCAGGGGTCCCTTTACCTTTACCTTTACCTTTAAGCTAGTGGTTAGTCCATTGAGAAGTCATGCACTCAGATCAAAAGATTATCTTGCCTTGTGTCTTATCTGATGTCACATTGGGAGTGTTTGATGGGAGAATATGCAACAAATTTACATGGGAGATGAGCAGACTCCTCTCCACATGTATTCGTTGCCTGTGTTTGCATATAAGAATTAACCATATTTGATTTTGACCATGGTTTGCTCAACAAATCATGAGTAATCTCCCATGCAAGCAAGCATGCCATGGTTTGCTTCTCCAAAGCTTGACTTGTTTTCCAGTTGCTCTTGCCTTTGAAACTTGGTGCATTTCTGGGGTAGAGTGGCCAAACAAACTATGTTTTCATATCATAGTTTGCTGGAAAAAAGCAAACCATGGTTAGCCTGCTGGGCTGGTTTCAGACATCCAAACAAACTAAACAAGCCATAGTTCCAAAGTGTTGTTGTTAAGAATTTGCAAACCAGACCACTGAATACCTGGGAGGGGATACATGAGGAGAGCCCCCATGTATAAAATTGCTGTTCATGTATAATTTCACCTGCTACAATTGAAACGGGATGAGGAGAGATGTGTTTGCTTTTAGTGAAAATACTCCTGTGGCCAAAGGCAAGTTAGATACATAAAATGTTTCTCTTTAAAAACCAGAATTACTGCATTTGAAGTAGTGATTATATTGTATATTCCATGTCACTCCACATTTGAGTTCTGGGATTCACACATTTACTGTTGCAATAGCACCTAGTTTAAAAGTGCAGTTGTGGTAATAGGTGGTGTAAATCTTTGCTCGACAAATTACAGGCACATAATCGGACATATAATCAGATTAAAAGAAAACAATTTTTAAAAGAGTGGAAGGTTCATTCCAGGATAAACCACAGGTGCGACTAGAAACAATATTTGATGAATTATTTCTTATTTCTTAGCTATGATTGGCAAGGAATGCCTCAACTTCTAAATATCCACAGTAAGGCCTCATTGATTTAGTGGCCTGAGGGAATTCAAAATGTTTGGTTAATTATGATCTTGCCTAAGAGGGATAAATGTTTATATGTGGTTGCATTCATAATGGTTAAGTACTTAATTTGTTCTGGAGGTCCGTTCTTAACCTGAAACTGTTTTTAACCTGAAGCACCACTTTAGCTAATGGGGCCTCCTGCTGCCGCTGCGCCGCTGCTGAACGATTTCTGTTCTCATCCTGAAGCAAAGTTCTTAACCTGAAGTACTATTTCTGGGTTAGCGGAGTCTGTAAACTGAAGCGTATGTAACCTTAAGCGTATGTAACCTGAGGTACCACTGTACAGGACATAGAACATGAGGAGACTGAGGGTGATGGCAGACATAATGTAGGAAAGAGGTCACAATACGTTCTTCACCTGACATATGAGCCTATCTTAAGAAAAGACCTGCTGGATCAAACCAGAGGCTCATCTACTCCCATAGCCGGTTCTCACAGTAGCCAGCCAAATGCCTTAACTTCCTCCAGATGTCACAATTTGCATGGCAGATTAATAATAATAATAATAATAATAATAATAATAATAATAATTGTATTTATATCCTGCCCTCCCCAGCTGAAGCCGGGCTCAGAGCGGCTAACAGCAATAAAAGTAACACAGCATTCTAAAATCAATATTCTAAAATCAATTCAAAATCAAATGGCAAGAATAGCCATCGGTCTTGCCCTCCAAACCCACCCCATGTTTCAAGCAGGCTTCCCTATGTTTTATGGGGCATACATCAACCATAAAATTTCATACATACTCAGCCTAATTTTTAAAAAGCACAGCAGCACCATAGAAATAGAAAAGCACCATCAACTACAGAACAGATGTGAATCTAATCAGAACGGCAGGTCACCACTGAAGCATCAATGGAAGAAGATGTTCTTCACCAGCTTTCTGAAGGTTAGCAATGAGTTGTACAACTCTTCCATGAGAAAGAGTTCCATGGTGCTGCAATCAAGAAGTCTCTGTCCCATGTCCCCACCAGCCCTTACTTCCAACAGTGGTCGGACACATAGCAGATATTTCCTCAAAGATCTCAGTGGGAGGGAGGGATTATGTGGGAGCAAGTGAAGGGTTCTTTATGTACTCTGACCTCAAAACATGTAGGCCTTTAAAGCTGATTGAGCTCAGAAACAAGGTAGGCATCAATGTAGATCCAATAATGTTGGAGATGGGGAAACAATTACAGCAAACTTAAAGGAGTGTCTTGAGTCTAATCAATGCAAACAGAGTGAGCAGTCATTCAGTGCTGCCGAATTTGTCATTCCAGAACATCACTGAACTTCATTACAATTCTCAGTTGACCTGCCCTTCCTGAGTTTTCACAGAATGCTATGTCCCATAGCCAATAAAATCATTGAGATACTTGATGAGGAATATTTTTCTTCCAGAAATTAAAATTGCCATTTTAGCTGTGGATAGCAAATATGTCTTCTTCCACATTGCTTTTGAGATAACCTATTAAAATGTCAGCTGGAATTGATAGGCACTTGCCTGTTCAGTATTATGTTCCAAATGGTCGTAACCATTTTGAACTTGGAAAATGCATGTAAAAAGCCAGCATAACTTTCCCTTCCCCTCTAACACGCAATCTAGATTATGCACCTGCTTCATCTAAATAGAGCTATGTGCAATTGCTATTTGATTTTTGCAATTAATCTATTAAATTAACAGATTAATTGGTATGATTCATTTTTCCAAATAATCAGGAGGTCTGGATCTTCCTACTTTTTTTTTTTTTAAAAGGAAAGCTGATATTTCAGTAGAGATTAGATCTCATAAATACCTGACTAATCCCTTACTGCCATTTTGGATAAAGAATATTTTCAAGTGCATACAGTTCTCCTCTGAATCTAAAGAAGATCTTTCTAACTAGAGAATAAACTCATGCCTTATCTGAAAGAAATTATACTCAGAATTTTTTATTATTATTATTGATTGGAGTGATAAAATGTAGCCATTTACAGTTAAATTGCATAAGGTGACTAGATAATAACTCTCCAAGGTATTTCAATATTGTCAATGGCTTTTTAAAAGTTTAACCTGTTTCTTTGATTTTCACTGTTTAAAGCTCAGCATATTTGCAGAACCATATTATGGCATTTCAATGAGTTCCAGACAATATTCATATCCCCTCTGTTTCTCATCAATTTCACAAATGTTTCTTTTTAAAAGTCCCAAGAAGAAAAAATAAAATAAAACGGCCTATCTTTCTTTTAATAAGGCTCAATTGCCAGTTGCAAACACGCAAACACCATGTGTCAACCAAGTCCTTCTGCCAAAAAAAGGGGGAAAGCTTGTAAAAATTCTGTGTTTCTTTTGGAGCATTTTTTGGTTGCCATGGAATTTGAAGATATATAGGCTATAAAAATGTTGTTATTAAACTATAAAATAACACACCCACCCATTAAATAATAATAAAAATCCCCAAAAGATTTTTCATCCCAACGATGATAAACAACAAGCCTAGTAGAAGTCTTAATGCTCCACATTCAAATACTTTACCATCCCTCTCTGCTGGGTCAGTATATCCATTCTGCTGTTGTTTTTCACAAAAGAAAAAAACCAGATGTCAGAAGTTAACTGGAAGCAAGATGAATTTAAAGGTAGACCTAAGAAAGTTGAAATGTGTGCTGCAAAAACTGTTTATATCATTGCTGCCAAATACATGTGTGCCTAAGCATCCTTCAAGGGCAGCAGGACCTTGTCTGTCCCCAAAGGATGATGGAATATGAAATCTCTGTAATATCTCGTCATGCAATGGGAAAGTTGGAGGAGGTGGAGAGAGTATGTGAGAGCACCATAAATCTCCCTCGTAGGAAATACTTAGATGCATTTTAGAACAACTTTGAGATGTTTCTAATTTCTCCATTTTTCAAAAGCATTTCCTGTTGCAGCGGCTTCGTGTTTGTGTGTGTGTGTGTGTGTGCGCGCCACCATTTGCTTTAGAGAAAATGCTGATTTGCCCCCCAAATCCTTGAATTGTGCTCAACTGATACAAAGAGGACTGGAGATTTCCAGATGTGCAGAGGCCCTTTGCAACATTCTGAAGTCTAGCATTAAGACAAATTACATTGATTCACTGAAAAGAAATATTGCACACATTGGGTTGAACGCAGAGGCTCTTCCTTCAACAGTTGAGTTGGAACCTCATCTGGATCCAACTCGTATTTCTGTTGCACGTACTAAAGTAATCCCAAGTGCTTTGCAAATATTTACTACTTTCGCATCACCCTGAGTCAAGTCAGTGTAAACTTAAGTTGTCTGAAGGTGTCTATTGTCTAAAGTTGTCCTGCATCCCTGTTTGACGGTAGCAGAATAGACCAGCTGCTTCTAGTTAGCAAGGACAGCAGCTTCATACATTCCTATGCTGCTCTTTCACAATTCCACAATGGCCCCAGGGGCTAATTGCCTATGCTGTGATAACTGAAAATCAGGAAAAGTGCAACATATTTTCTAACCCACCTGGTTGCAAACGTGTTTAGATCAGAATGCTATACGATGTGAGCCATTCAAAAATGCACATGCACATCTCAGGCACTTGCTGAGCTTGACACCAGTGTGCCGATGAACTAAAACAATTACTGTATGGCGTGTCTTCTTTTCGCTTCCTAGTGCTGGAAGCAAATGACTATTTAAAACCTAGCATTAAATATCTTGTGCTCATGTTGCAAGTTAATTTGCATTTGATGGAATAATTTCATTCGTTCTGCACTGCCTGGCTTCTAGACAAATTGAATATAACTTCAGTGATACGTGAGGGCTTCCTAACACAATTAGCTGTAGAGTTAGGGAGACTAAATATAAACCTGCAGAAACAAACGAGACTTGGATTGCAGGGGACAATTTATAGCCAAATCTCACAAGCAGAATCTAGCATTTCCTGTGCCGGAGCCCATTTTCCTTGGAAACTGGAAAGGAAGCACAAAAGTTTCACTGGGTCCTTTCCCATTGCATGTCGTCTTTGATTGTACTTTGGTTGCAGCCAAGAGAAGGAAATATTTTCCCTCCCTCTCTGTTTGTAGTTTAGTGTCATAGACAGGAAAGCCGGAATCAGTGGTGGACAAAGTTTCGTCTTGCATTTCTTCACCCAAAAGAGAGTAAAATGGAAGGCCCTACATTGTTTTGTGACTTGCCACTCTGCCCTATTTTTAATCACAGCACAAAGACTCAGCGAGACTTCCTCTTAAAAGTGGAAAGGGCGGCGTCTCTAGACATAACCTCAACATATTTTATCAGCAGGCTCTGCCTTTGCCGCCTTAAGACTTAGAGCAGACTCAGATGCTTGAACTCCCAGAGGGAACAAAAAGCATATCAAGTCCTGCTTGTTTCTGACATCCAAAATGGGGGTCATGGAGTGATGCATGAACTTTTTCTGCTTCAGGAACACAAATCGCTTTCTTGATAGGGACAGGGAAGATACAAAGAATTGTTAGGATTTTTAACAGTGCCTTTTTGTGTGTTTATTGAGAACTGCCTGGGAAGTATAGAATTGGAGGGCGGTATAGAAAAAGCTTTACATATATTCAGTAGATGAAAACAGGACTCGCCCCCCCCCCCCCATTTCTTCCTCTGCACTCAGATTGCTAAAGCTGGGAAGTTTATGAAAAGGGCAACCAAAGTTATCAAGGGGATGAAGCAACTTCTTTGTGAGGAAAGGCATGTGGAGCATTAGAGAAAAGGCAAGCAAGAATGGAAGTGTATAAAAATGATGCATGGCATAGAGAATGGGGAGAGAGAAAAGTTTTTATCCCTCTTTCGCAACTCTCGAACTCATGGACAATGCAGTTAAGTTTTGAAAGTTTCAGGACAGGCAAAAGAAAGTACTTAAGCTATGGAACTTGCTCCCAGCCACCAACTTGGAAGCCTTTGAGATTAGACAAGTTCATGAAGGAGAAGACTATCAGTGACTGCTAGCCATGTTGGTTATGTTCTGCCTGCACTGTGGCTCACTATTTGCATAAAACTGGGGCAGCAGCACATGTTTTCCAAGGTTGCCTCTCCCCAAGTGTGCTCAAGTAGAGCCATTTCAGCTTCCACCAACCATGTGGACTGTCAAAGGACATTCTGGGTTGATCTGGGAATGAGTTTGCATTGTCGGTATTTACACACACACACACACATCTGGGCAAAATTTCATTGGATGTAGTTCTTCAGTTCAGTAGCAAAAGTGATCTCAGGAATACATTCCAGGTGGCAACGTTTATAAGTTTTGTCCAGTATTAAAGAAGTGCACCACTTGTTAACATTTACTTCAACCTTGATGCACCGTGGCATTATCAGAGCTGGCTCTATCATTAGGCAAAGTGAGGTGGCAGCTTCAGGCAGCAGCTTTTGAGTACCATAAAAGGGTAAAGGTTAAAAGGGTAGCAAATTATTGGTAAACTTTTCATCTTATATTGGTTACAATGGGACAAAATTCAAGAGTTGTTTTCTTGTCTTAGAATGCTCTTTATAAAATAATTTATAAGTCATTAATCTCCAGAAGGTGTTGGACTCCAAATCCATTCAGCCTCAGCCAGCAAAGCCAATGGCCAAGAATGATGGGAATTGTAGTTTAGCAGCATCTTTAGGGCACCATGTTGACTATCCAGGGTCTCTTAGCTCATTATTGGTGGGTTATTGTTGTTGTTTACCTTTGCTAACCATTTTTTACCTTTTACTATTTGGGTTAGAAGCTTACTACTATCAGTTTATGCATTGCCATATATTTGGCTTAATGTTTGCCAAGATGTTGTGTATTCTTTAAAATGCAAATTCAACATTGTTTACTTTGCTCTCCTGCTGAACAACTCTGCATATTTTGGATATCTTCCAGGCCATTGGCTCAAATAATGATGTGTTATATTGTTTATTGGCAATCTGTGCTATTTAACAACAGTTCATTGGTGGTTGAGTGCCAAATTTATCTATAGCTAAATGTTCTGAATAATTTAATCAAACAATGACTAATTGAGGGAACTGTACTTAAATTACCAAAAGCAAGCATTGCTCTTCAGCCACCCTGCTGAGGCGTTAAATGATCCTTCAGCTAGAAAAACTTTGAGTCAGCCCAGTATATTGGTGATTTGCCAAGCATCTTTAACAAGTTGGGCATATGGTGGCTGTTCAGCAGTAAGAATCTAGCAATGTAAACAACGAACATATGATTGTTTACACCACAGCCATTGTTTACATCATAGCCATTGGGCTTCCAGTTGCGCCTTCCATTCATTCACTGTAATTCAGGCTTTCCTTGATGAACGATTCACATTTTACGTGACAGTTGCATTTTTATTTTTTTTGAAGAGTGAAAAAGAGGGCACATTTTCCAACTTCTATATTTAACTATGGATCACTATGACTACTCTCATTTTACATAACCTTGAAAAAGAGAACATGTCCTGGAAAAAGAGGACATATAGCAACCGTATCAGTGGAGAGGAGATGCATTTCTTGAAGCATGGACATGTTAGAAAAGCCACAACTGGCCACAACTCCCTGCTCTTTGTCCACAGTTTGCTTGGAGCCATGCATCTCTGTTAAGCACGTTTGCACATATAAGTGGCAAATAATAGCTGCCACATAAAGTGCCCAGTGTCTCATATAATATTGAGATGGCAATAAGCGGATTTGTCAAAAAAAAAGATTTCCTCAGTATATTAATTCCTTTGTAACGTCAGAGAATGTATTCTCCATTCTTGAATACCAGCTGAAATGATAGTAGGAACCAAAGTGTTCTGTGAGTTGGTACCTGGGGGGAGGTTCCTAAGGCAATAGCCATATTTATATACGTTTTAAGAATCTCACAGTGTTAAGTAAGGTTAGTTCATTCCTCACTTAGTCCCTTGTGATATCACTTTACAAAGATTGCAACAGTAAATATTACTCCAGTGACATATTGGGGAATTCATGTCTAGTTTCTTGTAGTCATCTAGAAGATAATATTTCTTTTAAAAAAATTATGTGGAGCCCACAGATGTGGTTACCATGAAACCAGAAGTAAATAGGGTAGAGATCTGTGATAACCAGATCCAAAGAAATCCAGAAATTAAAATTGTATTTTAATATTTTGTTGGAAGCCACCCAGAGTGGCTGGGGAAACCCAGCCAGATGGGTGGGGTATAAATAGTAAGTGGTTGTTGTTGTTGTTGTCCTTATGTCTCAGGGGAGGCAAATGCTCACAACACCTTATTACTGCAACGTGATTTTTCAAGGGGAGGGGAAGCTAATTCAGAAATCAAGAACCATACGAAGAACAGGGCCGGACCTCCCATTAGGCATGGGGGGACAACCGCCCAAGTGGCTGACTTTGGGAGTCATAAAGGGCAGCAAATGTTTTCCTCTTTAATTTTTATTTGTGTGTGTGTGTTTATACTGCCAGGGAGTGGGAGAGGCACTTGTGGAATATTCTGCCTCAGGCGCCAAAATAACTTGACTGGCCTTGGGTAAGAACATAATAGTCCACCCTGTTCTAATCAGATGTCTTGCAATAAGTCTGCAGGCAGGACCTGAGTACGATAGCACTCTCTGCGTTTGTTGTTCCCAGCAGCTGGTATTCAGAGACATACCCCTTCTGATATTGGAAGCAATATATAGCCATTATGGCTAGTTGCCATTGATATCCTATCCTCCATGAATTTGTCTAAATCCATTTTAAAGCCCTCCCATTGCTAGCCATTACTTCATCTTCATTCTGTGGTCATGGATTTTGGAATTTAACTGTGTGTCATGTGAAGAAGTACATCCTTTTATTTATTTATTTATTTATTTATTTATTTATTTATTTATTTATTATTTCACAATTCTGATGTTACTGCATTTTTTGAAAACATTAATATTTTTGCATGTGTTTAAATATGCCTGTACAAAGAGAAATGTGACAAAACAGATAAATCAAGTAACTAAGCTTTACCCAAACAAAACTAACTGGGTTTTCTCTTTCTTTGTTTGTTTCTATAGTCAGCAGCAGAATATGTGAAATCCCGCTTACCTGAAGTCTTAAAACAGCACCTTCAAGACTATGAAAGGGACAAAGAGAATAGTGTTTTGTCTTACCAGACCATCCTGGAACAACAAATTCTGTCCATTGACCGAGAAATGCTGGAAAAGTTGACTGTCTCTTATGATGAAGCAGGTATGTTGACAATTCAGGTGGAATATCCACCTGTGGTCTTTCTCGTGGTGGAGGATCTTTGAAACTGCAGCCATCCTAGTGACATGATTTGTTACAGCACATTTGCTTCTGCAGAACTCTCACTTCTTACACACATACTATGGGCAGCAGTATCTTTCTTTTTTTTTTTTTTTTTGGCATCCTCCAGACTACGATCTGAAAAGAAAATTGCTTGTTCTGTTCGTCTGGTAGACAGAATGATGAAATAAAGAAATTTTCCACTACAAATAATTTTTAAAGATGAATAACTATCCACATCACATCGCACAGTAAGGGTTAAAACACCCCTGTCCCTGATTGCACAAATCTCTAGATTTTATACCACAATTTGTCTCTTGTTTTGCTTGACTTATATGGCTGAACCCTGTTGTTTTTCTTACCATCAATCCTACTGCATCTGTTCCTTTAATCACCACTTTTTAAAAAACCCATCTGGTTTATATACACAACACAATAAAGGACAGTAATTCAGTTTTATATAATCTGTAGAGCAAAGCAGAAATCAGTGACTTGGCAAACACTTCAGATGCATGTATATTTCATATCTTTTTGTGATTGTAAAGTGAGAAAGATATATGTTTTTTATATTGTGTGCTCGTCAGATGATCCATCCATCTCTTTTCAACTTTAGGCATAGGGAGGAAAAGTAGATGGCAGAAAATTATAAATGCATCTAAAAAGGGAGGGAAAACACAACTTTTTATCCCCATTGGAAAATATGTTTGAACAATAGGAAAGAAGTGTGAAGCATCTCCCCCATTTGTTTTTTCCTTTTTAAATTGGGGTTTTTAATGCTGAAATGAGGCAATCATGTCAGATTTAAGAGCTGCATAAGCAAGTCTGGAATAAAAGTCTTTTGTGAAAAGCGATTTTTAAAATATATGTACCCTCTGAATGGCACACACTGCAAATATGAGTCCTGTATTTATGCCCATAATGAGGAAGATAGGCTGCTTTAGTATTCTAATCAAGTCTCTTGTTTGGTACAAGAGGAGTAATGGTGCTACCTGTTCTGAAGCGAAGCCTGATTATGACTGCTCTGCAAAATATGTGTGGTTTTCCTTTTTTTGGAAAAAAAAGGAAAAGAAAAGCCCACAAAATAATAATACTCGAAGCAGATGTTCGCAATTCCAAATCCTTCAGCCTTTCAGCTGCATGACAATTCTAAGCATAACGTTTCCTCCTGCAACGATAGACTTCAGTGCTTTGTCAAACTTCTTTCATTTTAATGAGAAGGTCAAACTGCTTCTCAGCTCTACATGGTGTGCAATAGGTGGAGTGCTGGGGGAGGCTAGGTTTGCAAAAGGGAAGAAGAGAGGCAGTAGTTTTAAAGTGAGCAAATTATAAGCACTTCAGGTGAAAGTATAACTGTCTTCATATACATCAGCAGGATGGCATCAGAACATATCCTCTGGCTGCCTCTCAAGTGCTTAACATCTATAATCAGAAGCAGCTGGAGTTCTCCTAAGTGCCAGTCGGAAATCTAACGTGGAATTAAATCTTTGAGGCATCTGGCATCCTGAAACTTCTGCCGTACACACAGCCGATCGCAGGGCCTGCCTCACGATTGAGCTGAAGTTGTGCAACAGCAGAAGGGTTAGGCATTGTACTAGTTCACTTAGTTCTTGAGTTCAGCCTGCAAGCTTCTTTGGCATAGCCTTGGGTCATATGTCGGCATTCCATTTTAAACCATAGTTAAACTAAACTATGGTTTGGAGGTGACACAGTGCAGCTTCCTGGTTCGTGCCACTGAAATAGCAGGCACCTCGCTCCTCCCCTGACCCTGCTGCACCATCACAAGCCCAGGTTCAGATGTAGTGATAAGCGGGAACCGCAGCTTAACTTCTGGCAGCACAGCAGGAAGAAAACACCTCTGATTTCAGCAGCATGCAGAAGCATGCCACAATTTCACCGTTAAACCATAAATTGACTTAACTATGATTTAAAGAGGCTGGCTCAGTGATGCAACCCAGGTTCCTGTGGGGAGATGCAGCCTAGTTCTCACGGGCCAGTAGCGGTGTCTATGATGCATGTGTTGTCACATTCATGCACACTTAAGACTTCTTAGGCTCACAACAGAAAAGTAATGTGTGAGCCATAGTGAAGACTTGAAAATGCCAGTTTAATTCTAAATCAAAGGAAGGTTTAGCCCTCCTGGTTGCAAAGTTTGGCCTTTTGAAAACGTTTCACACTCCCTTCAGTTTCTTGTCTGTGTTATTACAAGGAACATAGAAAACAGCCTTATTCTCAATGAGACCACCAGCCCATCTAATGCAGTATTGTCTATACTGACTGGCAGAAAGTCTGCAGGGTTTCAGACTGGGGACGTTCCCAGCCATGCCAGGATATACTGGGTATTGAACCTGAGAGCTTCTGCAAGTAAAGCCAAATACTCTACCACTGAGCTGTGGCCTTTCTGCTTAAAAAAGGTAAAGGTAAAGGACCCCTGACAGTTAAGTCCAGTCGTGTGTTGCGTTTGCAAAGTAAAGGAAGGATTGAACTCTGATTAATAAGAATACACACAGAGGCTTGAACCAGCAAGACTCTGGGAAGGGTACATATAATCGTGTCTCTCTCTGCTTGTCCGTGTCTGCAGCCCCCTGGCCCAGGCCGTTTTTATTCACAAAAAAGCTTTTTACAGAGTGTTCATAAGAACCAATCAGATTTCTTCTGAGCATTCAAACAAACCTCAAGTGGGGACAAAGTTCAACTATAAACACTAGTTATCCATGCATACTTTTGGGGTAAATGAATGATACTACAAAGGAGCGAATACAGCAACCCCGGAGGTCATAAAAAATCAGTACACATGATAAGAAGGATGGCCAGGAGGACAGTGACCATTATCACCTTAATGTGAATCTGTTTCCTAGCTCCAAGATTAACATCTAAGATTATATATAAGAAACTACATCAAAGAACCTGCCCACTATCTTTATGGCACAGGATGCCTGCCTGGCAAAGCAACTGCTGCGTATGTGACATGTGGGGAAGAGAGGAATGGAACGGGGATGCAGGGGTGTAGATTGATCAAGAATCATATAAAAATAGTCAACGCAATGCTTTCATTCCTGACACAGATGGCTTAGTCTATATTTGCTATAATTCCTCATAGCAATCCCACCTGATCACTTCAGTTGTGAACGACTCTGGGGTTGCAGCGCTCATCTCGCTTTACTGGCCGAGGGAGCCGACATTTGTCCACAGACAGTTTTTCCGGGTCATGTGGCCTTTCTGCTTAAATAAGTTTCATTAAGGAAAGGTTGCATGGGTTTTTGACAGTATAGGGCCAACCTCATCATGAGGCAATCTAAATTGGCATACCTCACATTGCCAATTTTTACTGAGGAATCATTGGTAAGTTGTCTGGTATGTTCAAGGTGCTTTGGGATTTAGTTATCCCCCTCTATCATAGTGCAAACTGCTTTTGAACCTGAGGTGATTTTCAGATATTATGTAGCATATGAATCTGCTACTCAAAATTCCCACTAGGTATGCCCAACTTGCACCTAAAGTAAGCCATTTAAAACCAAGGCCTTAAGTTTTAAGACTCTATTTTTACTTGCCTCATGCCTCAAAATACTTATGACTTCATGTGCGTTAAACACCATAAAGGGTTGTTTATCTGCAGGAATTAGCTACCTACCCCCCACTAGATATCCATTTACTTAGCTTAGATTTCAAACTATGGCCAAACTATGACTGCTAAATTGTTTTAATAGCCCAACTGACCACCTTTGTGTATGTGGATCAGGCTAGATTGAAGATTGATCAGGCTTTCTCACCATTTATACTATTTCACCTACAGGTATTCATTTTTGTAATTTTCTAGAAGGTCAAAATTAGATGGTTGATAGCCAGTGTCAACAAGTTGTTTTTATCTACAGGGTATATTTATATACTCAAGTAGCAAGAAAGGTATGACTAACTTTTTTGACCCAAAGGTCCAGATGTTTCAGAGAATAATGAGGAGGGGTTGTTTCCACAGGGCAGTCCCAGTACATTTTGCCACCTGAGGCGAAATGGCAAATGGTTTCCTCCTCCCTCACAAGTCAGTGTTCAAAATGTGCAATGCTGGCCAAGTTTTTTTGGCACCTGAAACAGAGACTCTCCAGAAATGTCTCTCTCTGGGAATAAAAGAACAATAAAAACAACAATTTAAGTAACCTAACCATTTTCTGCCCTCTCATGACACACACACACACACCCCCCATGACATTCATGATCTTACTCACTCTGCCTCATAGGGCTGGCCCCTCCCTTCCCTGCCCATAGCACATAGGCAAGTCCCAAATTTTTAATATCAGGTTCCACCCATTTTATGGAACCTTTGGGCATAATTTAAAACTTGCAGAATACAAAACATCCAATTAATATATCCAATCATAATCCAATTAAAATAAAAAATTAAAATAAAAAAGACCAAATTAAATAATTTAATTTAATTTAAATTTAAAACTTGCAGAATAAGGAGTTTCAAGTCAGGTACAGTGGTACTTCGGGTTACATATGCTTCAGGTTACATACACTTCAGGTTACAGACTCTGCTAACCCAGAAATATTACCTCGGGTTAAGAACTTTGCTTCAAGATGAGAACAGAAATTGTGCAGCGGTGGCACAGCGGCAGCAGGAAGCCCTATTAGCTAAAGTGGTGCTTCAGGTTAAGTACAGTTTCAGGTTAAGAACAGACCTCCAGAACGAATTAAGTTCTTAACCCGAGGTACCACTGTACTCTGTTTCTCCATCTTTGATGCAATTTTATATGTTAATCTGTCCTTCCAACTGTACCATGTCATCAGTGGACTCTGCATTCTTAATATCCTCTCTGTGTGTAAATCTTTCTCATTAGTAAGTCAGCACATCAAAGCTACCAAACAAGATGAGCTCAGCTAAAAATAACCATGTGAGTTGACAAGATTTCCAGTGAAGTTTTAACTAAGGAAGCATTCCAAAAGGAAGCCCTGCGAAATGTAATAGGTGGACTCTGTCGTCGTCATCACATTATTTTTCTGTCCTGTGTGTATGTGTCAATGCATTTTTTAGTAAGCCGCACGTGGGATATTTTGGTTTAGTGGTGTCAGAAGAGAGGGTAACAATCAAGAAGGAGATTGAGGTGCAATCCAAACACTCACTGCCACCCCGCTGGTGGGTCTCTGCAGCTTCCCCGGTCCTGTTGGCCATGGCTGACACAGTGGAAGCTGGAAGAGAGAAACAATCGAACCCAGTGAGGTTAGCTTGGGATCCAGTCGATCTTGGACTGGCTCAACCTTGCCCACTCCCCACCCTTGGAATACTCCATTTGAGGACTTTCTGCTGGCTTCCTCCAGTGTTTGGCAGGTGGAAGCTGCATCGTTCTGCCCCACTCTGCCGGCAGAGGCTGGCAAAATGTCAGCTCAGCCAAGAGAGCTGGGGGGAGGGATACCCAAACTGGCATAACATGTGCACTAAGAATGCTTCTCTTCCAGCTGGAAGATGGAAGGCATCTTGGCTGGCTGGTTGCAAAGAGCTGTTTAGGACAAGAGACCAAAAAAAAAAAAAAAAAGTCTTTAAACAAGTGTTGAAATAGAAACTGTCTGGCCTTGATAAAAGATGGCACAATCCCCAGGGACAAAGCAATGGGGGAAAAATCATTTTCAACAAGATGTCGGGGAAATCCTTCTTCACCCAAGGGAAAAAAACAAATAAACTAGGTTGTAAGTCATCTTTCCATTTCCAGTCACATCGGACAACAGGGCCCCCGAAAGGCGAGTGGGCCATTGGTGTGGGAGGGAGGGGAGAGAGACTATGCATGCAGGCCAGCCAAATGGATCAAATTGCGGACTGCATAATGATGCAAAATATATTAACAGCATAACAACATAGCTTCGTGCTTTTATTTAGGGCTGATACCCAAGCAAACAATTCTTAGTCAAGTAAAGAAAATGGGTGTTGGTTCATTCATTAATCAATTATATCTGCAGCCATTTATATTTGACAAACGAGTTTTGAAGAAAAAAAGGAAGTGTTTCCTAATATAATTGTTGGTACCTTTATTAGACCAACCAAAGCCTTCATTAAAATAATAAATGCAGACCCTGTCTTTTTTATAATTGTTTTATGCAATCATAACATATTTTGTAAGCCACATGATCTCACTTGATTCATTTAACCAGCTATCTGACTAAGTCACTTCCAACATTTTATATCTCTGGTATCCCTTGTATCACTGTGAAACATAAGATGCATTTATAACATAACCTAATGCACTAAAATTATTCTGTGTGTGTTTTTCAGTTGAGGTGATTCCTCTATTTTAGGAATCTTTTGGGTTTGCGGGGGAATTACTTGTACTCATCCTTTTGTTTTGCCCTTTTATGTGTGGTCACCCCAGAGAGAGAAAGAGAAATGTGTAATTATGCTACAAAATTCATAAACAGATGAAAAGTTTGTTATCGTTTCAGGCTATCAGACTCTAGGTCCAGCAAGGCTTCAGATTGCTATTCTAGATCATCAGTGATATTTATTTATTTTTTTGTGGAGAATGGGAAAGCAAGTTGGATGTTCTGGTTTTTATACTCCAAAAATTGATTCCTCCTTTCGCCCATATCTCCAGCTACTAAACCAGTTTCAAGCCCAAATTTAGAATGACAGAATTTTACTGGCTGTAGCCTTAGAGATTGATGGCAACGTGACTGGAGCCATTCCCTTGGGTATTTATGAAGCCACTACAAGACTGTGGCTAAAATAACATGAGAAGAAAACAAGCAAGATTAAATGTCAGCCTTGTAGGTCAATAAATTCATCTTCCCCTCCCTTCCTCCCTCCCTCCCTCCCTCTCCCTCCCTCACCCTTTCAAGAAGGGACATTGGGAATGGGGTCACTGAGGGAAAATGAGCTTTTTCTATCAGCAAGGGATGAGGCAGTACATCTGGCTTTCTTTCGTTGAAACAGCTGCGTTGAGACCAGCTCATTGAGATGTCACTTGGGCACACCAACCATAATAAATATCCCAAACTGGAAGAAACCTGAAACAGGGTGGCAGTGGTATGAAAAACACGATAATAAATCACATATAAATTTTCATTTGGCTACCTTTCCAAAAGTTGTGCGGATCGGTAGAGCAACTACACAAGCCTACATCTGGCCTGTCATTTGGTTCCCACAGACCTTTTGTGTGTTTGGTGCGCAAGGCATCTGCACTCAGCCTGTGCCATGATTTGGATAGGTCCGCTTTGCATTGGTGTTTGTGTATTTGCAGCCAAAGCCACGCTCTGATTGGCTTGTGCATCACTTAGCAATGGGGTTCTTAGGTTCATTGTAATGAAATGCGTACATCAATAATCCACTTTCAATAATTCTTTAATGAGCATACTTTAAATTAATTGTTGAGGTTTATGAACATATTTGGGGTATGTAATTTTCATGTTATTCGTCTCACAAAAAACCATTAGATAGTAACTGAGCTGAACACTATCCGTGTGGCTTTGTAAGTGGGAATTGAAATCAGATTTCCCTCTTCAAAGTCCTGATCTTTTTCTGCTGGACTATTGCAGCTGCTAAAAGATGCCCTCTGCTGCTATTTATCGCTGCTAAATTTACCTCCTGGTCAGCTACCTCACCACCAGTTCCTGTTCCTCTCTAGATGGAAACTACAAGTAAATGTTTGCATGCATCAAAACAAAGTCTGCTTTGTAGCTGCATATACATATATCCTTGTGATGACTTAATCAATGTAGACCTGAGTTGAAATTTCTTAAAAGAATCCCCCCCCCCCCGAGAAAATGGATGTGATTTTTCATTTTTCTTAGTCACCTTTTGTTTGTTTGGTTGGTTTTGTGCTGGCCTCCATTTTCTTCCCACAGAAAGATGCTAGGTTTGTGGAGGCTGCAAATGGCAGGCGTGGTTTCGAACACAATTGCTGCTGCCACTAGCAAATAAGGAAATAAGGTGACTTTGAATATCATCCACCATCTTTTTGGAGCAACCACCATTTCCCGCTACTGATGTCCCAGAACAATACCACATCCAGATATAGATCCAGGCTGTCAGCAAAGGTGCTAACATAAAATTACCACTAATTATTATTTTAAAGGTGCTAACCACGATTACCACTAATGATGAGCGCCAGCCACTGAGAAACTGCTGGAGAATTTGTCCCTCACCTGGAGAAATTTAGTGAAATGCTCCTCCTAGTTTCTCTGCCTACAAACAGGGGTAGAGAAGTTCAAGAGGCCACTTGCACACAGCTCTCAATCAGTCTGCTTAATAATGAACGTCATCTGATCCTGCAGCCTCACTCGTTTTAGTGTAACATTTTGAATCAGATGCAATATTGGTTTGGGATTCTGCTCAAGGAAACATCTCTTGAAAAGGTCTTAGGCATGCCCAGTGGAGTTTTCTGTTTTTCTCATGCAATTTCAAAATCTGCCTTGGGAAGTACCCTCATTCAGTTTCTTAAGTGTGGAACTGCTTGCTATAGAAGGAGCCCCTTGGACACAGAACTAGTTGCACAAATCTTTTTGATTTTAGCCATAGCACTGAACCATTAAACAATTAACAATGCACCAAGGAGATCACTTTTTAAAAATTGTATCCAAGCATCAAATCATTGGTTTGCAATTGGCTTTCGCAATTAACACTGTTGGGGGTGGTCTCTTACTAAGAAATATAACAGTGCAATAAAGTGTTATCCAGTATATTATTACCAACATTTAGAATCCCCAAAAAAGCTCTATTCCTCTTACAGACTGTTTGCACCTTTCTCAAAAATCCTGAATCAGGAATATATATTTCTATTGAATAACGGAGGAAAATGTATGAATTCTGTTTAGGTGTTCTGAGCATTCATGCGCATAAAGGCATTATTCTATTATGTATGTTTGCAGGACCAAAAAAGATGATGATTTAACAGTTGCAGATGAGCCCCAAAATGAAAGTATTCATGTAGAAATTAGAAGCAAAAATATTATCAAGTATGACTGCTTTAATCGGGTCATATCTGATGACAGCTTTAATTTGTGATTTTCAAGCTAACAAATGAATGCACCTAACACTTATCGCATTGTGAAATGTTGTTCCTTTGTGTTAAAGTACATCACAAGACAACCAGCTGTGTTGCATTATGTTCCTCTTGTTCCCGGCAAGTTCGTTTTGATCTTTGAAGGATAGACGCCATAACCTGTAGCCTTGTGATTCAATCCTGTGAGCTGCTACCCTGGAAAAGGAAGTATTTTGGGTTGGAACATACTGACTGTGATGTCACGACCTGTGGAATTTCATTGGCGGTGTGTGCTGACCCCGCTTGGCAGCCAGTGATGCTTGATAATAGCTCAGGAGAGGTTATGAGTCACTGACATGACATTTTGTTCGCCAGAGCACCCAGCTATGCCAACCCAAATCGACATGCCTAATATTAGACAGTGACGTCCAAGGGTGAGATTGCGACACGTAGAGTGCATAGGACAGTCTTACTTCACTGTCAAAACACAAGATGTCACTGTGACTTTGTTTGTTCAGAATTGCGCTGATCAGCATCCAGAAATTCAAATCAACAGTTCTTATCTAATGGTGGTTAGTGGGAATCGCTTTTGCTTCCACAAGTTAGGGCACTCAGTTCTCACCAGTCCCACCAATTCAATTAATCCTTTATGCCCTCCATGAGAGGTCACCTGCAGCTAGGCTGCTCCGTGCAGGGTTCAGGCTGAATACCAACAGAGAGCAAGAGATCCACTGTTGCTTCAGAAACGGACAAAGTTGAGCCCAGTATAGGAGCAGCAGCAGGATCTCTGTTGCAAGCTGCACCTTCACTGAAAGGTGCCTCTGCTCACACTGGGGCTTCTGGGATGGGGTCCTTTGAGTCTGAGATATGGCAGTCCTAGGGCACTGGCACCAGAGTCTCGCCTTGCTGAAGTGCTGCTGGGTGTGGCCTTGCATGCAGTCGGTGATGAGGCAGAGCGAGACAGCTGCCTCAGGTGGCTGATGCTGAAGATGCAGGGAATGGCCAGAGCTGTGAGTGCCATGTGGCCTGCCCTGTACTCTCTGTGCTCGCCTGCTGCCCTTAAGTGCAGTGGAATATGCTGTCCTTTCAACAGTATTGGAGAGAGATTCAACTACCAATAGGCTTCTGTATGTGCCTTGGGGGAGGGCACCGCCTTGTCCTTCGCCTCAGGCGGCAAAATGTCTTGAGCTGGCACTTCATGCAGTTCTCCTTCTGACTCAAGTCCTTCCCCTCATCCCCTGGAAGAAGGGGAATTTGACTCCAGGGTCATGACAGAAAGCTGATCTGGAGGTAGGGAGACTCTCCAGGACAGAATGGGCTACAGCACTGAGGACTGCAGCACATAATGTACAGTATGTAACAAGGATTGGCAGAACTCAAGCACCAAGTTTTGGGGGTGAAATGGGTTTCCTCCTCAAACCACAGCCACCATGGGTTACAGCCCAATGAAATTAGGCTTTTGGGTAGGGCAATACCTGCCTGATTTCTCCTCCAGTTTAATGAGCCATCCCTATTCAATACATATAGGATGCCTGAAGAGCACTACATGGACAGTCTTGTTTACTTACAAGTCAAAATAATAGTAGGAGTACATTAAAATACAGTGTTAAAATACAGTACATTAAAAAGGCAGAAACATGGTTAAAAATCACAATTATTGGTCAAAACTAAACATTTGAACACTGACCAGTTGTGACGTGGCACAAAACCATTATTGAACCAACCAAAGCAAAATTCCCAATGTAGACACAGCCTAAGAATAAAACATAAAGCACAAAGGGGTGGCACTGCTTTCATTGACCAGGTCTACTGTTCCTCTAAATTAAATTATGCAATCCAGATTGTTTTCCTTTGCTCCTTAAACATAACATTGGAAGCTCAGAAAGCGACGTTTTAAAAAGCTGCCTCTTGTATTCTCCTACACGTTAAAGGACTTAATGTAAGCAATCTTTATATTGAGGTGCCCTGCAGCCAGCAGGAGAGTGGACAGTTATTTATGGCTACCCTGATGAAATTAGCTGCTTATCTGATATATGGCTTTGCTACTGATGTGTGTTAGTCCTTCATAAAACCTGATTGCTGGAGCCTAGGGATAATATGGCTGTGGTTGAAACAATTTGTCAAATACAATATCCAATCCTGAAGGGGTTTTTCTAGCAGATGGGCCCTGTTAATGCTTCTGCTCACTAAGCGATCAAGAGATGTCTGCAGCATCTACAAACTAGTCATTATTTATACCGCTTGTGATGGATCTGCTAATTAAATCCCTTGAGGTGACTCAAGAACTTACCAGATGGGACTTTGCTTAAGACTGATGCTTGTTGGAAGCTGGGAGAGAAGATATGTTTGCCGTGTCCTGGTCCATCTAACATTTGTGTGTGCATGTGTGTTTTCCTTCAAACATTGCAGAGCTTAATTTGAGGAAGCCTACAGCCAGAATATAGGGACATAGGTGGCGCTGTGGTCTAAACCACTGAGCCTAGAACTTGCCGATTGGAAGGTTGGCGGTTCGAATCCCCGCGACAGGGTGAGCTCCCGTTGCTCGGTCCCAGCTCCTGCCAGCCTAGCAGTTAGAAAGCATGTCAAAGTGCAAGTAGATAAATAGGTACCCCTCCGGCGGGAAGGTAAACTGCATTTCCATGCATTGCTCTGGTATCGCCAGAAGCGTCTTAGTCATACTGGCCACATGACCCGGAAAAACTGTCGGCGGACAAACATTGGCTCCCTCAGCCAGTTAAGCAAGATGAGCGCTGCAACCCCAGAGTCATTCACGACTGGACTTAACTGTCAGGGGTCCTTTACCTTTACCTTTTACAGCTAGAATTGTGGTAAATAGACATAAGGATTTGGGAAATCATTGCAGAACAGCCAGAATTCAGTTTCTGGCCAGCATGATTGCAGTGGTCAGAGTATTGGACTAGGTCACAAGTCATGCTGGCTGAGGATGATGGGAGCTGTAGTCCTAAACATCTTCAGCAGGTCGGTGAGAGCTGGCTTATAGATGGAATATATGATTTTCTGTATACCCTGTAGTAATAAAGGGGCTACTAAAAATCCCATGCAAATTTAGGTAGAGACCTGGAATTCAGAAAGGGGATCTGCAGTATTCTCAAGAGAGCTGCCCCCCTTTTCACTCTTGTCCCCTCCACTTGGCTACAGCAAAAAAATTGAGCCAAAAGTTCAGTGGCTTTCCGCCTGCGACCTCTTCTCAGTGCCAGGAATTAATCCAGGAATATACAAAGGAATGCAGAGGCGGCTGCTTCTGAATCTTGGCTGGTGCCATTGCCTTACCCTTGAATAGCCACAGCTTATCCCCAGATCTCTGGGTTAAGGGACAGTTCACATGGGCTAGACAGCATGGCTCCCTCTGTATAAAATGTGAAGGAAGCCCATTTTGTGTGCTTTGGAAAAAACACTTGCACTACTTCGAATCCGACACACTGTCACATCTTGAATACATTAAAAGCAGTTCTTCCAAAACCTTCAGTAGAGGGTCCAGTTTTCCACAGATACATGTGTTCTTCCTTTCTTCCTTTACACGTACATAATTAGTCAAGTCAGACGTTGCAGCATATTCCTATATTCTTGTAAATCTGCCATCTCCAATACTTTGCTAAAATAACTGGCTGCAACCATATATGAAATTGTTTCATATAGCTGAGCTTTAGCTTCCCCTTCCCATCTGTAAATGTGAGGGAAATCAACCATTCTGCATTCAAATTAGCAACGTAATTTATGTTGAGAGAATACAATGTGTATATTAGGGATGCCAGCTTGATGCACACAAGCCCTACTCCCAGTATCCTGTCCCCTGGTGTGCACATTTTGTGTTTCTTTCAGGCCTTTGTGCATTGGGTGTGAAGGTTTAGAGGAGGCATATTTAACACATTCAATCAAAGCCTGTTAGACACTTCCACAGTCAAGAATTTGTCTTTATCAAGATTTCCAAGAGCTCCAATGATGGAACTCCGACATTACATCTAGTGTGGCCGTAAATTGTTGGCTAGATGGTACTGAATTTGTCCAGGTATGGACACCATCTGCTGGTGAAACTGTAGGATGCTAAGAGCTCTTCCATAGGTGGTGGATGTCCCCAAATCTCTCTCTCTTTCCCTCGCTCCCCCTCTCTAGGGGGAAAGAACTTCTCCACTTACATGTATATTGTATTATGGAACACATCTCCAAGTGCTTCAGGATGGCATCTTTTCAAACAATCTGGGGGAAAAGACTCTCTATTGATGCAAACACAACCATAGCCAGCTGATGTTGAGGAACCGTAACTCTCTCAATTAACAGCTAGGAAGAGTATCAAAATGAAGACAACCTTCTCTATTAAATTGAGACCAAGCATGAAAGTTAGAGATTGGTCTCCACTTATAAAATACTATGAGCTTTAGAAGAAGGAGATTATCATGCACGTATTTTTAGTAATGTCAGGACCTTATTTGAATTCCCCATTTCTCTCTCTTCTGTACTGAACCGCATTGAACTCTGCTGCTATCTTGAAATGTAATCTGGTAGATTCCTCACATGGATTTAATTAATAAAGGCCGGGCTCTAAAGATTGACCTTAGAATCACTGTGATGCTTATGTAAACCCAATTGGTCTTTTTGAGTCCTCTCCCATGACACGTGGCAAAACGTATTTTGAAATTCCCTCCAGTTTAAGAAATGCTAGTTTAAGAAAGATACCGTGTGGTATGGAGAAGACAGCTCTTCAAGAAACACAAAGGCTGTTTGTTTGTGTTGGTCTGCTTTTGTAGTTTTGGAGAGGTGGTTAGATCCACATAGTCTCTAGTTTTAGAAAGCAACTGGGCCAAAGTATATCTTATACATCAAATAAAGTGACTCTGGTCCATAGACTCCTGGTTTTTTTGCTTGGAAAGTCACTTTAGGACAGAGTAATTGAGAGCAGAGAAGTGACAGAGAGTCACCAGCATCTTTTCAAACAAACACATGTTGGGCTATAGTTACATAGATTCGCTTATAATATGTTGTTTGGTCCTCAATGTGATTTCCAAAATCTAGAGTGTCTGGTACTTCCCTTTTTAAAAAATGTAGGTCCCAAAACATCTGTAGGGCACCATGTCAACTATTTCTTCTTTAGTCTTATAGCCATAAAGAGAGAGGGCATCAAAGCCCTGTGTTTTAAGGGGGGAAGGCACATAGTGTAATAAAGATTCTCGTGAACCCACATTGTCCTCTAGCTTGGAAATCGTAGGCCTTTGAACCAGTGTCCAGAATAAGTAAGGTGTTGGTTCTCTATCTCTGGCATTTATTAGTGCTGCCGAAACACAAACATGTTTTCCTTTAGATGATTGTTTTGCTGGCGTCTTCAAAGCAAAGGAGTACTGTAGATACAAACCCTGAAATGTTCTTGGCACTGGGGGTTAGGGGATCTGTTATTTGTCTGAAAACAGTAAGATAATGGAAATTCCAATGGATAACTATAACCTCAGGCAGTCCTCCTTTTCTAAGTCTGGGGTGGTTCCATAGCTGGCTGCCTACCGAGATTCCTAAGAATAATTTTCGGAGGCGGGGGAGTTAATGTCAATTTTTCTACCCAAATCTGTGATCTATTTATTTTTTTACTTTAATGATTACCATAATACATGGCTGCTTTATTTCACAAGATATTAAGAGTTTAATCTGTTGTTTTGGAATATTCTTCATCAGGAATCTTATGAATGTGATGGTGTCTGTGTTATTATACAGAAAAGTGGTAGCAATTAGCCTAATGCTTAAACGGTCTGTGGAATGGACCGACTTACTGAGAAACACGGGTGGCACTGTGGTCTAAATCACTGAGCCTCTTGGGCTTGCCAATTGGAAGGTCGGTAGTTCAGATCCCCATGACGGAGTGAGCTCCCGTTACTCTGTCCCAGCTCCTGCCCACCTAGCAGTTCAAAAGCACACCAGTGCCAGTAGATAAATAGGTACCACTGTGGCAGGAAGGTAAACAGCATTTCTGTGCATTCTGGCTTCTGTCATGGTGTTCCGTTGAGCCAGAAGCAGTTTGGTCATGCTAGCCACATGACCTGGAAAGCTGTCTGCGGACAAACGCCGGCTTCCTTGGCCTGAAAGCGAGATGAGTGCCGCAACCCCATAGTCGCCTTTGACTGGCCTTAACCGTCCAGGGGTCCTTTACCTTTTTACCTTTTACTGAGAAACAATGACTTAGTTTAACTCATTGTTATTAGTAATTTGCAGGCTGATTTGGTGGATCAGAAGTAACTAGGGCCGCACCAGTGATTTGGATTGTGTTATCACTGTAAAAAAAAAAATGCCCATAACTGGAAAAGGGGATAGTGCTTTTCTCACACTAACTTACTGATATGGGGATGAATAGTATCTCATTGGTAGAGCATCTACTTTTCATGCAGAAGGTCTCAGGTTTCATTCCCAGAATCTCCAGGTAAGACTGGGAATGTCTGCTGTCTGAAAACAGTCATTGCCAACAGTACTGAACTAGATGGACCAGTGGCCTAATTTGGTATGCAAGTCAGCTTCTTATGTTCCTGTAATTTATAAACGAAGCATTACTTCCAGCCTTGCTATCTAGCCTTTCCATTCCTCTTGTGGTCAACTGCCATCTTTTTGTACCATATTCGCCCAGTACCTTTGCAACTTGGTGTAGAAATTAATGTTGCTTCACTGAGTTGTTGCTGCGGTGTGCGTTGACTTGATTTATTTTCACAAAACTGGGACCATCCTATTTCTGTAGTAGAGGAGACGGAAAGTAATTTGGAAGAAAGATAACCTCTCCTTTTAACTACAGATGCAAGGTGGGATTTGGTTGCAAGTCACTTAAAAAGGCAGATCCATTTACTTTGACCCTTGTTTTACTCACCTTTAGCAAGTTGGTATAAGTAACCCATTTTTTTCAGCAGCTCTACCTGTTCACACTGCTGCTGTGAATCTGATGCACAGGCTGCATTTTTGTAATTCTTAACGCACATGCCAAATCGTCAATACTGTGCACAGGAGCTTTCTATGGAAATGTTGGGTACTTACATTTCAACATTTATATATTCATCTGGAACATTTCCTCCTCCTCATAAAAGCCGCAAGGGAGCCCTGGCTTGTGTGCAGTACCGTTGGCTGCAAAAGAGTGAACCCTGGTACAGCCACATATTTTGAGTGCATGATTTCGGTGGGATTTAAATGCATATTTGGGGGGCAGAAGGTTCTTCTCAGTCATAATCAGTGCCATTTGAGTCATGGAAGTTTTTCCCTGGGCGGAAAAGGATTATTGCTATTGTAATTCCAATTCCACATCTGGTTTTGATGGACTTGAAATGCAACATCAGGATGCAAAATTTCAAATTGGCAGCTTTAATGAATAATCTAAGAAGCATATATATCCTATTGACACTTAAAATCCAGCTGATACATTTTTAAGAATGTTTCAGATTGCAAAATAGGATGATGACACTAGGATAATGACACTAACCGCACAATCCTGGGAATGCATGTCTTCCAAGAAGTCCCACTGGCTCAGAGGGGCTCATTCCCCAGTGAGTATAGTACAACCTAAATTCCTCCTAGAGTTTGAGTTTAGCCGAATTAGCACAAACACAATATCAGGACAGAATAGCTTGTTGCAGAATAGGTGTGTTGCATTACAGACATGGGAATGTGCATTTTTTGAAGCTGTAACACAGAGGCCTCTGATATGGTATCCTCTAGATGTTGACTACATCTCCCATCATCCCCAGCCAACATAGCCATTTGGGATGATGGGAGTTGTAGTTCAGCAACATTTGGAGGGCACTATGTTGTCTATCCCTGCTATATAATGCAACAAGATGTTGATCTCTACTTTCTGTTTTTGGGAGGTTGGTATGAGCTTTGGCTTTGAATCCATAGAAGCCTATATAAAATATGATTCATATTTGTTTATTGTTGCATTAATTTCTTTGCAGCCATATTTTTAGACAGGTGTTTTTAAGTAACCAACACCAGTAATCAAGACATATGGATTTTATTAAATCAGATTTTTAAAAGATAAAAGCATTGCTACAAGTCACTTTAGATGGTTGGGGATATTTTGGCTTCAAAAGCTGAAGTGCTTGAGGAACAACAATTTGTGATAAATGTTCATCAATCTGTCACTCAACTCATGCTGCTTGTAGCACCTGTAGCTCTTCATAGCATTTATGCTTGATGTTTACGACCGAAACATCTGAGTTAAGGAGGAGTTCATTTGCTACGTGTTTGTGTTCTTTAAAACAATAAATATTAATTCGGTTCCCACACTTTAAAAAATATATATGACAGACTAAGGAGGTGCACTGTCATAAACTAAGAATACTTTATGTTGATGTTGTGTTTTGAAACCTCCTCTGCACATGATTGTAATGCAGAAAGTTACTTTTTATGGTATCATTCTTATGATTCATAGTAATCCTGTCTTGCAAAAGTGTCAGTGGAAATACAAAAGTCTAAGCCTAGATCTCCTTTCCTGCCAAGTCTGCAAGTACAATACTTTAGCCACTCAACAAAACAAACTAGACATAAATTTGCCTCCTGGGTGGCGGAGAAAATGAATATAACTTGGGAAAGAACCTACAGTGTAAATGGGGTGCTTATTTGTCCATCTGAGAGCAAGTTCACATGGCCAGAAATGCAGAAATATGTACGTGATGTGGTCTGCAACAGGCATTTGGCCATGAATGTCTTGGTAGTATTTGTTAAACTCATATAATATTGCTCTCTCATCCCAGGGAATCCTAGAAACTGCAGTTCTCTAACAAAATTCTCAGGACCCTCAGACTGCAATTCCCAGAATCCTTTGAGGGTGCTAACAGTTCAAATGATCTAAAACTGATATACACCTGTAACGTAACTTCACCCTTTTGTTGTCATCTTACTCTTATGCCAACAGAAGCAACACGATGTGGTATGGCTAATACAAGGCTAGGCTTTAAATGAAGACCCTCTTTCCAAGCTTCCCTGCTCTCTGCGGCTTTGCATGAATTGCATGGCACTCTGCAGATTTTATTGTAAGCCGATTTGCTGGTTTAGGTTCGCATCCCACCCTTAATCCATTATCTCTGCAAGCATTTCATATTGCTGCTGTATACAGGACTAGTGACAGACTCCTGGACCCTATTCCCAAGCCTGCTGCCAACTACCCAAGACAAAACTTTCCAATTATATGTTCCTAATTTTCTCAGCCAGTCTCCAGTGCCTGACTCCTGTTCAGCATTTAAGTAATTGAAGAATCCCAAATTATTTTGTGGTTAAGAAAACCTGGAACCTGTTTTCTCAATTGCTCAATTCATCTGTTTGTATGATACCTTAAAAGGCAAAGTTGGTATGTTTTTCAGGGTTTACAGCGGTGTCCCAGTATGTTGGCTGCCATTCCCAGCCCAATTAATTTCAACCAGTATTACAGTGGGTTGGTTCTACATCAACGTAAACAGGCGACTCATTGCAGTGTCTTTTATAACTCCATCAAGGGTGGGGAATCTGTGGCCCACTGAGTGCTGCCGGACTACAACTCCCAACATACCTTACCACTGGCTGTGCTGTCTGAGGCTCATGGTGGAAGTTCGATTCCTAGCAACATCTGGAGGAAGGCCACTGATTTCCCCCCCCCTCCATACACAAAAGGACAGGAGGGGACATAGATATAGGCTTACTTATACCTTACAGATGTGAAATTAGAAATAGACATTCTACTCTAAATACATCTCATCAAAGTGAAGAATTCTCTCTTCTTTTTTGCCAAATCTTTCTTATTCATTTTCCAAATCAGCCACAAATTAAGGCAAATTTAATATGTTGTTGTTGTTTAGTCGTTTAGTCGTGTCCAACTCTTCGTGACCCCATGGACCAGAGCTCGCCAGGCACTCATGTCTTCCACTGCCTCCCGCAGCTTGGTCAAACTCAAGGTGGTAGCTTCGAGAACACTGTCCAACCATCTCGTCCTCTATCATCCCCTTCTCCTTGTGCCCTTCAGCTTTCCCAACATCAGGGTCTTTTCCAGGGAGTCTTCTCTTCTCATGAGGTGCCCAAAGTATTGGAGTCTCAGCTTCAGGATCTGTCCTTTAATATAATTTCCCCTAAAAATTGGTTTCCTTCACTCTTGATGTGCCCAGAGTTTCTTCTTGCTGCTCAAGAGGTCTGCTGTTGCAAAGCCCCTTCTTAAGATTCTTTATCTATAAGTTGGACTTGCAACAGATAGCCCTTCAATTTTCATCCCCACCCTAGCCCAAACTCCCATCTTATCCTCAATTGAATGAAAGTGCCCTCTGACACACTAGGGTGCTCCCATCATCTTTTCCGTAAAGGCAGTTTGGGAGGAAGCCCACAAGAAAACATGCTTGCCTCCAGTAGATGCCAGTGTGGTAGGGCAGAGCCATCCTCCCAGCAGCAACAACGCTACATTTTACCTGACTGAGATGACCATGGTGCTGTCAAGGTCAAGTCTACCCAGATGCACCAGTGGAAATGCCAGATTGGCTCCACCGGTGTATCACACAGCCCCAACTTCTCTGCTGCCCAGCCCTGCCCCAGTACGTTTCCAAGCACAATTCAAAGTGTTGGTGCTGACCTTTAAAGCCCTAAATGGCTTTGGCCCAGTAGACATGAAGGAGTGTCTCCACCTTCTTCATTCAGCCTGGACACTGAGGTCCAGCTCCGAGGGCCTTCTGGCATTTCCCTCACTGCGAGAAGTGAGGTTACAGGGAACCAGGCAGAGGGCCTTCTCGGTAGTGGTGCCCGCCCTGTGGAACGCCCTCCGATCAGATGTCAAGGAAATAAACAACTATCTGACTTTTAGAACACATCTGAAGGCAATGCTGTTTAGGGAAGTTTTTAATGTTTGATGTTTTATCGTATTTTTAATATTCTGTTGGAAGCCACCCAGAGTGGCTGGGCAAACCCAGCCAGTTGGGCGGGGTATGGATAAATAAATAATTAATGATAATAAAGCTGGCTTCTGGAGGCAGCTTAGCACCCGAGTTTGCTATTGGTATGTTCTTGTATTGTTGCTCTTAGGCTATTTTTACCCAGTTAAATTGTTGGCTTTAGATCTGAGTTTGCTGTTTTATATATGCTTGTATAGAAATTGGGGAGGGGGGGAATTAAACAAATGAGAGTAAAAGTAGAAGCTGGAACAGTGAAGAAGTTTTCTCCAATTTGGCTAAATTAATTTAGGTTGAGAATTGTACATCCTCGGGGAAAGAACCTCCTTGCTTACCAGCTGATGGAAGGTTTGCTTTTTGATTTATCAGAAGTCAGAATATCGCCTTAGTTATAAAATTAGTTGGAAGCACTTTTCCATTCTTCGAGACTGGGTTTATTGTAACAATCAACTGCAGATCATTATGAGCATGAACTTCTAAGCGGAAATGAGGCGTATTCACAGTACGGAAAGCAATCAGTACTTTGCCATATTGCCTGCAGCCATCCTTGTAGTCGGTGATTCTGAAAACAAAATTAATTGGAATAATTTGAACATTATGGAGCAAAAAAATTAATTGGAATAATTTAAACAATGTGCAGATTGTTGCAGACAGGAAGTACCTAAGGGGGACAGACTGAATAAAAAATGACCACCCTCAATATATGTTTACCATCAACACCCAACGCCTAAGCTGCTCTTGCTACTGCTTTTTCCTTAGAGGTGGTTAATGAAACAAGGCCAACATTTCCGCTTGTTCAAATAATAGGGGAGATCAACTGGGGGGTGGAGGTGGGGGTGATGTGAAGATATTGCCTAATACAGTGGTAAAGGTAAAGGTAAAGGTACCCCTGCCCGTACGGGCCAGTATTGCCAGACTCTAGGGTTGTGCGCTCATCTCACTCTATAGGCCGGGAGCCAGCGCTGTCCGCAGACACTTCTGGGTCACGTGGCCAGCGTGACAAGCTGCATCTGGCGAGCCAGCGCAGCACACGGAACGCCGTTTACCTTCCCGCTAGTAAGCGGTCCCTATTTATCTACTTGCACCCGGGGGTGCTTTCGAACTGCTAGGTTGGCAGACGCTGGGACCGAACGACGGGAGCGCACCCCGCCGCGGGGATTCGAACCGCTGACCATGCGATTGGCAAGTCCTAGGCGCTGAGGATTTACCCACAGCGCCACCCACGTTGTGGTACCTCGGGTTAAGTACTTAATTCGTTCCGGAGGTCCGTTCTTAACCTGAAACTGTTCTTAACCTGAAGCACCACTTTAGCTAATGAGGCCTCCTGCTGCCGCCGCGCCGCTGGAGCACGATTTCTGTTCTTATTCTGAAGCAAAGTTCTTAACCTGAAGCACTATTTCTGGGTTAGCAGAGTCTGTAACCTGAATGATATGTAACCTGAAGCGTATGTAACCCGAGGTACCACTGTAACTGAATCATGATCTTCCCTATTCCTTATGAGTCAGTGACCATATGCTAGGTAGGTGAGCAAGAGCAATCTGTGCAATCTTTCTCTCTTGTATTATTCTTTATTAAAAAAATAAAAAATAAAGAAAGCAAAAGGAAGAGTAATTAATCACCCTCCTTTTGTCTTGTGTGAAGACGTTGGTGCTGTGTCGCCAACCGTTATTGTGCAGAGGCCAGCATTATATTCATGAGGCAGTCCAGAAGATGGAGAGGCTGCCCGATAGCGGTTCCATTTTTCAGTGATTAACTTTCCGTGCTTTGATACATAAAATGTAATGTCACCCAAAAGATTTGTTAGTCGCCAGCTATTCTTTTCTACTTGTCTTGGGTTAGGCAGGGAGAAGAAGGAGCTCCTGTCCATATCTGTTTTACCAAGTGTACAGCTCCTGAAGTATTTTCTGTCAGCGTATTAATCAAGGTGGGGACCTTAAGGCTCTCTAGGTGCTGTTGGGGATTACAGCTCCCATGAGCCTCAGGCAGCATGGCCGATGCCCAGGGATATGTAGTTCAGGAGAATCTGGAGGGACACAGATTCCCACGTATATATTTTATAATCTGAAGATTCCCAGAACACTAGAAAGCAAAAGGGGAATGTATCTGATGTGTTAGGGGGGGTATATATCCCAATATTCTACACAAAGATATGCATGTTTAGACAAAGAAAGGCAATTGCCAAGCTTTCTGACTGCTGGACACCCATTTCCTAACAACAGTAATTTCCTAAGGAAATGTGTTAGTTAATTTCATGGCTGATCTCAGAAAGGGCTTTGCTCTTGTAGCATTTGAAAGGCTTCAACTTTAGGATCCCAGCACCAGGCCAGCAACTGGACCCAGCCCCTGCCATCATTTCCAACATTCATTGCATTTGACGCTATAGAAAACACTGTATGATACATTGCAGTAAATTGGAGTAAATCAATTCCAATATTCTTTACTGCAATGGTTTTCCAAACAGTGAAGGGCGTGAAGGTCTCTCTGGGCGGCGTAGGCATATGGAGCAGGAGCTGCAAAATTCCAGGGAAGGGATAGTATCCTGAGACTGGTAGAAACTGCTTTCCCCATAAGCGAATATCTGTGTAGGTGGAATGTCCCCTTAGCAGAGCCTCCCCTTCCACCCCAATTCACAATAGATTTGTCGGGATGGCCACATTCCCATTACGGCCTTCTTCCATTTCCCTGCTCATTATTTTAAGGGAGCGTCAGAATGGTGCTGTTCCAGTGCTGATGTTGGGATAAGCATCCTGATCTACAGCTCCTTGCATGCAGCTTGTATATGACAAGATCCATGGATCTTGTCAAAAGAGGCCAATGTGGTGGGGCGGCAATTCACACCTGACCTCCTGACAGTTGGGTCACTGATGGTTACCAGGAAATGGGGGGGGGGGGAGGCCAGACCACAGGAAGGTTGATGAGGTGCAAACACAACAGCAGGACTCCTAGATTAGCACCACACTGACCTTCCCATTCCGTCATGGTCCCAGTAAGCAGCAGTGACTTACTTTGTAGAGAAAGAATTGGAAATGGGGGGGACTGAATCCAGTAGCTTCCACATGCCGTGCATGGGCGCTGCCACTGAGCTATAGCCCATTCTCTGTAGTAGCTCATCTATAGATCTGGCCCACTGTTGGAAGGAAATAAAAGCCCTGCTAAAAACCAAAAACCATTTTTCCAGAAGTGGGCATCCCATGCTGATAAACCCATGGGTTTGCATTTTTACCCCATTTGCAGTTCTTGGCCCTTTCATAATGGAAACCCACTATAGCATGAGGGAGTAAATGCAACTTAAAGTTGGAAACGTGAGATGTGGTTATTTATTAAAGCAGACTTGACTATTACGTACACACACACATATACACATACTGGTGTTCAAGCTTGAATTCACACCATAATTAAGCAAGACCCAATATTTGCAAGCTTCAGTAATCTAAAGATCATGCAATTATTCACAACAACCCAAGAGAACAGGGGGGAGGTGGAGGCAGATTTATTAGTATTTATTAGTCTTAGTAGTAGTGATATTCCTTCCCATAATTACGAGCTACACATTTTTATTTTGGCTGAAGGAATTTTGGCTAGTCATTGTAACATATTTATTTATGTTGGTATTATTATAAATGCCCTTACCTTTGCCTGCTTTTTAAGTATTACATTTGTGCCCCACCCTTACTTCAAAGAGTACATACGACTGCAGTGTATGTTTCTACATCTAATCATCACAACAACTCTTGAGGGGGATTTGATTGAGAGAGATTTGAGAGAGGGTCTTGGCTCAGTAGTAGTAGTTCATTTGCTGTGCATGGAAAAGTTCTGAAATCTAGAAGACCTGCTTCCAGTCAGCATAGACAGTACCAAGCTAGGTGGACCAGTGGTCTCACTTGGTATAATAAGGCACATTTTCTATTATCTATGTCCCATGACTTGCCCATGGCTGCCCTACCTGTGCACATCAGGGACTTGTACCTGGACTTCCTGGCCCAGCTCCAGTACTCTGGCTCAGCTGAACTTAATAGCCACATGAGTTTTACTTCGGCCCTCAGGCTCACATACTTCCACTTCCTGTTGCACACTGTCATCCCTCCCTCACTTCCTAATTCCAGCAAACTGTGCTTGCATTACAACCACGTGGAGCAAACCCCAAGCCCGACATGGAAACTGGTTTCTAACTGTAGTTTCCCATTCTGAGTTGTGAGCAAGGTATGGCTTAAATAAATGAAATACTTTATTGTCACTTCTACAACTTGTATACAGTGAGATTACACGAGCACCTCCCACTCAATTCTTAATTCCCCTTGTTTACTGATGCACACCCACCAAACCCAAAAGTCACTTGCCCTGTTGTTATCTTTTCATTCAGCAGCCTAACAGCCCACGGATAGAAGCTGTTCTTGACCCTGTTGGTGCGACTAATCATGCTTCTATATCTTCTGCCTGAGGGCAGGAGATCAAGAAAGTGCCGGCCAGGGTGTGAATCATCCCTGAGAATTTTCCTCACTCTCCTGAGGCAACGTTCTTCCGCGATGTCATCCAGTGGATTTACGGGACAGCCCATAATATCTTGTGCTGTATTCACCACCCTTCAAAATAAATCACCACCTTCAAAATTCAACTGTAAAGGCAAATGGTTGTTTGTTGGAATAACCTGGAACTGAGAGGAAATAGGAGGAAATATATAATTTCTATTCCACCTTTCTCTCCAAAGAACTCAAGGGGGCGTACATGGTTCTCCTCATTTAAACTTCATAACAACCCTGTGAGGCGAGAGGCCCCATCTTCTCAAGGGGATTGAGGGGGCTCATGTGTGGTCTGCTTGGCACCCTGAAACCACATGCCCGATGGCAGGGGGCAAAGCTGAACACCTCCTGAATATTGAGGGGACTAGGACCCCTCAGAAAATATGGGGGGGGGACTTCCTTAGCCCCTAGGAGTTGGTGCATCTGCTGTATAGTAAGTTAGCCTGAGAGGCAGCGATTGGCCCAAGGTCACCCAGTGAGCTTTGGAGCCAAGTGCAGGGATCAACACTCTCTAACCATTACACCCAACTGGGTCTCTCTACTACACCACACGTACTGAGCTAAACTGCAGAAAAGTGCAAAGATGTTGCTTGGGTCCATAACACGCCAGGACCAGCATCTACAACAGGGTGACTCAAGCCACATTGTTCCTTTCTAAATGTTCCGTCACTGTGTGGAGAAAGTGGAAGAATCAAACCTAGTTTTTTAGTTATGTTGATTAGCATGTGGCTGCTACCTGCAGCCATGGTAGTTTTTCAGAATGTACTGCCCTATTCCAGAATGTGCAAGTTTTAAGGGAAGTAATCCTGGCTCCAAGGTATGGAAAATTCTAATGGAAATGGAAAAGGAAGTAGGAATTGCTGCAGTTTGTGTGTTCGTCTGTGGCCAGGATCGAAAGAGAATGCAATCAGTATTTATTTGTATCATTTACAAATAATAATTAGTGGTAGGATTTGCTGTTGTTTTTTAAAAAGAGCATACTTTCAGTGTTTACACTGAAATGAATGTAAGTTACATAACTTCAGTTAAATAGCAGAAAGCGAGATAAATGACATAGTATTTGGCAGAAGCTGAACTGCAGTAGAACAGAAACAGGCTGATTGTGATCAATACAGGCCAGAATGGAAATTGCTGCTCTCTCATGTCCCTGCTTCAAGGGGGAGGGATGGAAACAGGAGTGGGCAATGGAATAGCCTGCCAGCAGAACACAACAAATTGAAAATATTTGAAATATTTAGTATAATACTAAAGTTGTACCTGTTTGCAGTGCAATTCCACATCTGGTGTGCATTCAACCCATAGCTCTGCCACTTCCCCTCTATATATTGGCCAATAAGCAGCCATAAGATGTGTGTATATTTAAGTGTATGCAGCTGTGTATTTGTGGAGTTTCCCCCCTCTCTCTTCCTGATGGAGGTGGCAAGCCTAGTCTTTGCCAAAGCATACTGCATTTCCCCCCACAGCAATACATCATTTGAGCTGGCACAGGTGTGCATTTTGTTCCTGTATCCCTCTTCCTAATCCATCTTTAGCAGATTTGCTTCCTAGATTGCTTTGCCTCCATTGTTTCGTGATTGCACAAACAACTTCCTCACTGTCTGCCAGCAGGTCTCTCTCCTCCCCCACCTCCCACCACAGTTTCTAATAATCTCTGGTTTAGTCTGCATGAGTTGTAATAATCTCTTTGCCTCGGTACACTCTTCATTGTTCAGGTAGGCATCTGTTTTTCTCCATGCTGCTTAATCTGGCACTGAAACCACTTCCATCTTCAAATCTATTGCCAGTTTTAAAATGAGAAAGCCAGGCATGGGGTTATCCAATATTACACAAGCCCATGGCCTGTGTAAGAAGAGTTTCATAAATTATTAGAGATCTTGTGCCATGAACAAGTTCAGATTTTACAATATTTCAAACGGATTTATGGAGATCATTTTGATTCCAGAATTGTTGAGTTAGTAAACAGCACTTTATTAATAATTGGGGCAAAATAATATACTATTGACCCTCATTGTGTGAAGGATACTATCCATGCTATATTGTTAAGGGAAAAAATGTATTAATTGTATTATGGCAGGTATTATATATTTTAATTAAAAAATGCTAGAAATCATGGAACCATAGAATTTGAAAGCATCAAAACACTATATTCACCCTTCTTTAAATTTTTTTTTATTAATTTCCCAGAATACAAAACAAGTCATAAACAATCATAGCACTTTTGGTCTATTGCCAGGTAAGTTAGGAATGTTACAATAATGCAAATGTCTATTGTATAGACTAGATATCCATGCCATAATGTTGCACTTTGACAAAACAAATAAATGGAAAACATATTACATCAAAATGATTGTGCTTGAACATTCCCTTGACTACCCTGTGGTGTGTGAAATACTCTGATAGGGCGACATCACTTTGAGTCATCTTGGCTTCACTCCTCGACCAGGTTCAACAGGAGATATTTTGAGATCTTTCAGAAATAGCTTGGCCTTTCATCCCCGGGGTTTAGCAATTTCCCCTTGTGCTGCACTACCAATTTAACAGAGAAGATTCTGAGTGCTGCTGTAAAGGGCTTGAAAGCTCAGAATCACTTTAATATCTCAGGATGTATATGTCTTGAAATATCTCTTTTTGTTCGTCATTGTTTTGCAATGCTTTTTACACCTGCTCTTTCTTTGCAATACAGTTCAAAACACACAGTGATATCTCTGGCCACTTCTTCATTGCAAGATCATGGGCCTGCTACTCTGTGTGCTCTTTTAGTGACAGCAATTCCCATGTTTAGTCTCTTAAACCATTCCTTTAGAGATTTTGCCTCTCCCCTGACTTCTGTTTCAGGGATTGCCCTCAAACAAATTCCCTGCGGTCTCTGTTCAATTACTTCTCTGCCCACAACCCAAGGGCCTCAATTTTTAAAAAGTCTGTCTCTGCCTGATTGTCCAGGCCCATTCAGGAGGGGTAGGTCTGTTGATAGCTATTTCTAAAGGGAATCTCTAGGTCCAGAAGCTGTACAGTGGTACCTCAGGTTAAGTACTTAATTCGTTCCGGAGGTCCGTTCTTAACCTGAAACTGTTCTTAACCTGAAGCACCACATTAGCTAATGGGGCCTCCTGATGCCGCCGTGCCGCCGGAGCACAATTTCTGTTCTTATCCTGAAGCAAAGTTCTTAACCTGAAGCACTATTTCTGGGTTAGCGGAGTCTGTAACCTGAAGTGTATGTAACCTGAAGCGTATGTAACCTGAGGTACCACTGTATTCCTCTGAATTCTAGTTACTGAGGGATAAACAACAGCGAAAGGCTATTGCTTTTATGGCCTGGTTGTGAGCTGCTCAGAAGCATCCATCTAGCCTTGATGGTCTTGTGAATCTTTGCCTCTGTCAGGCCCTCCTTCACAATTCCCAGGATGTGTCTTGGTTAGGCCACCAATTAGAATGCTAACCTTCATGTTTTTGCTCTGACAACCTGTACTGTGGGTCCCTGTCCTCTTGATCTTCAATGGTCTCTTTCTAATCTTCAGTTTGACATTGCAAGATGAATCCTCTCTTGTCTTCTGTTTGGATGGGCCTCAAGAAGAAGAAGAAGAAGAGTTTGGATTTGATATCCCGCCTTTCACTCCCCTTCAGGAGTCTCAAAGCGGCTAACAATCTCCTTTCCCTTCCTCCCCCACAACAAACACTCTGTGAGGTGAGTGGGGCTGAGAGACTTCAAAGAAGTGTGACTGGCCCAAGGTCACCCAGCAGCTGCATGTGGAGGAGCGGGGACGCGAACCCGGTTACCCAGATTACGTGACTACCGCTCTTAACCACTACACCACACTGGCTCTCACCCCAATTTCCTTTGCCTTCTGGAGATCCACTGTGACTTGTGGCAAGCCCAGCAAGGAAGACCCTACAGGCTGTGCCAGGGCTTCCAGTCTGGCCTTTTTGATCATCTCTGAGCCGGAAACATCAAGCCCAATGAGCATCCTCACACGGTTTCCACTGCAAATATTAAAATGTCCATGATGATATCTTCAAAGGAGCAGAATTACAAAGTCAAGCAATTCTCCCTTCCTGCAGTGCCATACAGATTTAATTTTTCTTTATTAGCTTCTAATTTGCAGGGTTTTGGGGTAGTCAAATGAGAAGGTGGGGGAATGAATTATGAAATATCACCTTGGGTGTTTGGCTGCACCGTGATATAAGGATATGAAGTGGCAGCATAGCTAGAGGTATCGCTATCGTTAACAGATATAATTAATTCTCACATTTAGCAACCAATGGAATGAAATTAATTACCATATTATCTCTCCCAGCCTGCGGGAATAAGAGGGGCAGTAAAGGGCATATGAGGAGAAAAGTAGTATCTAAAATAATATTTAGCAAACAGATCTCAGAATGAATAAGGCCAGGAGAACTAAGGGCTTGTTCTTTTAAACACATTCGGATCTTGACACACATGACGCATGACTGTTCAGAACCCGATTATCAGAGCAGATTTTTTTATATATCAAATACCCCAGAACTCACAGATAGAGTGGCTATTTCTGTATTGCCAAAAAGAGAGAAAAATACAATACCTAAAAAGACAACAACAAACGACAGTTGGGCTTAAAATTCACAAATGCTAAATTGTAGAAATCAGTGCATTACACCATAGCAAGATTGACTGAGCTCAGATGACCTGGGAGGTTGTGCCACCTGCTGTCCATATTCTAACTGCTGATAAGCTACTTCAAGGGCCACTTCTCCTTGTTGCTTTTCCCTTTACCTGTTGGTGTTGGTCTGAGCATTTCTGTTGGCATAAGGGGCAGGAGTCTGGTTTTAGATAATGTCATCATGCCTTTCTGGCATCAACCTGTAAGTTGACTGGAACTCTGGTTAGATTAAACTCTGAATAATGAGCAGGTCAGGAAAATAAACCATGGTTTGTTCCTGCTTTATTTAAACCAGCACTAGTTTAAACTAACTAGAAGTCCCCAAGTTCTTCGTTGCAGAAACTTCTGTAGTCTTCCTGGTATCTGAGGAAAAGGAAGTGGGGAAAATACAGGCCTGAGGTGCTCAGCGGTAAAGGTAAAGGGACCCCTGACCATTAGGTCCAGTCGTGACCGACTCTGGGGTTGCGACGCTCATCTCGCTTTATTGGCTGAGGGAGCCGGCGTACAGCTTCCGGGTCATGTGGCCAGCATGACTAAGCCGCTTCTGGTGAAACCAGAGCAGCGCACGGAAACACTGTTTACCTTCCCGCTGTAGCAGTACCTATTTCTCTACTTGCATTTTGATGTGCTTTCAAACTGCTAGGTTGGCAGGAGCTGGGACCGAGCAACGGGAGCTCCTCCCGTTGCGGGGATTCGAACCGCCGACCTTCTGATCAGCAAGCCCTAGGCTCTGTGATTTAACCCACAGCGCCACCCGCATCCCTTGAGGTTCTCATGGGCATAGCACTAAATCACAGTTTAGTCTGGCATCTGAAAAGGACCAGAATATATAGCTAAGATGAAATTTGAAAGTGGCATTTCCAAGCTCACACTCTTTGGCAGTGTATGCCTTCAACTTTGCATACTCATTTGGTTTCAGAATCAGGGACAGCTCGCACAGGATGCAAAACAACAACAAACCCAAACAAATGCTGGGCTGAACACACGCCATCATTTGATGGCAACTCTTTGTCCCTGTTTTTTCTCTTCGCTTCTACTGAGCAGCACTGCAGCACCTTTCCTCCTCTTCCTCCTCTTCTTAATTTAAAAGAGAGTTCACAGCAGTGATATAGAAAATAGAACCCACAGTGGAAGAACCCTCCTCTTAATTCAAGGACAGTGGCATTTTCTTGATCATAGTAATTTATGGAGCATTAGTTGCCATAACAACCAAAAACAGCTTTTAGGGTGTCAGTATTTTCCTTTGTAAGGTGAATTTAGTGTCTAGTGAGAGGAGGGAGGCAGGCGAAAAACAGCAGCGTAATCTCTGCAAACTGGAGGGCTTGGCTTAATCGCAGGAATTACATGACACCTCCTAGCGCTCTCATGCTATCTGCCGTCTTGCCAAAAATGAACTTGGCAGTCTGTAACCGTCTATCTAATCATGGTCAAAAAGTGATAGGATGTGAATGACAACTCTTGGGGGGGGGGGTGAGCATCAGATGATACTAGGGATGTAAAGAGGCAGTGATTTCCATCCTATAACTGGGATCGTTGGATTCAGCACTGTTTCTCTTCTGTTACGGTTCGGCTTCCACTGAAACCAAACATTATTTGTCTCTTGTGGAGGACAAGGTTACCAATGGCTGATAGTCACAATGGCTACACTTTGCCTCCAGAGTCAGAGGCATTAATGCTTCTGAATACATTTGCTGGGAACTGCTCTTGTGCACAGATCCCGCTTGCCAGTTTCCCACAGGCATTGGGTTGGGCGATGGGCCTGATCCACCAGGCTTTTCTTATGTTACTACATTCTTTCCTTTGTGGCTTTAACTAATGTAATCAATTAAGCAATCAACGACGTAATCCATTTCAGTGCATTTCAGTGGAAGGGAAATGCCTGCAACAATGCAGAAAACTACTTAACTTATTTACATAACATTTGAGGACCAAAAAAAAAATCACCACAAATACTTTTACACACTTGCGTGATGTCTGTATCTCACCTCAGAAGAACATGCAGATGGTGGCAGTTTCCTTTCCCATTTCCAGCAGAATTCTCCAATGTCCCTAATGTTGGGATAGGAAGTTTGTGTATGATTGCGTGCTTTGTAAATCTGTGCAACTCCAAGAGATCTACCGTATTTTTCACTCCATAAGGCGCACTTTTTCCCTCCTAAAAAGTAAGGGGAAATGTGTGTGCGTCTTATGGAGTGAATGCAGGCTGGAGGCAGGTAGGAAAAGCCCCCAAGAGCCACACACAAGCTTCGCACGGCTCTTGCGGGCTTTTCCCCAGGAGGGAGAAGGGACTGACATGGCCAGTCAGTCCCTTCTCCCTCCTCGTAGAAAAGCCCGCAGGAGCCGCGTGCTCCTTAAAGGGTGTGCGGCTCCTGTGGGCTTTTGCGGGGGTATTGCCATAGCCGCGTGCAGCCCCTCTGGCCGGGAGAGGCTGCGCGCGGCTATGTCTTGGCTTCTTTGCTCTTTGGGGCTGGGGGGACGACCCAGGCTTCCCCCGGCAGCCCCAGAAGCTCTTTGGGGCTGGGGGGGAATAAGTTTTTTTCCCTTGATTTCTCCCTCTAAAAACTAGGTGCGCCTTATGGTCCGGTGCGCCTTATGGAGCGAAAAATACGGTAAACCATACCTTGTTTCATTTTAATTTTCTGTTTCTAGCTTGTTGGTTATGCGGGGAAAAGCACAGCCTTTCTCTTCCAGTTAGCGTACAGGGGCCTTCATGTTTTCTGGTGACTTCTTTTCAAACCGCACAGCAGGTTGGTGTTCAGTGGGCTGTCTGGGGACCAAGACACAACATGTGTTCTCAATTTTGGGCCTTTTATGTTAGGAATTTTCCACTGTGCAATTATGTTAAATTTGGAGGCGCCTGAGAAGTGCACCTTCGCCCCGGCAACAACACACACACACACAATGCAAGGTTACACAAATGAAATAACAATAGCTGGAAAGGAAAACAAAGTTCAAATAGGATTTCTTCTCCCGTGATGGCAGGCTGCCCACATGGGGTCAGGGACTTAATGCTAACCCCGCTGTCAGTCGACTCTTGCAGCAAAAGATGAAAAGTGAGCTTTCATAAATCACACTGGAAATTATCATCCTGCTCCTCGTACGTGTAGAGGGGGTTCTTCTTTTTTTGCACACACATGTTAGAAACAATAAGGAACTCATTCTGCCCCAAAATAAAGCATGAAACGAAAACCACATTAAATGTTTCTCATGATACATTTTGAAGACATCATCACCTACAATGGTTTCCTCTTGTCCGGTGACATTGTCTTGCAGCTGCTCATGCAAATGTATCGCTTCAGAAAGGAGAGAGAGGCTGAGAAATAGGGTTAAGCAGCAGTCCTGTGCACAGTTACCCTAGACTGTCCCCCATTTAACTCAGTGGTATTTACTCCTAAATAAACAGGGATAGGATTGCAGTGTTGCTGCAGCATTGTGAGAGTAAAGCAGGATTAGATATCACATTTGTCATAAACCCAGGAGATGGACACATACTAGCTGACATCTCTCAGGGCCAAAACAGATGAGATGCAAGCAATCTGTAACTGGATCTCCCAATTTTTATCTTTATTTTTAAAAACAAACTTAAAGGCAGTGGGGTAAAGTACTTGAATTTTCTGCAAGAAAGCATTGTTTAATCCTGCCTCCTTCCATACAGCTCGGCTGATCAAAATCTCCCTATTCCCAAAGCTGTGGGACAGACAAAGGCCTGGTATTTAATGCAGTTACCTGTCCGTCCGCCCATCCCCCCAATTGCTTGCATCTATTCCTTCTCCAGTCACATGGGAATTAGTGCAGAAGTTGAAAATGTCAAGTGAAAGTCAGGTGCTGCAGACAAGTATCTGAGATGGTGTTCTTAAGAGTTGCTGTTTTCAGATGTATAACTTTTTGTCCTAAAAACTCCAACTGTGTCTAGATTTTCTGCCAAAGCCAATGAACAGAATCAGAACAGTGGTAGAGTACAGCGGTACCTTGGTTCTCAAACTTAATCCGTTCAGGAAGTCTGTTCCAAAACCATAGAAAGTAATGCAAAAATGGATTAATCCATTCCAGACTTTTAAAAACAACCTCTAAAACAGCAATTTAACATGAGTTTTACTATCTAACGAGACCATTGATCCATAAAATGAAAGCAATAAACAATGTACTGCAGTCACACAATCAATCAGTAGCTGAACTGGGTTCCACGCAGTCACAAAAACAAAACAAAAATAGTTGCAAAAACAGACAGACCTCAGTGTAACACTCAGATAGTCAGCATAACACTCAAATCGAAAGTGTGGCACTCAAATTGTCAGCGTAACACTCACATTCGGCTTCAGAAAAAGATTGCAAACCTTCCAGGTTTGCAGTGTTTGGGTTCCAAGTTGTTTGAGTACCAAGGTGTTTGAGAACCAAGGTACCACTGTGAAGCTGTTCAGCATTCGCCTTATGCAGTAATGGCTTTTTCTGTAATGCACCAAAAAGGTGCATCTACCTCTTTGGGCTGACTCACCATGTGAGAAGTCTAATCAGCCAGCAATTCTAGGATGCACTTTGACGTGCTTTTGAACTGCTAGGTTGACAGGAGCAGGGACCGAGCAACGGGAGCTCACCCCATCGCAGGGATTCAAACCACCAACCTTCTGATCGGCAAGTCCTAGGCTCTGTGGTTTAACCCACAGCGTCACCCATGTCCCTTCCATTCCAGTATTGCATCTGAACAAACTAGATGGGTCTGCACAGTTAGAAATCTTGAAGGACTGGAATCTGTCTTATGCTAACTCTGGGTTTCCTTCATGAAGTTGCAAGGAAAATCAGCTATTAAATATTTCCGGGGTACACACCTGACATTTAACTTGACTTACTTGAAGACTGCTGAAATTAATTTATTTTCGCATCATCACAATTCATGTTCTGGTTTATCATTTACCGGTAAATAAAATTAATTTCATGCTTGCTTTCTTTTTCCTTTTATGTGGGCCAGAGGAGTGCGAGGTGAATTTTCACCTCAGTTAGTTAATCTACATCTGATTATTCATAAGACTGAGACATCTGTCTCTGCATATAATGGAGACCTGGAAGATGGTGTGTGGTTGTGTGGGAATTATCAGCTATGCAGGAGAAGGAGGAAGTTATGAAAACCCATTGTTAATGTATGCATGAGAAGGAAAGAAGCATAAAGCAGCAACATAGGCACACATTTTGGAATCCTGATCCTGAAAAACTGTGATGCTGTTGCAGCCCAGAACACAGAAGCGATGTCGTTACAAGTTGGTGCAACAAGATAATTTCTGTAATGTTGCAACTGTGCTAGTTTTACCCCTTCTAAACAGTCACCTGCTATTGGCTCAAATCAAAGGACTGGGCTGTGAAGGTTGTGTTGTGCCTTCAAACAACTGGTTTACACCAGGTGGATTCAGTAGCTTTATAGGGAAGTTATGCATCACAGTTTCCAGTAATGCAGGAAAGTGGGAAGGGAGCCAGTGTCGCTTTTCAGACAGGCTACACCCCCAAACATTTGCATGTTGGGTGGGAAAAGCCTGAAGGAGGAGTCAATGCATGTGCAGCTGAATACACACACCGTCCTCCATGCAACCCTGTGTAATCTGGGTTCCCAATCACATGGAAAAGCCTGCACATGTTCAGCTGAATGCACATGGGTTCCCTTTCAGACTTCCGCTCAATGTACAAAGATCTGAGGACTGAGCCAGCAGGGATTGGGATGTTGGAGTGTGCATGGAGTGTCCATGTCTCATTTGTGTAAAGATCTTGGACATGACCTCTCCTTTCTCTGAGGGTGGCTAAAGGAGGAAAGGGGGGGGTGATCACACAAACAATGTGCAGAGCACACAAACAATGTGCAGAGCACCTGGCGGGAAGGTAAACAGCATTTCCATGCGCTGCTCTGGTTCACCAGAAGCGGCTTAGTCATGCTGGCCACATGACCCAGAAGCTGTCTGCAGACAAACGCCGGCTCCCTCAGCCTATAGAGCGAGATGAGCATGCAACCCCAGAGTTGGCCACAATTGGACCTAATGGTCAGGGGTCCCTTTACCTTTAATACTGGAATGGATGGATGGAAGGGAGTGAGGGATGAAGGACAAAAAACGGCTGTTGCATTTCATTATCATTTATTTAACATGTATGTTCTTAAGTTCCTTAATTAACCGCTCCATGGATGCTGTTCCCCCTTTGAGCCATCAGGAATCTTTCTGAAAATACTCGTGAACTTGAATTTAGCATTCAACCCCTTTTAAAATCCAGGTAATGGCCTAGGAAGCTCTGTCGTGCCCCTGATGGTTGTTAGCTAGTTTTTCAGTGAGAAGACCAGCAAAGGGCAGAAAGCTTCCATCAGTGGCAGATCAACACCCTGGAGTGTTGCATGTCTTCTAGGCTGTCCCTTAAGCGTGGTGGTGAGGCCCAGCAGGCCTGGCCAATGTGCCACAAGAAACATGTTCCGTAAACACAATCCAGAATTCCACGCGGTGCGTAGGGATTCTGTGGCAGATATGCAGGGGTTTCTTGGCAATTAAGTCAAACGTTCCAAAACCATGGGACTGGTGTTAGCACACAAAAGGTATGTGGAAAACTAGATCCTGTTCAGAAAGATTTGATTCTGCTTGGCGGTGGGGGGGGGGACATGCTTTTTGATGTCTCTGGCAGTATATGGATAGGTTTGCCTGTTAAGGACAGCTGAAACTCAATAGCTGTTGGACTCTTTTTGGTAGCAACTACATGTAGAAAATGAGACATTAAGTGTGTATCACCACACATGGCGGTAATCAGATTGCTAGATATGGTGGCTATGGCCTACTTCCATTTTGGGAAGAAGCATATGCCTCTGAATAACAGTTGCTGAGAATCACAAGTGGGAAGGGAGCTTTTGCACTCACGTCCTGCTTGCAAGCTTCCCACAGACATCTGCTTTGCCACCAGAATGCTGGACTGGATGGGCCTTTGACCTGATAGGGACGCGGGTGGCACTGTGGTCTAAACCACTGAGCCTCTTGGGTTTGCCAGTCGGAAGGTTGGCGGTTCGAATCCCTGTGACGGAGTGAGCTCCAATTGCTCTGTCCCAGCTCCTGCCAACCTAGCAGTTCGAAAGCACACCAGTGCAAGTAGGGAAGGTAAACGGCATTTCCGTGTGCTGTGGTTTCTGTCACGGTGTTCCGTTGCACCAGAAGCAGTTTAGTCATGCTGGCCACATGACATGGAAAGCTGTCTGTGGACAAACGCCAGCTCCCTCGGCCTGAAAGCAAGATGAGCGCCGCACCCCATAGTCACCTTTAACAGGACTTAACTGTCCAGGGGTCCTTGACTTTTACCTGTCTTACCTTGGCCTGATCCACAGGGCTCTTCTCGTTTTCAGTTTTCTACAAGGAAGTTGTATCTATATAGGAAGTGCATCATACATAAAGAGATTGGGTAGCTTTTCTTGATGAACTCTTCCGAATCGATTCATGCTAGATGATTTTGTGACTCAAACCTCCTCCTCCAGAAGGGCACATTCATTGTGTCTTTGCAGGAGTGATCAGCTCCCAAACCCTCAGCTAAAAGCAGGTGCATTGCATGTAGGAGACTGCAGGTTTGCCGTTGCATTGGACAACTGAATTGGGCTAGATGGTCCGGGCAGGTATGAGGCAGCAGCATATGCTCTAAGGATGTAAAAGCGACCTTTTCTGGATAACGAGGCTTCTCGTGGTCACATGCCCAGAAGTTGCCTTTGCTGACGGCACTCAGTTTGACAGGGGGGTCAAGCAGGTTGCAGCTGCCCCAGATATACTTGATTCCTACATCTTGTAAATGTAAGTTGCTGTCAGTCATAAACGGCAACAAGCAGGCTGATATGTCAATAGGAATTTTCTCTCTTATTACTCTCCCTGCCCAGTGAGAGAAGACACCTGTCAGGTTATCACCGGGAATATATTTCCCTCTGCCTTTCGTAATTTAGAGGCTGTTTCCCCGTGTCCTTTACCACACGCAGCAAGGTGCCGTTCGCGTTTTTGCAAGTCTCCCATGCATTTGTGTCCCCCAAAAACAAGGGGCAGTCTTTATATACCGTGAAAAGGTGTGTGTGTGTATATATATATATAATGTGATTTCCTGCCATTTAAAATTACACCTGAATGATAAGCCAGGTGAGAAGTGCTGTGCCGGAGGACTGACCCCTGTAATGCCAACCCAAAATCAGATATACTAGAAATATTGTGCAGGGAAGAAATTGACTGTCAGATTTGATCAGTGTCATTAAATAGGCTGTCATCGGAGTACTAGATGTTTCGTTCAGATACAAACACAGCTGCTGTTTCTGATGGCTGCTGAATGCAGATAACACAGGTTTTTTTGCGGGGGGGGGGGGAGAAAGTGTTGACGTGAGCAGTAGTGATTTCCGCTCCATTGTCTTGATGCTCTCTTCATCTCTCTCCATCCCTGCTCCTCTGCTCCTTTCAGGTACAACGTGTTTGATTGCGTTGCTGTCAGATAAGGAGCTCACGGTGGCCAACGTTGGGGATTCGAGGGGCGTCTTGTGCGATAAGGATGGCAATGCTATCCCTTTGTCGCACGATCACAAGCCCTACCAGCTCAAGGAGAGGAAGAGGATTAAAAGAGCCGGTAAGCTTATAAAGTTTGGTGTTTACTTCTGTGTGCCTTATATACTGTGGGTTTATATACTGTAATAAACTCGGCGGGAAGATGTTGTTTGCATTTTTGGAAATACGGCTGTATGGAGCTTCTCCTCAGGGAGTGGAGAGGCTGGAGCCAGCCAGTATGGCCTGTAGCTAATTGGACTTGTAGTCTAGCAATAGTCTAGGTTAGAGAAGCCAGGACCAGAGGTTGCTTATTCTTTTATTCTTTATTAAATTTGTATACCGCCCTTCATCCAAAGATCACAGGGTGGTACACAACATAGAAATTCACACAACATAGAAAGATGCACACACAAAACTCTGGTAGCTTGATTGGAGAGAAAAAAAACAACTTGAAGCTTCCAGTTCAGAATGGATAAAAACCAGTGCCTCTTCTGGCTAATGCTGCGTTATGTCCTGTAATAACGATTCATTCGGAGCAGGCAATAGTTCTCTGTGGGAAAGAGAAGAAAATGTAGATTCCATACACTGGTGAGAGAGCACAAAGTAGTCTTTTAACAGCAGAGCACCTATTAGCAATTAACATTTGAACCTGATTATTGTAATCCAGAAGAGGAGGCTTCATTAAAGAGATGAATATTCTAAAATTTTCACTTAAATAATCAGCTGAAAGAACTCCTGCTGCTTTGGAAATGCAACTTTTATGTTATTTTTCTCTCTGTATGCTGTATTGGCCTTGTTTGGGAAGTGGGGGGTAGGCGAGGGAGTTGTTCCTTTTTAAATTTATTTTTATGGGCAGCCAGACATCACCAGGCAGCTGCTGAGATCGATACCTTGACAGGGTCCTCACTGTCAATCCATGGTGTCCCTTGGCCCTGCCCTTGTTTTTCCTTAACAGCTACTGCTTATTTGCCTGCTTTGAATGTGCAAGCAGTAACAGGTATAGGAATTAAACTGTAAAACCTTGTTTTGCACAAGTCCAGCTAATGAAGTAAGTGGGCTTCCCCCTTCTATCCCAGCTTAACAACTTGTGAAGTAAGTTTAAAAACAAGATTTATTTACATTGGTTCACAGAAAAGGCAGCAGCAATTCTATGCAGTCAAAATTCTTATATTTACAGTATAACCAGCTTCAGGCATGTGCCTAAAACTGGGGCAAGCAGAGGCATGTTTGCCTCCAGTGCTGGTCAAAGGGAGAGGGAGGAACAGGAAGTACTATATGCTCTTTCTCCAGGAAAGGAGGGGAAATGACATCACACAGAGCCCTCTCTATCAATTGTATTTCTATGATCCAAGTATCTGCAGCTCTGTGGTGTTAGCTCCTTCTCATGCTCACTAGCAAGAATATGCATATGTCAGGTTTGGCTGCTCATCTCCCACAGCTTGGCCACTGGATTCTGCTGGACCAGAAGAACAAAGGGCTTCCTGTACCAATTTAAGTTTTATGTAATTAGAATGGGGGTAGCCTTTCTTCACTGACGTACTTAGTGATCGCACGTATGCAAGGGTGCTGTTTTTTTGTTTCCTTTGGGAATCCATGTAGACTGATGCCATGTACACAGGCCACATGGAACTGTAAAAGGTGTGCTAAGGTGTGGAACTCCAGTTTGCAAAAACTGCATATTCCTGATATGAATATACTTAATTCGTGTTGAACTTTCGGGTCCTTTTACCGTGAGCTCAACATGCAGCAGTGCCAAAAACCTTTTAAAAAAAACCTCCCTCTTAAGCAGAAGCTTGAAGTGCACAATGTTTGGTTTTGTAATGAGGATTTCGAAGTGGTCTTTCAAAGGCAGAAACCTGGACTTTTTTTCTAAAAGGAAATGCTTCTCATCCAGCCGCAGGCAAACACCACATGTTTTTTGTTGAGATTTCAGCCTTTGCTTCACAGAGGCAGCAGAAAGCCACTTTCCGTGCATAAGAGGTGGCTGTCGAGGCTTGGAAAAGCAAAAGCAATCCTGCAAAGATGGGTCAGGGAGGAGGGGAAACCAATAAATATCAACTCTTTGCTGCAGGCAAAGGGAGCTACATGCATTGTTGTTAATTTCATTTCTATTCCGCTTTAAATTTTTAAGGGGGGGGGAGAGAAATCTCAAAGCAGTTTACAACCTACATTAAAACGTCAAATAAAACAATCCAGAATAAAACATTAGAGAAGGAAGTCAAATATAAAGTATACAATTCAAAGCAACAGGAAACTTAAATATTATCTGAAGATTTCAAAACAAGACATTGCAAAAGGAGGCCAGCTACAGAGTCAACATTTAATGCAGCAAAGTTAACAAACAAAAAAAGTTTTGTCTTAAACACATGCAGAGCCATGGGAATCCTGTGGATCCTGTTTGAAGGCAGTCACAGAATGTACCGTATTTTTTGCTCTATAAGACTCACTTTTCCCCTCCTAAAAAGTAAGGGGAAATGTGTGTGCATCTTATGGAGCGAATGCAGGCTGCGCAGCTATCCCAGAAGCCAGAACAGCAAGAGGGATTGCTGCTTTCACTGCGCAGCGATCCCTCTTGCTGTTCTGGCTTCTGAGATTCAGAATATTTTTTTTCTTGTTTTCCTCCTCCAAAAACTAGGTGCGTCTTGTGGTCTGGTGCGTCTTATAGAGCGAAAAATACGGTAATGGAATTTTGCAAATGGCTGGAGTCCTTCCCCTCTGCTTCCTTCTACTCCCCTCCCCTGCCATATCCTTTGCTTCAAGGAAGATGCCTGCTGTTTGTACCCAGAACGTTCCCCCCTTTTCCTTCCTAGAACTCCGAAGTGTGGGGTGATTATTTTCAAAAGACTTTTCTGGATCATTGCATTACAACTCCACCAAGGACCCTTGAGGAGAAGGAGGATCAACTTCATTTGTGTTATTTCCTTTCCTTTTTGCCCCAGGGTGAGATTTTGGTCTTTACAAGTGTGTATCTGATGTGGCACCGCCTTCATAAATCTTTTTAAATGAGTGCGAACCTCTTCTTGAATGTACCGAAGGGAGAAAGAGGGCTTGGTTAGAGCTAGGAGGCAGGCTGCCTGAGCACATCACTGTATGGCAAACGTCAGAAACAAAGGCTGATATTTTCTTGCTGTTCAGCAATTTGTCATATCTATTTGGCAAACAAAACAAAAAAAATACAAAACATGTAAGGATGTACTTGCCTCCAGGAATTTATGTGACAACCATTTCAATAGCATTGGCTTGGATACTGACACAACCCAACTCCTTGTAGCAATGTTTGGGTATTGCAAAATGGATTTCAAAATACATAGCATAAAATGGAGGAAATAACTCCAAGGAGATCATCTTCACAGTCCATTCATGCAGGTTCTGTTAACCATGCTACACAATATATATATGTTTTTCTTCTCACAGTACATCTTCCTTTCTTTTTTAATGGACTGATCCAATGGATCTAAGAAACAATGTGCATAGGAGTCCAGCCTTGGGGTGTTACCCATGAGACAATGGTAGCAGCAATGATGCAGATGTTAAGTTCTCCTCCTCCTCCTCCCTGTATTCCCCTCCTACTGATATTTAGGAATATTTGCAGCACCAGCAGGTGTGTTACCTTGCCAGCAGCAGCAGCAGCCAGTGAAATCAAGTGAGGAAGAGCAGAAATGCCATGTAGTGACATCATGAGCTGGAAGCGAGAGAGAACTTCAACTCATGAGTTTCATTTCTGAGAGCATCTTCAAATCAGGAGGAAGCTGTAATTTCGACCTTACAGGCATTGTTATGCACACCCAACATGCACAGTTCAGGGTGCCAACACATACCTTGCATTTGGTTTCTTTAGAATGAGAGTCACTAGAGACTGTGGCGTCTTTGTAATATAAAGTTTTTATATAAACATATATACAGGCTGAACGTAAGATGGTTAGGATCTGTTTACATCCCAACAAATCTTATCCCACAATTAGGGTCCTTCCTTCCTTCCTTCCTTCCTTCCTTCCTTCCTTCCTTCCTTCCTTCTTTTCTTTCTTGGGGTGGATAAAGTCATAGCTTTGGATTCAGCATAGATGGACAAGACCAGCCAGGGAACAGGAAGAAGGCCTCCCCTCTTTAGCCCATCTTCTGAAAACATCTCCAGCTATTAATTTCTATGGCAACCAGTCACTTGTACTCTTTAGTCATGCAAAGAGATAACACAACAGCCTACAGCCAATAACTTGACGGAAAGACTGGCTTTACCACTTTAGGAGAATCCCATCTTGTGGATACAAAACGACAAGCTTAGGGGTGATTTCAAATATCACATTCAAGCTAACACACACATACACACATCCTATAATAGTTCCTTGCAATGGTGGCGTGTTTTCCTTTCTTTAAAGTTTTCACTGAATCGAAGCACAGGAAGTATAGTTATAATGGAATGGTTATCCAAAGAAGGAGACTTCGCTCTTAGCTTCACGTTTCCTAAATGGTTTCCCTGAGGAGTTTTTCCTTCCTTACGTCTTAGCAGCAGAGACACCGGTGTATTATGGGGAATGGAAGGAAGGAAGGAAGGAAGGAAGGAAGGGGGCATTGAAATGTGAGGAGTGCTTGGGAAAGAAAAATCGCAATAAGAAATGCAAAGCAAAACAATTTCTCTGTTTTCTAACTAGTTTTACAGCCCAGAGGCACAGAAGCATCTGAGAACAACCTCATGCAGAAGCAATTTAATACAATATGTGTGTTTGTGTGTTTGTTTTTCTTCCCTCCAGGTGGCTTCATCAGTTTTAATGGTTCCTGGCGTGTTCAGGGGATCCTGGCAATGTCCCGCTCCCTTGGAGATTACCCGCTGAAAAATCTGAACGTTGTCATCCCTGACCCAGATATCCTAACCTTTGACCTGGACAAACTTCAGCCAGAATTCATGATCTTAGCATCTGATGGGCTGTGGGATGCTTTCAGCAACGAGGAGGCCGTACGATTCATCAAAGAACGCTTGGATGAGCCACACTTTGGAGCCAAGAGTATAGTCCTGCAGTCCTTTTACAGAGGCTGCCCTGACAACATAACAGTCATGGTGGTGAAGTTCAAGAGTAGCAGTAAAACAGAAGACCAGTAAAAAAAAAAAAAAATTCTCCTATCTTTCTGCCTCTCTCTCTCTCAGCGAACTCCTTCATCAAACCTTTACACTTCAACATGGTAGACAGCTGTAGCAAGTATATTAGCATTAAGACTGTACATCCAAAAAGAAAAGAGGAAAAAGAAATCACATTTTTTTCCTTTTCTTTCTTTCTTTTTTTAAAAGCAGAGCTATGTGGCAAACGCATTTAAAACCATTGTGTGTGGGTTTAAAAAAAAAAAAAGTTCATGCTTTCTTTCTTTTCTCCAGCTCTTTTAAGGATAAATTCTCCCATTCTCAAAGGCTAATCAACTCCTGCTTCGGCTATTTTGAACAGCTGTGATTTCTTAGTCATCCGCCCAGGAGCTCAACTTGGGAGTGGCACGGCCGGGGCAAGACAAGAATGGCTTGTGAGCAATTGATGGAAGCGACACAGGACTTTCACCATTGTAACTATCTCCACCCCGGCATGCACTCTGTTTTAATGCTATTGCTCTCTGTCCCCCAAGCCCTGCTAAACTGCAGAAGTAGGAAGGTGGGTAGCAAACAAATTTGTAACTGTTGATCTGTCTTTTCATAGGAGGAGGTGAAGGAGGGAGCCTGCTGGGCACACAACAGGCCACCCTTCTCCCTCATTTCATAGGTAAACATCCTTCCTGCCACATAAGTAAGGACAAGCTCTTGAGCTTCTCCAGCTGTCTGTTTCTACTGTCTGTGTGCATGCCTTTAATGGTGCTTTGCCTTGTTTTCAATTCCATCCAGCAGGTAGCTTTTGAGGTCCATGCTCCTTGGGAAAAAATTGCACAAACAGCATTCATTGACTCTTCCTTCTAGACATGGTGGATATCAGGACTAGGCTATGCCTGCAGAAATTATTATATATATATATCACAGATTGTTGTAAGGGCTGGGGGTATGAAGATGCTGTGGAAGTCAGCTGAGTGTTTAGCACAGAATATTATTTTCATTCTGTTATCAACGTGTGTTCAGATACAAGGCAGGGTTGTTGATGAAGCGAACAAGCTGAAATGTGAACTTGCTGCCTAGTTCACACACATACGTGCACACACACGCACCACCAGCAGCTTTTCAGTAGAATGGAAGCTTAATTCAAAAAAAGAAAGAAAAAAGATGGACAAGGGTAAAATAATTCTGGTGGCCTGGGTATTTAATTATGTAAATAATCGAAAGCCAGCCTAAGGAATCAAAAGTGTTGATTATGTATAGCTGTATTTTGGAGCCTCTGAATATCATATGCTTTGCCATAGAAAATGGACCTTTCCAATCCCAGTATTGATTAATAATGTAGGTGTGACCTGGCTACTTAATCCCCCATAATGCTCATCACCTGATAGCTCCATGGTCGAGGAAATGGGCAGGTGGGCCAGTGGAGCGGTGCTGCCTTCATAAACGTCACTTGCAGAGGCTGCACAATTTTATACCATAGCTTAACAAGAGACACTTTGTTGTTCAGCAGGGTTCTGATTCCGGGCTACCCATTGAACTGCTTTAAACGCACTTGGCGGTCAATGAACTCCTGCCTGTTTCTGCTGGCTCTGATGTGCATGTGCAGAGCAAACTGTATGTTTCCGTGAGCTGAAGAAAGGTGGGTGGGTGCTACCCTGGTTCACCTGTGTAGCGTTGCTGCCCTCTAAAAAAAAGGAAGGAAGGAAGGAAGGAAGGAAGGAAGGAAGGAAGGAAGGAAGGAAGGAAGGAAGGAAGGACCATAGACATGTGGGCTGCTGGGTCTGGTTAGTAAGCTATAATTCAAAGCCATATGCATGCAAGGGATTCCCATTCTCTTCTATGAAGAGGGAAACTTGAGTACATATAGTGGAGAACGCCATGTTAGGAGCCATTTCGCTTCTGAAGGCCTCCATTCACATACTAGAGCATGGCTGCTAGGTTCTAGTGAATGTGCATTAGTAGGTGGGCTATTGCTAAGTTTAGCACTTCTGGAAGTGCCATTTGCGCAGTCTCTCTCTCTTCATTTGCTGTAGATCTGGAGAGCCTGTGGCTGTCCAGGTGTTGTTGAACTCAAATGCCCATCGTGACCATGCTGGGCAGATGATGGGAGCTGGAAAGTAGTAACACCTGGAAGGTTATAGGTTCCTCCTCATCCCTCCCAGAGGTATACATAGGACAGATAACCCATGCCCCTCAATGGCAGCAAGGGAGGTGTTCTTTACTTTCCCTGAAACATAGGAGTGTCTTGCAAATAACACAGCAAGGGATTAAGATACGCAAAGTCACCCTTCTGGTCTCTTATTTCTTGCCCTTGTCTTCAATTATGGTATATTGTGTGCACTCTCAAAACAAATGAACTCCGGTGTCAGACCACTTGGGCAGGTAAATACAAACAAAGTCCTTATCCCTGCCCCGATTTTGCTGCCCTCCTATATTAATGTAGAATAATAGCTCCTTTAACTGAATGACTTAATGAATGGCTCCAATGCTTTTAGCAAAGTACAATTGACTCTTAATGCATTCTCCTTGCAATAAGAGATAGAGGCAGAGGGCTCTGGGGGTTAACAGCATGCATCAAATCAGTGCCCAAGAATACCAGCTCTGCCCAGGATCTTTTAGATTGGAACATAGGAGCTGCCTTAGACTTGAGTCAGACCACCAGTCCATGTAGCTCAGTACTGTCTGCACTGATCAGCAGCTGCTCTCCAGGGCTTTTTCCCCTGCTGTTCCTGGAGATGCAGAGAATTGGATCTGATGTTCTGCGTGAAAAGCCGTTGCTCTACCACTGAGCTTGAGTTTGGGGTGCCAGTCCACATGGTGATCAGGCCAGATTGTTTTGGAGGATTAATTGGGCTGGCACATTTGTTGTAAGAGTAGATAAAGGATATAAGCAGCCAGATTCAGTGGAGGTCATTGAAAGGGTTGGTCTCACATTTCTGTGGGAGCAGAATCAAAACTAGAAGTGCTATTCACTTCCTGCAAAGAACTGTTTTCAATAATCTCACTTAACCTTGGGCTAATCCTTATTCTATGCAGTGGCAAAAGAACGAGATGCTGTTGTAAAACATTGATAGATGTTGGCGAGGGACCACCCATAACCTCACTCTTTTAATGGCCTTTTTAACCTTCCCATTGTCACACTTTGCATCTTTTTCAGCCATGGCCAATTCTTCCTTTGTTGTAATCCTTTGATGCATGGCATACTTCATGGGTGTTCTCTGCCTCTGCCAATATCTGCTGGCATCCCCTAACTGCCCCTTCCCTAACTGGAGATCACATTGGCTTTTGTGATCCATTGCTTTTCACAAGCACAACTGACCATGGCATTGAAAACAGCTTTCCAAGGCCTGCCTTCCTAATAATAATATTTTTACTATTTATACCCCACACATCTTATAGGGTTGCCCCAGCCACTCTGGTCAGCTTCCAACACATATAAAAACATAATAAAACATCATACATTCAGATGCCTTTTAAAAGTTGTATCGTTGTTTGTCTCCTTGACGTCTGATGGAAAGGCATTCCACAGGGTGGGTGCCACTGCCGAGAAGGCCCTGCGCCAGGTTCCCGGTAATTTCACTACTTGGTTTTATTTTCAAGAGGCGCTTAAATCTTTTAGGCTCCTGTAATGCTGGTTTTCACTTAGTTGCTGTGTGAGGTAAGGTGAGTAAAAACTGTGATATGTGATACTCACTTGTTGCTTTGAAATAGGAAGAGGGGGCCCAGTTTAGTGATGTAGAAGCAGCTGGCAGTGTATTGCTATGGAAAACCCAAGTAGGTGCAGATTTGCTCAGCAGCCTTGATGTGAGTCCAGTAAGACTTCCATTCATAAGCAGGATAAATGTGCAATGAAAGTAGGGAGAGAGGGGGGTACAATTCAAGAAAAAAATATATAATAAAAGTGGGGGGGAACATTAGTAAGAAACAAAACTAGTCAGTAGCCTACTACTTTAGGTGCAGCTGAATTCTTGGAACTGTGACATTTTAAAAATGTAGGAAATTTAGGTCATTGATACGAGCTTTACAAACCATTAAATGTATTAGAGGAAGAAATAACTGAAATGTATTTCTCATCCCCATCTTGATTATTGATGAGAAAATTGAAGTATGTGGGATCTTTACAAAACTTGATAGCTAGCAGGTATTAATTTTTGTTACAAGTCCAGAAGATATTATACATAGCATAGATCAAAATGAGCAAGAGGAAATGGTGATTTATCATCAGTGTGTAAGATAATTGGGTTATCACGGAAACCTGCATGTTTGTTAATTTGCATTCTGTTCAAAGCCATTTTTTAAACATCTAAGGAGGGGAAAGCTCATTGTGAAAAGGCAATAGTCTGCAAACAATTACAGAACACAGGTTAGATTCAGTCAAGTGTTTAAAAAGGCCTCGTTTGCCCAGCCAGCTAGGCATAAAGAAAAATTGTCTCACACCGTATATTAGGAATTAATGGCTTCAAACGAATATTTATAGACTTGTTTACAGTTTTCTTCTTGTAGGAAAGGCTCCTACATAAGGAAATAAGCACCCAACAAGCATGGCTTAATGGAAGAGCAGAAATTGCTTGACTTGAGAAATAATACTTCTACAGAAACATGACTTGCATAACCACATCTGGAGAACTTGAAACTAATTCCTATCATATATGCAAGGACGTTTTGAGATAGTTCATTGCCACACACTCAATAATAGGAAAAATGCCTTCTTAGTTTTAAAAAAGAAAAGGGGGGAAATGGGACATGAGTTCAAAGAGTTATACCAGATTACTAAATGGTGCTTTTAGACCCAAGTTTACAACTCATACCTGTTACATGTGTCAGGAATTCACTGCATTGACTTATTGAGAGCTATCTCAGTGATTTTCTAATTCCATTTTAGCGCAGTACAAACATAATACTCAACCATGGATCGTTGCCTTAACCCTAGTGAAGATCACAATCATACAGTGAAACCATGGTTTAGTTTGCTGAATGAAGCTCTGTTGTAAGATGAGATCTAAGGAGGCAGTATTGAAACCAGGAAGGATAACCTTGTTGTTATCTTGCAAGCAGAAAGGCTGAAGAGGCAAATAAGTTGCCTTAACCATGGTAATGACTTCTAGGGGAGCAGGCATATTGCGACCCAAACAATGGGTCTTGTTTGGAAAGATTAGTGGAATTAGTATAACACAAGCCTAACCATGCTATGCCCACTGCACACGTTAATATATAACCATGATTAGTGCCAACAATGACTTGTAAATCCTCTTCAGTTTATGGTTCCACTTCCTTATTCTTCATCAGTCTTTAACCATGGAGTTAAAGAATCAATGTGTAGGGACAAATATAGTTGAGCTTTATGGCTATGTGGGACCTGAGAAAGCGAACAATGTTTTCATACTGAATTAAGAAACGGTAGGAAATATGACCATTTACAGTTGATGTGAAAAAAATAAATGTGTTTGATGTGAAAATGGATTTAAATAGTGGGTTTGCACAGGGGTGAGATCTAGGAAACTACAAGTATTCTGTAAAGAGAAGTGCATCCAATTGTAGACTGGAATCATGCAAGGTATTTAACCAATCTAGCTTATTAGGAAAGAGGAATGCAGCTATGTGTATCTAAGCCTGTTGGGCATGCATTTCCCTGGGAATGACATGGTTTGGAAAATGGGTGGGGAAGCTCTGGCCCTCCATATGTTGACTGCAGCTCCTGTCAACTCAGACGGTTGGCCATGCTGATTGGGACTGATGGACGTCCCAACGTCTAGAGGACCACAGGTTCCCCAGCCTTGATTTAGAGCATTATGGTATATACAATGTGCACATCATTCCCTGGATTGTAGGGATAGTCCATCAGCATTTATTGTGTAATCACTGAAAGCATCTAGATACGGAAACGTTCTTAAAAGTGGTGGCACAATATGTAGAAGACGATACTTTGGGCGCACAACCTATAGAAACACAGATGTGATTCAGCCCCATTGAAATCTATGGTCATGATCAGCCAAAATGAAACTTTTTTTTTTATTAGCCGCATTGATTTTAATAGAATTGAACATGTTTCATTTCTCCTATTGAAATCAATGGGCTATTAAAGTCTTCACTTTGGCTGGGATTTACAAGGTTAAAATCAGGGTGGCTCACATGGTAGTACAGTGGTACCTCGGGTTAAGAACTTAATTAGTTCTGGAGGGCCGTTCTTAACCTGAAACTGTTCTCAACCTGAAGCACCACTTTAGCTAATGGGGCCTCCCGCTGCCGCCGTGCCACCACTGCACAATTTCTGTTCGCATCCTTAACCCAAGGTACTATTTCTGGGTTAGCAGAGTCTGTAACCTGAAGCGTCTGTAACCCAGGGTACCACTGTACATAGTTGCTTCAGTTATTGGTTCCATGTGCACCCTAGAAAGGGCATAGTGCAAGATGTAAAGTACAGTGGTACATATAATTATGGCTATAAATTTTGGATCTCTCTTTGTGGCAATTGCATGTACCAGTGCATGGTGTACTTCATGTTTACCCTGTGCATACTCCACGCAGTCCTGGGTATTGCAGGGGGTTGGAGTAGATTACTCCTGGGGTACCTTCCAATTCTATGATTTCCCTAGACATGAGCGCATGGATGCACATTCAGAATGGACAATGGGCTTCCAACATTTAGGGTGCAAAGCTGACCTAATGAGTTCCCATAGTCCCCCTCACATAACTTACATGATCCAACCAAAATTCTTAGGGGTTCATAGGAGCCATCTCCTAGGGGCTGTGGGGGCTTCAGCCCCCGCAGTAACATTTGAGTAGGACCCCCCCCCAAAGTTGATGGGCATTGCCATTCAAATGGTGTGTGCGCACTGCACCATATGATTGATTAAGTGGGGTGGGGCATATGTGGCCCCCCCACAATATTTTATTCATGTTGGCACCCCTGCTGCAGCTCTGGAATGAAAACCATCATCTGTGCCCTGTTCTGAAAGCTCAGCTAACCATAACTTGTGGTTCTGAGGCATTTTTGTGGATGCTTTTTTTTTTTTAATGAAAAACATTCGCTTTGGTACTATAAGTGGATTTGTCTTTTGAAAGGCAGGTGTGTTTAAATTGTGGAACGAGATATTGAAAATGATTCCACAAAAACATACATATGTGCATATATCTACACCCACCCACCCACCCTATAATTTATTTTAAGTAGCAGAGTCCGTATGCGTCTGCCCCAGCAGATTGCTATTAATGTGACATTGCAATTGCTGTAGAGTAATTGTTCTTCCATTCGAGATAAACATGTGGAGTAGAACATTTAAGACAATATAGAAATGCAGCAAGAACGTAGGATCTAGAGAGGACAAGACTGTAAAGTTTAGCTAATTTTTAGATTATTCAGTTGAAAACCTTCTAGTCGATTCAAAAGGTGATTTTAAAAACAGCCACAACCAAGGCACCACCTTAGAAGAAGCATGTTCTTTCATGTAGAACAAAAGGCATCTGCGAAGGTAGACAGGTGTATTCATCATGTAGAATTGTTGAAAACATCATACTCTTGATTTCTTCACACAGCTGATTTTCTAGAATTTAAACTTGTTCTTAATATTCAGTAAAGCGATACTGTCACTTTAATTTCAGTGTGACTAAACAGGGGCATCAGCCCAACATGTTTTTAGCTTCCAGAACGCAACACTTCATTAAAAAATGAGTATCATGGCTGGGGAAAGTGGCTTTTGCTGGAGCCATTTCTCTTAACGTTGTGGCCATATCTTAATTTTCCCAGCCATAAATGTGTCTGCCTTAAATAATTTCTCAGAAGAAATTGCCCCTAATTGCAGAGTATTGTTTAAAAGCAACATTAGCTGCTGCCAAGCCTCTCTCCGTAGTCCTAGGGTTACGTATGACCCAGTCACTCTTTAAGTAAGTAAAAGGTTCTGGCAGGTTTTCAGCGAAAAGTCTGGCACTTATCCACAATCAGAACAATTAATACTTAAAAGATACCCAGGCCAAAAGTATACCTCTTTGCCCTGGCACTTCATAAAACCTAGCACTGCTGCAGTCTTAAATTATTTACTATGGCTGCAATTTAAGTAGCAATCCCTACTCCCTTCTTCTGGAGAAAAAAAAAGGGTCTACACTAACTTGGACTCAGGAAAGGGTTGGTGAATAATGCACCACTAGATGCTCAGAGCCACTGAGGTGACTCAGAAGCAAATGGGAACGGGTGAGAGAGTCTCAGCCACTACACAGAAACATAGGAAGCTACCTTCTACTGAGTCATTGGCCCATATTGTGCCAATATGAGCTATTGGCCCATATTGTCTACACTAGCTGGCCGCAGCTTCTGCAGGGTTTCCAGCAAGGTATTTTCCTAGCCCTGTTTGGAGATTCTGGGAATCAAACCTGAGACCTTCTGCATTGTAAGGCAGATGCTTGACCAGTGAGCTACAGTCCTGGTGGACCAACTCATTCTCCATGCAGCAGGACCTAAGAGACCACTTACTCTGGTTTAACAGGAATGCTTCTCTCTCTGCAAGGCACCTATCGGAACACGTTTCTTACATTGTTGAATTGAGAGCACAAGGGTGTTCGATGCCATTTTCGCCAAAGCCAATCAATAGGAGCTCAAGGCCTTTTTAATGTGAAATAAGGGAGCCAAATCTGGAAGAGCTACAGAGCTGCTTTCTACTTTGCTAATCTTTTGGCATCGGTTATTTTAAAAACACAGGCACATAACTGCATCATGAGATGTATGCAGATGTTAATGTAGGAAAGCACACTGTGCCCATCGGTTCTTCCAGATGAGGCTGAAGAGTTGTAAGCCAAGCCAGAGAACAGACACCTTTCTCGGCACATAGATGCTGTTGTCACATCACATTTGTGCACATCTTAAGGTAGACTTGAGAAAGAATTCTGGAAGCAATTCTTGCTGGTTTTAAAAACGAACCCAGTGCGGCATCTACAACTGCACACTGAAATCATGATTTGAACTCATTTTAACCTATCCAAACCCAGCACTTTTGACCATAATGCGCAAGAAATGAAGGAACTGGTGAAACCTCATAATTCTTGGTACTAGTAGGTTTCTTTTGTACTTAATCTACATCTGTCTCTAAGAGACAATCTGAAACACGGTCAAACGAAATGTAAATATAACATTAGCTGTAGTATAACCTAAAAGTGGTGGTGCTCTGTCACTTCTAGATGTGGGCAACCATTGTATCTTTCAGTGTGTGCGTTAGAAGTAGCTTTCCCCCCCCCCTTCCTTTTAAATGTGTGAGGAATATATGTTTCATGCAACTGCAGATTCTATGTTAATGTCTACAGGAAGTGTAAACTACTGATTTGGGGGTGGGGGAAGGCTTTGGTTGTATGGTTAAAATAAAAAAATAAAGGCTATAAAAGGAGCATATTTAAATAAATAACAAGCCTCTTTTCTCTTTTGGGTTATGGTGTCTTGCTGTTTCTTTTGATACACACACGTCCTCGTCCTATGCAGGAATAAACGATTATGATCCCTGCTTGAGTTCTGCATCAGGAAAGCAAACAGCCCACACCAGAAATGGTCATTCCCTCCAGCAGCAAACTGGATTGATCCCCTACCCTGGCCATTCCAGTTTGTCAGCAAAACTGAGCACCCCATGGAGAATACACTTCTACAACGTGACTTCACAACGTGGAATGAGCTATCTCTTCCAAGAAACACAAGACACAGCATACACATTTGCCTCAGAGGGTGGGGAGAGCAAGGAAACACACAAATAACACACATGAACACACACACAGAAAACAGAAGGGAAGTTACCTCAGCCTTAGCTAGGTAACAGCTCTGAAAGGTGCGTGTGGATTATCCTCGCACCGCCCAGGGATGGTGGGAAACAGGAAGGTGAGGAGGGAAATAGGGAAATCAACAATTGGTATGCACTGCCCCCACACAAAGGATGGGGTGCGCAGGAGAAAAAGGCAGTTGGCGAATGAGCCAGCACATAACCAAGGGAATCGGCGGAAAGGTCCAAGGAGACACACATGCACAAACTTGGGGTGTGCGGTGGAGAACTTCTCCAGCTAATCCACTGCAAGATTATGTTGCAGTTCCCACTAGTCATGAGCTACGGCCATGTGCTTTTTTTCTGAAGTGACATTAAGTTGGAGGAGTTCCCTGTCCCTTCAAAAAAAGGAACAGCATCCTAAGCTAATGTCGCTAAGGACAGACAATTGGTTTTAAGAGTCGTAAGTGGAATTGCTGGGGCAACGATGAGGAACTTTTTTCAGCTTGAAGGACTGCATTCTTCCTGGGGAAACTTTCCAGGAGAGGTCACGAGCCACATAAATTTATACTAAGTCCTAACACTAATAAATATCGCTCCAAAGGTAAAAATAAAATCAAGAACATCTTAATTAATGTGTTTATTTGAATACAGATTGTGAGGGGATCCTGGAGGGTGGGAACAGCCAGCAGCCAAAGGATGCAGTGGTTAAAAGTGTCGTGAGTCAGGTCCTTGCAAGGCGGTGGGTTGCGGGAGGACAGGAGTGGCAGAGGAATAACACAGAGGAGGCAAAGGAACCGGGATGGTTTGGGTGCAAGAAGAGAGGTGGAAGTTGAGAGATGAAGCAAGCTACAAAGGGAGTGGGTGCTGTGTCAGAAAAGGTGCAATGGGATAGCAGGAGCGGGAGCTGTTAGTCCTAGAAGTGAGCAGGAAAGAGATGAAAGAGATGAAAAGGCAGGAAGGGGCGGGATCTATAGAAAGGGAGACGAGAGGAAAGCACTGGGGAGCAGGGAGTCACACAAGTGACTGGGAAAGAGTAAGAGGGGAGAAAAGACAGGAGAGAAAATTGTACACAAAACCAAAACAGACTGGCGTCCAGGGATGAAAGGTGATTAACCAACCTCTTTGTGTATGATCCCGCCCATTTGGGATCTCCTGAGAATGTAAGACCAGTTGGGAGTTCTGAAGACGACCCACCCCCCATGACCGGAGGCAAGGGCAGAGCCAACATTCATTTTTATTTCACTTTCCCGTTATTCGAAATCCACAAAGTAGTGATATAATATAAAAACAATACAGCAGCAACATTATAAGAACTATAGAAATCAAAACATAACCCTAAGAACAACAGCTAAATGACCTATCACATGACATTTGAAGCCGCTGGTTTGCAGCTTGGGAAGAGTTTTGGACCACGCCGTAGTTGGATATCTATAAGTGTTTTACCAAAACACACACACAGGAGGAACAACTTTTTCCAGATTGAGCAGAGGATTCCGGAATGGTCCAGTGGGCATTGACTTATTTAGTTCTGGCGCTCAGTGCATTTTTAAATCGCTGCTGCTCTCAAAGGAATGACAGTGGTTCGGCTACTGTGCTGTTTTGCATTTTAGATGCTTGTGCAGATTAAGAGCAGAAAAGCAGTGTGTAAATTATAGAAATAAATGAATCTTATCCCAAATGTGCCTTGAAGCAGTGAAGCGTCGACAATCGCATTCCTAGGATCCCTTGGCAAGAAGCTGTATCGGCATGCGCCCCCAATCACGTTACCACAATTGCCACATTAGAAATCGCTCCATTCTACTTGTCTCAATAAGTGTCTGGAATAAGGGTAAGGGGGGGGGGGACGCACACCTTTGTGCTGTTATGTGAGAAGGACAGGAAGTTTCACCAGCGAGAGTCAGTCTCTCCAATGCCTAGGTACGCCTTTGAGTGTTGACCTATTGTCTCAGGTTCCCTTTAATGAGGGAATCAAGTGAGTTTCCCATGGATGGAAGTTCCGTGATTTGAAAGCTATCAGACCACCGATAATAACTTATTAAAATAAAAACGTACTGCAGTAAACATAAACAAGAGGTTTAGATATGTCAAGATATGACCAGCAGTGGATAACTATCTAGCCACTGTTATATTTCAGTGCTTTTCGCTTCTCTGGAGCTGTAATACATACCTCCCCTAAATTTATTTAAAGAAAGAGGAACAGAATGCACAAACCCATTTGCAGAAAGCGTATCTTTCATTATGTGGTAACAGGCTATCACACTGACCACGTTTGCACACCACGTACCCAGTTCAAACCATGGTTTAGCACCAAAACAATGGCTCGCGAGGAGGAGGCCATAGGCATTTTTGTTCCTCCCTGTGCTTTTTAGGACAGCGCAAAATGGCAGTGGAGCCATGGATTGGCTTAGTATGTTGCCTGAACCTGGTGAGGTTCCTCCCTCCTTAACAACCATCTATGGTTACAGGTCACGACTGAGAGACCTTAACCATGATCCCTGGTTTGGGTGACACGCTGAGCCAAAGCACGTCCTGCGGTGAGTTAAGAAGTCCAGGGAGGAGGAAAACGAGTGCGACTTCCTCACTGGCAACCAGCATGTTCATGGAGTCATGGTGTGCCCTGCTCTGGGTTACTGTGGTGCACAAAGCAGGCCTCTGTCAGTATTGCACTAAACACAACTACTCAACTAATATTTACATTTCTGAAAGTGACCTTCAAATGTTATGGACTCCCATCAGCCATGGCCGGTGGGCACAGATGGTTCGAGCTATGAGCGCAACAACCTCTAGAGCGCACCAGGTTGGGAGAGGCTGTGCAAAGGACATTCCTGCTGAATCACCCAAATGTCTTGCCTCCCCCTTCTAACGGTGGCTAGAAGCAGAAGCATAAGGTCAGAACATTGCAACTATAATGGGCCCCGCTGAGTGTCCGATATGTGCATGTCCACTGGTGCATAAGACTTTCCTTATAATCATTTCCTAGCTTCACAAAAGTCCTCACAAATTTATGTTGTATAAACTGCAGAAGCTGGGAGAGAATCAAACACCTCAACCTCTAAAAAGCAGCGTTTCCCAAACTTGGGTCTCCAGCTGTTGTTGGACTACAACTCCCATCATCCATAGCTAGCAAGGACCAGTGACTGGGGATGATGGGAGTTGTAGTCCAACAAACAGCTGGAGAACCACATTTGGGAAAAGACATTTTGTAGACTTGGAAGGTGCTTACAGATTTTGTTCCTGGCTCTTGACAGTAGTTCTTGGTTCAGGGGAGGGGGAGGGACACACAGCCTAAAATCTGCCCACCCCTGCTCTGCTGGGGAGCAAAGAGGCTTAAAGTAACAGGATTTTAAAACAGGATGGAATCACTGGCACGGAAATGAAGTCTCTCTTGTTATTTCCTGCCAGAAGAAAACCATTTCCTGGGGCGATACACCATGTACGGCAATCAAGTGCTTGAACTTGCAAACATCAAAGCCGATTCTGTACAAGTAGAAGAGTTCTTTATCTTCTGCAATGGAGATGTTCACACCAAGTATATTTAAACAGATCCCAACATAGACATCTTCAAACTTAATAGGCTTAACATGAGCCATCATTTTATAAACCTTTGCAGCCAGTCTGGTGTCGAAGACATAACCAAGTCCACTGAGGTATGGAGGATACCTCCTAAAGGGATATTCCGTATAAGAAATATAGGTTTTCTTATAAAATCCTCTGTAAGAGAAGCTATTCACTAAAGGGTAGCCGGTAATGAAGTTTTCCGAGGCATTCAAATTCAGAAGGAATTTCACTAAGTTGCCCGTGTTGATGAAAACGTCTGAATCTGCCTTCATAACGTATTTAGCACTGGAACAAAACTCCGTCACCCATCTGAAAGCCATGATGGTTTTCAAGGAAAGGTTGTTGTAAGTGTCAATGAAGTCTTGTTGGATGATGTCACCATAAAGAATGCTTTCATCTTCTATAGATAAGCTTGCGGGGTCGTCGCTTTCTGCTCCTTTGCCCAACAGAAACAGTGTCAACACCTGGTTCCCCCACCAGGATCTTTGAGACCCCCAGGTTACTCGAATGGCCTGCCTTACCCGCACATCCGTAGGCCGTGACGTCACCAAGATGATGAGGAACGGATTGTTGTCTTCACATTTCGATCGCTCGCGTAGCGTAAAGAGGAAGTCCTGCTTATGGATGGGCTCATAGTCATAGAAATACATCCAGTTGTTATATTCCGCCACATTGTGGGAGGGGATGACCATGTACCATGCTGTGAATATGACTGAGGCAAGGGACAGACCAAAAAAAACTTTTCTCAAGGATGGCAAAGGCATCGGTCCTTGAATCTGAAGAAAGAGAAGCGGGAGTTTTCGATCGCGTTTCCAAAGGATTGTTGAGCTATGGAGAAAAGAGCTGGGCAATAAACACTTTGCTGAAAAAGAAAAACCAGTGAAGAAGAAAATTACTACGTGGAGAACACAGGCGTTCGCATTCTGTATACCTGAACCTTCATACCAGAAGTGATGCTATCAAAGGAAAACAGTTGCTCTCCATTTGTTTTATGGCTTATTAGGAATGCACAAAAATTGCAAGTTGGGCAAGTTCACATGTCTTTTGATGAGTGTGGTCCACGTAAGTGGTGAGGCCCGGCATAAGCACATTTATCCCGCTGCACATAAAACAAATGCATACATCATCTCAAGATTCAATAATAAAATTCTGGGACTATAAATGTATCTACAGTGACTGAGCATATGATGTCTCCGTCTTTATCGACTTTCAGGAGAAATGTTAAAATATTCCTGTTTTAAAATTTAAATACCCAGGCCTTTGATGGCTGAAATATACAGTGGTACCTCGGGTTACAGACGCTTAAGGTTACAGACGCTTCAGGTTACAGACTCCGCTAACCTGAAGTAGTACCTCGGGTTAAGAACTTTACCTCAGGATGAGAACAGAAATTGTGCGGCGGCAGCAGGAGGCCCCATTAGCTAAAGTGGTACCTCAGGTTAAGAACAGTTTCAGGTTAAGAACAGACTTCCGGAACGAATTAAGTTCTTAACCCGAGGTACCACTGTACTGGCCACAGCAGCCTTGGAATTAGTGAGAGTGCATGATGGTTTTTAGATATGCTAAACACTTCTAATTGTCTTTAAATGTTTGAGATATGCTTTTATTTCATTTTAAATTGTATTGTTTTAAAACTTTGATGTTTGCTGCCCTGCAGATCAAAATAGAATCTAAAGAGTTGGAAGGGACCCAAGGGTCATCTAGTCCCCCCTGCAATGCAGAAATCTCAGCTAAAGCATCCATGACAGATGGCCACCCAACCTCTGCTTAGAAACCTCCAAGGAAGGAGAGTCCACAACCCACTGTCGAACAGCTCTTACTGTCAGAAAGTTTTTTCCTGTATGTTTAGCCGGAATCTCCTTTCTTGTAACTTGAAGTCATTGGTTCGAGTCCTACCCTCCAGAGCAAGAGAAAACAAGCTTGTTCTGTCTTCCACGTGGCAGCCCTTGTGAAATAAAGCTCCTCTTCAGCTCATTTTGCACAATATGGGTTTTTGCCTGGGTCTGCGTGCCTTATTTTCCATTTCAAAAGTGTTAACTCATTGGAGCTGATGCTTATTGGGACAAAAGTGCGAATTCCTTTTTCGAAAAATAAAAAAACACACACACAGTAGTTCAAATGCTTTTCCATAAAAACACACACACAATTTTTACGTGAGATAATTAGCTCTAAAGTCTGTGAGACCAAGAAGATTCCTCGTCCCCCTCCTTTGGCCACTAGAGGGAACTCTTATTAGCTGAGGTACACCACAGAGACAAATAAATGCAGAAAGCAGAACTAAATATGTTGTTCACTGCTTAGCATGTGCTGCGGAGCAGAGATTAAAAGGATTTCTTGCAAATTCAATATTTCAATGTATTTAGGGATGTCTTGAGAAACTGAAGAGGGGCACTCACTGGTTGCCCAACCTCTACCAAGGAGTTAGTGCCTTGGCTCCAAGAAGAGGGGAAGTGTAGCTGTGTGAAGGGAACAGGAGTCTCCTAAAACTCTCACCGCCTTAACAGACTACAGCTCCACTATCTCTCTCTCTCTCTCTTCCCTTCTTTTCTCTGAATGCCTAGTTTCATGCACAAGGCGCAACATGGCATCATTATACACTGTGTATTTATCTGTCCAACCACCAGCAGCCAGTAACAGGAGGCAGCGTTGGTACGGCTTCATGACACAATGTGCTGTAATCTAGCAATGCGAAACAACAAGGGGAAGAGATGAAAACTACAGAGCTGCAACAACTCCGTAACATCTAGGCATAGGATCAAAGATTTGTAGAACTGGGAGGATTAGCTAGTAAAAAAAAACACCCCTGCAATGCAGGAATATGTAGCTGTCACATACAAGGATCAAACCGGCAACCTTGGCATTATTAGCATCATGCTCTAACTGAGCTAGTCTTGCCCTAAGAAACTGAGGTTTGTCCTGACATCCTATGCCCTTTTAAAATGTGGGGGTTGGAGGGGGTATTGGGTTGTTGTTTTTATTTTGATTATGTATTTTGTGGTTTTATACTTTGATTTTATTCTGTGAACTGCCCTGAGACCTCCGGGTATAGGGTGTTATGTTGTTGTTGTTGTTGTTGTTGTTATTAATAATAATAAATGGCAGGGATGATAGGAGTTGTGGTATGGCAACGTCTGGAGGGCCACATGTTCCTCATCCCTGGTGCAAGCAGCCTTGATCTAGATCAGGGTTTCCCAAACTTGGGTCTCCAGCTGTTTTTTGGACTACAACGCCCAACATCCCTAGCTAGCAGAACCAGTGGTCAGGGATGATGGGAACTGTAGTCCAAAAACAGCTGGAGACCCAAGTCTGGGAAACACCAATCTAGCTGGGCAAACTGCCTGACTCTCATTAAAGCAGCCTCCTATGTTCCTGTGTATAATCTGCCTTACAGAGCTGTGGGATTAGTACACAAACATTACAAAGTGAACAGATGCTACTGCTGGCGAATGGAACATGTGAACAGTCTTTGTGGCTGGTTGCAATACTGCGCTGGGATCAATGTTTCCCTGGTCCTTTGTTCCAGTCATCTACAATCATACTTGAAGAACAAGGGAATAATGGGCAGTGAAAATTCATCGGGGGGGGGGGGGTGGGAACCTTCCACGTCTACAATCTTAAAATGGTTATAACCCCACTGAATTCCATACCAGGCACTAAAGGCATTTAGCTGGGGGAAATCTGAGGTAAATGAATACAGAGTGGCATTTTAAATTCACAATGTGGTGTACAAATCGAAGATGGGACGAAGTCAAGCAGAGAGCAAATTTGCAGTTGTTTTAGTGGAATGTTTTGTGTCTCTCCCCCAAACTCCAATTCAAAATTTCCAGCTCTCAATCAAAATTTTCACCTCTCTCTCTCTCTCTCTCTCTCTCTCTCTCTTTCAGGTATGATGTTTTTATTAGTTTTTCAGAATACAGTGGTACCTCGGGTTAAGTACTTAATTCGTTCCGGAGGTCCGTTTTTAACCTGAAACTGTTCTTAACCTGAAGCACCACTTTAGCTAATGGGGCCTCCTGCTGCTGCCGCGCCACCAGAGCACGATTTCTGTTCTCATCCTGAAGCAAAGTTCTTAACCCGAGGTACTATTTCTGGGTTAGCGGAGACTGTAACCTGAAGCGTATGTAACCTGAAGCGTATGTAACCCGAGGTACCACTGTACAATAAAATAGCAGCTACAAAAATACGAACAGAATAAGTAGGATACGGAGTCCTCTCTTAAAAAATAATTCTTAGCCCTTAACACCCACAGACTAAAGTCACTCATCCCAACGCTCACCTTTCTCCTCACAGCTTCTCACTCTGGGAGAATGACATTTCTCTGTCTCTCACCCAGGGTTCTCCATCAACCATCTACAACCCCCACTTTCTACTCTCTCTTTTTTGAAAAACATGAATATTATTTGGCAATCAGTTTGCAGGCATTCACGCTTCACATCCTATGCCTCTCTCAGAAAGTAAAACAACCACCAGCACTGCCTACTTTCAGAAGAAGGAATTTGCTGCCCTCTGCTGAAGTTACACTAAACTGTAGGGAAGCAGCCGCAGTTCTAAAATCAAGAGAGTTGTTTTACAAGGTTCTTGAGTCAACCATTCCCTCCCTGATGTTCAGGCTTTCAGTGCTAGTGCTTACATAGGCAAATGAACATCCCCTGAGGGAAACAGCAGGTTTGCAGGAGTACGAAAGAAGGGTTAGAGAGTACGAAAGAAGGGTTAGGGAGTGCAAAAGAAGGGTTGGGGAGTAGTGGTACCTCGGGTTAAGAACTTAATTCGTTCTGGAGGTAAGTTCTTAACCTGAAACTGTTCTTAACCTGAGGTACCACTTTAGCTAATGGGGCCTCCCGCCGCCACCGCACGATTTTTGTTTTCATCCTGATGTAAAGTTCTTAACCCGAGGTACTACCGGGTTAGCAGAGTCTGTAACCTGAAGTGTATGTAACTTGAAGCGTATGTAACCTGGGGTTAGGGTGACCAAAACAAAAACCCTTTAAGGGGAAACCCCAAAAATGCCCCACTGAGGACTGAGCATGATGAGGTTCACAAAACACTGCTTTTTGCAGGTGTATGGGGGCGGGGAATGCACAACTAGATATGGAAGGAATGAAGTACAGGGAGTGAAGCACTCCACACTGCAACATTTTGTTGCCGATTCAACTTGTTTTTAACTACGGCTGCGTACACATTACCAACTTAAAACACGGTAAGGTAGTTCTCCCCCGCTGTGTTTCAATTCACATGTGGCTTCTGTTCTCAAATCAGAGCAAAGCTGTTTTGAGGAGAAATACCTCAAAAAGCAGTATTTCTCAAGAAAATACAGGATAGTTGTAGACTGTGGCTAATATTGTGTGCGCATGGCTTAACAAACCAGTGGTGGGAGCACTCTTGATGCAGGGAGGGAAATCACAGAATTTTTTTATTTGCAGTAGTTCTTCCTGCCTTTGATGGGTACACAGCTTGGGGGTTCATTTGGATCCAATGCTGTTGGTTGAGGCTCAGGTGTTCTCAGTGGCACAGAATGCCTTCCATCAGCTTTGGCTGGGGGTCCAGCCACGCCCCTATCTGGACATGGATAGCCTAACTTCTATCATCTACACTCTGGTAATCTCTATGTTAGATTACTACAATGCATTACATGTGGGGCTGCCTCTGAAGACAGTTTGGAAACTTCAGCTGGTGCAGAATTCAGTGGCCAAGTTGCTCTCCAGGGCAAGAAGCTCCTTGAGCATATAATGCCAATCTTGGCCTGACTGCTTGGCTGCCAATTAATTTATGGGCCCAATTCAAAGTGCTGCTTTTGACCTATAAAGCCTTAAATGGCTCAGGACCGCAATAACTCAAGGATCATTTCTCGCTGAATATGAACCGACCCAGACCCTGCGATCATCATCTGAGGCCCTTCTTCGTGTGCTTCTTCGACAAGAAGTCTGGAGGGCGGCAACAAAATGTTAGCTTTTGCTTCTGTTTATTTATCCTCCTCATTGTTGGAGACTTGTTTGTAGTTCTCTTTGCTGGTTGAATCTATTTGCCTGAGCCTGAGTTTTGGTTTCAATTTGCATTTTACTAAAAAGTGTTGTGCTAGTTTTTAAACTGCAGCTGTTTTAGCTTCCTAATTGATTTTTTAATATGCATTTTTTAAAAGTTGTTTTATATTGTTTTCATTATGTTTTGTAAGCTGCCTTTAGAGAGCTTCCCCCCCCCCCAAAGGCAGCATATACATTCCTTAATAAAACTTGAATCTGCATAACTGCACTCATCCCTTTATTCTTTCCTCTCCATTCCCTCCTCCTGCTGTCTCCCACAGTTAGACTGTAAGCTCCCTGGGGATAGGACCTCTTTTTCTTTTCTTATATTACTCTGAACATGTGATGCGCACTGATAGGACAGAATAAATATCACAGAAATGCTTCCCCACCCCCACCCCCTTTCAAGCTGCGATGTAAAGTGGAACATTTTCCAAAATGGAAAATGACCCAGTGCTTCCTTTTCAAGTGATGAAACCCCTGGAAAAAGATGCACAGCAAATGCCTAGTTTTGAAAATATGGTAAGTTTCTTTCTAAAGTTTCCCTCTTCCCTCAGCATACAAAAAATACCACACGTTTGGTAAGTTTAAAAATTGTTTACTTACCAATGCTTCAAAGGTCATATTCATCTGCTTCAGAAAGTTGCACAGGCAGTAAACCTTGGCTTAGCTACAAAGCAGGGCAGGTTCCTAAATTATTGGTATAGGAACTCAAGAGAAGCTGGCGGGAGCCGTGTGGTCTAAGCTGGAGCAACCAGTTCAAACCTCTTCACACATTGAACTTCTTAGGTAGACATAGGCTTGATTACCTATTTCCTCCCAAGATAAGGAGAGTGCCTGGTAGGACAGCTTACTCTATGGCAGGCATAGGCAAACTCCAGCCCTCCAGATGTTTAGGACTACAATTCCCATCATCCCTGACCACCAGTCCTGTTAGCTAGGGATGGTGGGAATTGTAGTCCCAAACATCTGGAGGGCCGGAGTTTGCCTATGCCTGCTCTATGGTATTAACCCTTTCATGCAATAATGAGACTCAACCAACAGGTTATATGAGGCTGGTTATCCCACAAAGAGAAGACCAAGAAGATTCATTGAAGTCTGAAAAAAGGATTTCAACTGGCAGAAGAGTATCCCAGCAAAATCTAAAGAAGCAATATGTGTCTCCAGCACTCACCTTTTTTCTATTTGTGCTTGTTACAGAACCCTTAGCCTGAGTCCTTGGTGTGTGGGTGTGAATTAAGGACTAGTCTGCCAAGGCAAGCTAATTATTTCACTCCAATTTCTACTCCCCATTTCCAGGGTGACTCTTCATTAAGTTGAAAATGCCCTTGCAGTAACATTAGTTTAGCAAATTAAGTTTATAATTTTCATATGTGGCATAGTTTTTTATCCTGGTATCTACGCATTCCCTTTTGCAAAGAAAAGATCCTGCCCTGTATATTTCAGGCCTAATCAACTTTGACACACACAAAAAGGCTGTTGTTTGAAGTTCACTATCCAGTTCTGCCCTCAAAGTGGGTCTGTGATTGGGGGTGCAGGTGGGGGAGAGGAGGAACCAGGAAGGCCAGGCCAGGAAGCAAAGAACATTGTCTCCTAATAAGAACCAATATCCTAAGAGAACATTCAGAGCAGCCCTTTCCCACCTTCAGAAGTGAGGGAGACCAGGCCAGGGAGCATATCCCATTGGCCCCAGCCAGTCTGAGAGGACTCCATCACACTATATTTTATATAATTTATTTGTTTTAGTATTTTAAAATTGTTAACTGCCTTGGGTGCCTTGGCAGAAAGGCAGCACAGTGGTACCTTGGTTTGCACATGTCTTGGTTTGCATACGTTTTAGATTACAAACCCGGAAGTGCGTGTCTGGGTTTGCAACCTTTTTTTGGATTACAACCCATTTTTATTTTATTTTTTGGATTACGAACAAATTTTTTTTGGAGGCCCCATTGGCGAAAGCGCGCCTTGGGCTACAACCTGTTTTGGTTTACAAACGGACCTCCGAAATGGATTATGGTTGTAAGCCAAGATACCACTGTATACAAATGCAATAAATGACATAAAAAGTTGAATATTATGGGACTTCTGGGAGGCCCACTGTTAGTAAGCTAGAGAAGAGCATGGAGTTCCTGTTCTCAAACGAATAAAAGGGGATTGATTAATTTAGGTAATGGGTTACCAGGTGTCTAGAGAAAGGCCAGCATTGCCTGTTCCTGTGCCTTGAATAGCAACTTGATCTGCAAAAATCTGCAAGTTTGTGGCATGGAGACAAACCCTAAGACCTGGTAACCTCTGCAAGAACAAGATGCTCATAAAAGCACAGGGAAAGGGCTAATGCTTGCTACCAAAGTATGTCATATGCAGAAAATTCTGTTTGGTGCATTGAACAGAAGGAGATATTAAAGGAAATGGGGTCGGGTGAATTTGGTTGAGAGAAAGAAAGAGATGAGTTTCTTCAAGTCTGTGCAGAAATGCCTGCAGATAATGGAGGACAGGAAGCAATAATGTTTTAACTTGAAGAGACAAGTGAAGCCAAGCTGGGGTAAAACATAAACCTTGGATATGAACCGCAACAAATCTTTGCTTCATCACATGAATCCAAAGTGGTTAATTTAGAATGAGTCCCGCTAAGCTTTTCCCCAAAGCACAGGCTATAGAACCTGAACCAACTGCATTGTTAGGACTATAATGAATGACATCTGAATCTATTATCTGTCCCTGGCATGAGAGGAAATGTGATCCTTGGGCATGGAGGAAACTAGACAGCAGCAAAAGCTTTGCACTGTTTTCCACACCACACCATCTAAGATTTCATCCCTGCCAAGTTAAAGTGCTGGAATGACTCATAGAATCATAGAATCATAGAGTTGGAATAGACCACAAGGGCCATCGAGTCCAACCCCCTGCCAAGCAGGAAACAATAACTGAAATAACTGAAGGCAGGACAGCACACCTTAAAATAGGTGGGTGTTTCTCATCAAACTAAGAAAAAGTAGCCAGCACAGTGACTTCCTGCTGGATAGGTCTGATGACATTGGAGTCCATCAAGAAGTAATTGGACTACTCCCATCATCCCTGACCCTTGGGCCTGCTGGCTGGGGCTGAGGAGAGTTGAGTCCACCGCCTGGAGGCCAACAGATCCCCATTCCTGTACTACACTATTCCTGCAGAAATAGAGCCAGCACAGCTTGACCATCTGGAGCATTGCACCGCAGTTCAGATCCTGAAATCTAATACAGTACAGTATCTGCAAATGCTTTCCAAGATAGGGAATGTTTTGTTCAGATTTAGGGCTGTGTAGGCGGTTCTCCGGGACGCGGGTGGCGCTGTGGGTAAAAGCCTCAGCGCCTAGGGCTTGCTGATCGAAAGGTCGGCAGTTCGAATCCCCGCAGCGGGGTGCGCTCCCGTTGCTCGGTCCCAGCGCCTGCCAACCTAGCAGTTCGAAAGCACCCCCGGGTGCAAGTAGATAAATAGGGACCGCTTACTGGCGGGAAGGTAAACGGCGTTTACGTGTGCTGCGCTGGCTCGCCAGATGCAGCTTGTCATGCTGGCCACGTGACCCGGAAGTGTCTCCGGACAGCGCTGGCCCCCGGCCTCTTAAGTGAGATGGGCGCACAACCCTAGAGTCTGGCAAGACTGGCCCGTACGGGCAGGGGTACCTTTACCTTTACCTAGGCGGTTCTCCCACACAGCGTGCCAATCGAGCCGAAGGGGTGCAAAATAGAGAAGGTCCATTATTGAGAAGATCCATTTTGCCACTCAGAGAGACCCATATTGTGAAATACTGCCAAAGGTTTTGTGTGGATGTTGTACTGTTTGTTTGTTTGTTTGCCATTTTAAGAGGCAGCTTGACCTCAGTACTATATACTGTACACGCTTTCAGTTTCAAACACTATTTGCATACTCATCCCGACCCTTAACCATTTTGAGCCACTTCCCATCTTCCACTGATGAGCCATCCCTTCCTTATCTCCCTCCACATGGCCATCTGTCATGGAGGCATCCGTTGAGAATCCTGCATTGCACGTGGTTGGACGGTCGCCCTACAAATCTACAAACCCACAGACTGCAGCGCAGCCCCGTCCATCCTCCGGGGGCTCTCCTTGTCCCGATTTTTCCTCGTATCTGCGCAGGGAAGATCGTAGGGCGTGGCTGAGCTTTGGTGACCGCGGATCACCAATCCACTCCTGCAAATGCTTGTTTACTGAACTTTTTATGCTCTGGAAATCCATCACCTTGCCTCCCAGTGCCATTCGATGTTCCCCTGTCTATAAATCTGACCGGTAGGCTGCTGCTTACCCAGGCATCCGACGGTGCGTACACAAAATCCCGTTATGTCTTTAAGGCGCTGCCGCAAGACTCCCCCTGTTGCTTCGATGCTTGTTTGGGTTTCAGAGAGCGGCAGCCAAAGGCAAGCAGCCTTGTCCTCGTTTCCAATCGCTCGGGATGACAGAAAAATGCGGATTTCGTGAGCTACCCTACCCCCACCCCGAAAGACGATTGAAAGCAGCATAAAACGCCCTCCCCCATCTTTCCCCCACCCACGTCTCCTTTCTTACCGCCAACCCCTCCGAAAGTTCCGCCGACTCGCTTCTGCTTTCCGGGCCCAGATCCCGCTCACTCCAGCCGGCCTGCAGCAAAACCCAGATGGCAATCGCGCCTCCTTTCCGGCCGGCGATGGCTTCCCGGAGAAAGAAGAAAGAGACGCAAGCGAGTCAGACATGTGCAAGTTCCCGGCGAGCGACCCCTGTGCTTGCAGGCCGGATTTCCTGATCGCTTTGCGCTGCTTCGCGTAGCAGCCGCAGTTTCTCGGCAAGTGAATCGGGGAAAGTTTCTTTGCTTTTTTAAAGGGGAAAGGCAGAAGTTCGTGATCGTCCAAACTCGTGCTTTCTTTCGTAGGCAATGGAGACGGGGTGGGGGTGGGGTGGCGGAATCAAATACAATCGCTGTGCGACTCTTTAAAAAATTTCGCTTCAAGTGCTTCTTGCGCTAGAAGGGGAGAAATAACCGCGAGGCTCAAGTCGTACCAAAAGCTGAGCTAGCAAGGAAAGCAAAGTCCTTCCCGGCAGCCTTTTATATAACTGGGTGTTTCTCTCCCGGCTACTCCATTTTTTATCCCTCCCACTTGATTTACGGGTCTCTCTCTTCCTGTCAGCATTCTTTGCGTGGGTACAGAACATGCTCATTCCTTATCTAGGCTTGTTTGAAAGTGCAAGGTGTGTCATGTTTTATTTAGAACTTTTAGGTTGGGGGTTTTTTTTTGTACTTTAACGAGTTGGTTTGCAATGCATCTCAGTGCCTCCCTTTGACTGGCTACATAAGCAACAGCACTCAGAGAACTGAATCAGAATACAGTGGTACCTCAGGTTAAGTACTCAATTCGTTCCGGAGGTCTGTACTTAACCTGAAACTGTTCTTAACCTAAAGCACTACTTTAGCTAATGGGGCCTCCTGCTGCTGCCGCGCCGCTGGGGCCCGATTTCTGTTCTCATCCTGAAGCAAAGTTCTTAACCTGAAGCACTATTTCTGGGTTAGCGGAGTCTGTAACCTGAAGTGTATGTAATCTGAAGCGTATGTAACCTGAGGTACCACTGTATAGGATGAAGACGAACTCAGTAAGAGTAGGAGGACAGTTCAGCATATAACTGATTCCTAAATATTAGGTTTTATGTATTTATTTTTCAATTATGTTTCAACGTTTTTAACATATACAGCCAAAACACTGTACTGTATTTACAGCATCCAGGTTCGATCTGTCATGGATGCTTTAGCTGAGATTCCTGCATTGCAGGGTGTTGGACTAGATCAAGGTTCCTCGACTCAGCCCTCCAGATGTTTTTGAGACTACAATTCCCATCATCCCTGACCAGTGGTCCTGCTAGCTAGGGATCATGGGAGTTGTAGGCCAAAAACATCTGAAAGGCCGGGGTTGAGGAAGCCTGGGCTAGATGACTCTTGGGTCCCTTCCAACTCTCCACTCCTATTAACACAATTTTGTCTTTTCTCTTATTTTTGTCGACTTCCCACCCCCCCTTTTTCCAGGGAGCTGTTTTTTTCTATCCTTCTGCTGCACCCTATCAGATTGTATTTATTTTGATATGTACCACTAATGTGCCAAAACGGCTTCTAAGCCATTTGCAGCTATAAGATAACACAGTAAGAATTTGAACAGGAACATTTAAACATCCTTTAATCAGAACATACTGTTGCATGCCTCTCCAAGATTCCAGGGGTTTCAGACGCAGACCCAGGGTTTATGTTTCCTTTTGGAAAGAGGCACAGCAGAGTCTCTGGTGTCTGTATGATATAGGTTTTATTTACACATATATACAACCTGAGCCTGCAATGGAGGGTTCACAGTACTGACCTGCCAAAGGGGTCTTGTTTCTCCCATAGCCCCAGCCTTGGACTTAATTAGAAATCAGTAATTGCTCCCCAACTTGCTGCTTTACTTCTGGCCCACATGGCTGCAAGTCAAATCTAAACTGTGGTTTTGTCCTCCTAACTGGTTCCACACTGATAATCATCAGGCCATGGAACAAACCGTCACGGTTTCTGATGTGATCATGGAATGTCCCTCTTTTCCTTGTTGTTGTTTAGTCGTGTCCGACTCTTCGTGACCCTATGGACCAGAGCACGCCAGGCACTCCTGTCTTCCGCTGCCTCCCGCAGTTTGGTCAAACTCATGTTAGTATCTTTGAGAACATTGTCCAACCATCTTGTCCTCTGTCGTGCCCTTCTCCTTGTGCTCTCCATCTTTCCCAACATCAAGGTCTTTTCCAGTGAGTCTTCTCTTCTCATGAGGTGGCCAAAGTATTAGAGCCTCAACTTCAGGATCTGTCCTTCCAGTGAGCACTCAGGGCTGATTTCCTTCAGAATGGATAGGTTTGATCTTCTTGCAGTCCATGCGACTCTCGAGAGTATCCACCAGCACCATAATTCAAAAGCATCAATTCTTCAGCGATCAGCCTTCTTTATGGTCCAGCTCTCACTTCCATACATCACTACTTTAACTATACGGACCTTTGTTGGCAAGGTGGTGTCTCTGCTTTTTAAGATGCTGTTTAGGTTTGTCATTGCTTTTCTCCCAAGAGGCAGGCGTCTTTTAATTTCGTGACTGCTGTCACCATCTGCAGTGATCATGGAGCCCAAGAAAGTAAAATCTCTCACTGCCTCCATTTCTTCCCCTTCTATTTGCCAGGAGGTGATGGGACCAGTGGCCATGATCTTAGTTGGTTTTTTTTTTTTAATGTTGAGCTTCAGACCATATTTTGCACTCTCCTCTTTCACCCTCATTAAGAGGTTCTTTACTTCCTCCTCACTTTCTGCCAAGATGTGAAGGAAATAAGTAGCTATCCTATCTTTAAAAGACATCTGAAGGCAGCTCTGTTCAAGGAAGTTTTTAATATTTAACACTGTATTGTTTTTAATACTTTATTGGGAGCCGCCCAGAGTGTTTGTTGTGGGGGAGGAAGGGAAAGAAGAATGTTAGCTGCTTTGAGACTCCTTAAAAGGGAGTGAAAGGCGGGATATCAAATCCAAACTCCTCTTCTTCTTCTTCTTCTTCTTCTTATTATTATTATTATTATCAAAGTTGTGTCATATTTTCCTTAGAATTTCCCTAGTTTCATCAGAGAAATGTTGGAGGCTATGGAGTTATGCAATCCCCAAGCCAAGGAGATAAGTAACTAAGCAACTTTCAGAAGACATCTGAAGGCAGCTCTGTATAGGAAAGTTTTTTAAAAGTTTTATTATGTTTTTATATATGTCGGACGCTGCCCAGAGTGGCTGGGGCAACCCAGTCAGATGGGCAATGTACAGTATAAATATTATTTATTATTATGTAATATTATTATTAATATTATTGAATAGGATGTCCCTGTTTTCATGAGCGAAATGTTAGAGGGTATTCTCACTGTGTATGAAGAAGCACAACCTATGAATAGGGAAGAGACCTTTAGGGAACATCCAAACGGGCCCTTGGACAGACATTCTAAGTTCAGTTATATTCCAGTGTGCTCCTCCTTCTCAATTCCTTTTTCCTGTACATCATCTGTTGTAGGTTGTAAGTCAAAGGGCATGGCAGGGCCTGCCTGCTTATGAGACATGGTGAGGCAGGCAACTCTGGCGGCAGATTTGAGCTCTTTTTGCTCCCTTTTAAATCTTAATGCCTTATTTTCATTTGTGGGGGCCTATGTCTCATCATAATTCTGGCCTGATGGGACAAGTTGCATTTATAATTTTACAATATCACCTTGTGCCATAGGTTTGTTCAAGGAGAATACAAGTAGCAGAGTTTGTAAGCGACAGATCACAAAATGTAATTTTGGACTTTGATCTGAGAGACATATGATATCTTTATTGTCACTGTCCCATGCAGAACAATGAAATTGAAAAACTATATAAAAACTACATAAAAACATGGTTCAGTTGATAGCTTGCTTGCCAAGATGGCCTTGAACAAATACTTCAGCCTATAAAGTTTTCTTTATCTGAAATAGGACTTTTAGGAGGAGTACCGGAACAGATCGATATCAATGCTCAGTATCATTTAATTGCCTCATAAACAAATCAGGAAGGAAAATTCTCAATGAAGATCAGACATAGTCTAACCACTGCATAGATTTGTACAAGCAAATCAGGATGAATGCTCAGTAAACTGGTCATCTGGAACAGTCCATAGAGGAATGCCGGTTGAGGCCTCACAGGATATTGAGATTAGGAAGTGTTGTTACCCTTCTTGAGCCTCAGTGTTAAGAAATAGCACTATTACTTGCAGCTATTCTTCTTTACTAGCTGTTTTACCCTTCTTCCATTTGATTATGGAGGTCCTTTATTGTTGGTTTAACAAATCACTTGTATGTATGTATGGTTGCGTGTCAACTTTAGAAATAATATTACAGTTGTACCTCGGTTTATGAACTTAATCCATTCTGGAAGTTCGTTCTGAAACCAAAACTGTTCTTAAACCGAGGCGTGCTTTCCCTAATGAGGCCTCCCGCTGGCAGTGCCCTTCTACCATTCAGATTCTGTTCTTAGACCGAGGTAAAGTTCTCAAACCGGGACACTATTTCCGGTTTTGTGGAGTTTGTAAACCGAATCGTTCTTCAACAGGACTGTTCTTAAACCAAGGTACCACTGTATAGCAGAACTTCTAGTCCAGAGCTTAGCAACTTAGCAGTGGCTCCTCCTACCATTAGATCCTCCTTTCTTATTTTCAAAGCTGCCTCAGCAAATCTCCTGTCTGGTTTAGAGCTAGATGGATGCAGGCATGCAGTTTAGTTATGCCCAGCTAAGATGTTGATTCAGAGTTTTTGTCGTGGGCCAGGAATCAGCTTCACCTGTGCACAGCAGCCTGAGGGGGGAGTGACTCCACCTGCAGCTGATCAGCCTTCAGGGGTACGGAGGAGAAGGCTCTGATGAGAACCTTCTTAAGCAGAGCTTCCAGCAGCGGTCAGATGCTGGTGTCAAGGCTTGTAGTTCCTGGCCATACCTTTCTGCTTCCTGCTGGTCTTGACCCCCTGATCATCAGATTCCCTGACCCCCTGGACCATCCGACCATGCAGATTGCTGTTTGCCCAACCCCAGGACAGCCCCGTGGTTTTCCACGGATCTGAGGGCAATGAAACAATCGTTGAGATGGCTAGAGCGCTGGTGGCGGATAACTCATTCTGAAGCTGACCGGACACGGGTTAGAGCTCAATGTCGAGCCTACCAAGTGACTTTCTTCACCGCCTCTATTGCATCTGCAGAAAACAGCAGCAGGAGACTTTTTGAGGTGGTTCGCAATTTAGCGGAACCACCTGCTACATCGGGGCCCAGTACGAGCCACATGATCTCCTGCAATGATTTTGCAAAGTTTTTTGCAGATAAAGTTGCTCAGATTCGGGAAGAGGTAGACTCCACTGTGGGAGCAGGGCTGGGGCGGGAGAGTGCTAGAGTCCTGTCTAGTCAAGTTGCGTGGGATCAATTCCAATCTGTTACCTCCGAGGATGTGGACAGGCTGCTTGGACGAGTGAAACCAACCACCTGTCTCCTTGATCCTTGCCCATCCTGGCTTATAAAAGCTAGCCAGGAAGGGCTGGGCAATGGGCTTCGTGGGGTGGTGAATGCTTCCCTCGGTGAGGGAGCCTTCCTAGACCCGCTGAAAGAGGCGGTTATTAAACCACTTCTTAAAAAACCATCTTTAGATGCGGCCATGATGGCCAACTATCGCCCACTCTCAAATCTTCCATTCTTGGGCAAGGTGATTGAGCGAGTGGTTGCTGAACAACTCCAGGCACGCCTGGAAGAAGCGGACCATTTGGATCCCTTCCAGTCGGGATTCAAGCCTCATCATGGGACTGAAACTGCATTGGTCGCACGGGTTGATGATCTCCGGCGGGCTAGGGACAAAGGTGAGAGCTGTTTCCTAGTTCTGCTGGATCTCTCAGCGGCGTTTGATACCATCGACCATAACATCCTTCTGCGGATTTCGTGAGCTACCCTACCCCCACCCCGAAAGACGATTGAAAGCAGCATAAAACGCCCTCCCCCATCTTTCCCCCACCCACGTCTCCTTTCTTACCGCCAACCCCTCCGAAAGTTCCGCCGGCTCGCTTCTGCTTTCCGGGCCCAGATCCCGCTCACTCCAGCCGGCCTGCAGCAAAACCCAGATGGCAACTGCGCCTCCTTTCCGGCCGGCGATGGCTTCCCGGAGAAAGAAGAAAGAGACGCAAGCGAGTCAGACATGTGCAAGTTCCCGGCGAGCGACCCCTGTGCTTGCAGGCCAGATTTCCTGATCGCTTTGCGCTGCTTCGCGTCGCAGCCGCAGTTTCTCGGCAAGTGAATCGGGGAAAGTTTCTTTGCTTTTTTAAAGGGGAAAGGCAGAAGTTCGTGATCGTTCAAACTCGTGCTTTCTTTCGTAGGCAATGGAAAGTGGAGACGGGGTGGGGGTGGGGTGGCGGAATCAAATACAATCGCTGTGCGACTCTTTAAAAAATTTCGCTTCAAGTGCTTCTTGCGCTAGAAGGGGAGAAATAACCGCGAGGCTCAAGTCGTACCAAAAGCTGAGCTAGCAAGAAAAGCAAAGTCCTTCCCGGCAGCCTTTTATATAACTGGGTGTTTCTCTCCTGGCTACTCCATTTTTTATCCCTCCCACTTGATTTACGGGTCTCTCTTCCTGTCAGCATTCTTTGCGTGGGTACAGAACATGCTTATTCCTTTATCTAGGCTTGTTTGAAAGTGCAAGGTGTGTCATATTTTAGGTTGGGGTTGGGTTGTGGTTTTTTGCACTTTAAGGAGTTGGTTACTCCAGTTCTGACAATGCATCTCAGAACTCCCTTTGGCTGGCGTCATTGTGGCTACATAAGCAACAGCACTCAGAGAACTGAATCAGAATACAGTGGTACCTCAGGTTAAGTACTCAATTCGTTCCGGAGGTCTGTACTTAACCTGAAACTGTTCTTAACCTAAAGCACTACTTTAGCTAATGGGGCCTCCTGCTGCTGCCGCGCCGCTGGGGCCCGATTTCTGTTCTCATCCTGAAGCAAAGTTCTTAACCTGAAGCACTATTTCTGGGTTAGCGGAGTCTGTAACCTGAAGTGTATGTAATCTGAAGCGTATGTAACCTGAGGTACCACTGTATAGGATGAAGACGAACTCAGTAAGAGTAGGAGGACAGTTTAGCATATAACTGATTCCTAAAGATTAGGTTTTATGTATTTATTTTTCAATTATGTTTCAACGTTTTTAACATATACAGCCAAAACACTGTACTGTATTTACAGCATCCAGGTTCGATCTGTCATGGATGCTTTAGCTGAGATTCCTGCATTGCAGGGTGTTGGACTAGATCAAGGTTCCTCGACTCAGCCCTCCAGATGTTTTGAGACTACAATTCCCATCATCCCTGACCAGTGGTCCTGCTAGCTAGGGATCATGGGAGTTGTAGGCCAAAAACATCTGAAAGGCCAAGGTTGAGGAAGCCTGGACTAGATGACTCTTGGGTCCCTTCCAACTCTCCACTCCTATTAACACAATTTCGTCTTTTCTCTTATTTTTGTCGACTTCCCACCCCCCTTTTTCCAGGGAGCTGTTTTTTTTCTATCCTTCTGCTGCACCCTATCAGATTGTATTTATTTTGATATGTACCACTAATGTGCCAAAACGGCTTCTAAGCCATTTGCAGCTATAAGATAACAGTAAGAATTAGAACAGGAACATTTAAACATCCTTTAATCAGAACATACTGTTGCATGCCTCTCCAAGATTCCAGGGGTTTCAGACGCAGACCCAGGGTTTATGTTTCCTTTTGGAAAGAGGCACAGCAGAGTCTCTGGTGTCTGTATGATATAGGGTTTATTTACACATATATACAACCTGAGCCTGCAATAGAGGGTTCACAGTACTGACCTGCCAAAGGGGTCTTGTTTCTCCCATAGCCTCAGCCTTGGATTTAATTAGAAATCAGTAATTGCTCCCCAACTTGCTGCTTTACTTCTGGCCCACATCACTGCAAGTCAAATCTAAACTGTGGTTTTGTCCTCCTAACTGGTTCCACACTGATAATCATCAGGCCATGGAACAAACCGTCGCGGTTTCTGATGTGATCACGGAATGTCCCTCTTTTCCTTGTTGCTGTTTAGTCGTGTCCGACTCTTCGTGACCCTATGGACCAGAGCACGCCAGGCACTCCTGTCTTCCGCTGCCTCCCGCAGTTTGGTCAGACTCATGTTAGTAGCTTCGAGAACATTGTCCAACCATCTCGTCCTCTGTCGTGCCCTTCTCCTTGCACCCTCAATCTTTCCCAACATCAAGGTCTTTTCCAGTGAGTCTTCTCTTCTCATGAGGTGGCCAAAGTATTGGAGCCTCAGCTTCACGATCTGTCCTTCCAGTGAGCACTCAGGGCTGATTTCCTTAAGAATGGATAGGTTTGATCTTCTTGCAGTCCACGCGACTCTCGAGAGTCTCCTCCAGCACCATAATTCAAAAGCATCAATTCTTCAGTGATCAGACTTATTTATGGTCCAGCTCTCACTTCCATACATCACTACTTTAACTATACGGACCTTTGTTGACAAGGTGATGTCTCTGCTTTTTAAGATGCTGTCTAGGTTTGTCATTGCTTTTCTCCCAAGAGGCAGGCGTCTTTTAATTTCGTGACCCTTCTATTTGCCAGGAGGTGATGGGACAAGTGGCCATGATCTTAGGGGCTTTTTTTTATGTTGAGCTTCAAACCATATTTTGCACTCCTCTTTCACCCTCATTAAGAGGTTCTTTACTTCCTCCTCACTTTCTGCCAAGATGTGAAGGAAATAAGTAGCTATCCTATCTTTAAAAGACACCTGAAGGCAGCCCTGTTCAGGGAAGTTTTTAATACTGTATTTAATGCTGTATTGTTTTTAATACTTTATTGGGAGCCACCCAGAGTGTTTGTTGTGGGGGAGGAAGGGAAAGGAGAATGTTAGCCGCTTTGAGACTCCTTAAAAGGGAGTGAAAAGCGGGATATCAAATCCAAACTCTTCTTATTCTTATTATTATTATCAAAGTTGTGTCATCTTTTCCTTAGAATTTCCCTAGTTTCATCAGAGAAATGTTGGAGGGTATGGAGTTATGCAATCCCCAAGCCAAGGAGATAAGTAACTAAGCAACTTTCAGAAGACATCTGGAGGCAGCTATGTATAGGGAAGTTTTTTTAATGTTTTATTATGTTTTTATATATGTCAGAAGCTGCTCAGAGTGGCTGGGGCAACTCAGTCAGATGTGCAGTGTATAAATATTATTATTAATATTATTGAATATGATGTCCCTGTTTTCATGAGCAAAATGTTGGAGGGTATTCTCACTGTGTAAGAAGAAGCACAACCTATGAATAGGGAAGAGACCTTTAGGGAACATCCAAACGAGCCCTTGGACAGACATTCTAAGTGAATGTGAAGAAGATGCAGTATATCTGAAGGAGCGTCTCCACCCCCATTGTTCTACCCGGACACTGCGGTCCAGCACCGAGGGCCTTCTGGCGGTTCCCTCACTGCGAGAAGCCAAGTTACAGGGAACCAGACAGAGGGCCTTCTCGGTAGTGGCGCCCTTCCTGTAGAATGCCCTCCCACCAGATGTCAAAGAGAACAACAACTACCAGACTTTTAGAAGACATCTGAAGGCAGCCCTGTTTAGGGAAGTTTTTAATGTTTGATGTATTACAGTATTTTTTAAAAAATTTGGAAGCCGCCCAGAGTGGCTGGGGAAACCCAGCCAGATGGGCGGGGTATAAATAATAAATTATTATTATTATTATATCTGACTTCAGATGTGCCCAGGCAAGTAGATCTCAAAGACTCTTCTAGTTTGGCTGGCTTCCCACTCCACTGAGCTCTGCACTTTGTTGCTCAGCAACGAGACTGTGGAGACAGTCTGGCCTCTTAAGGGCACATAGAAATACTTGAAGAACAAGAAAAGTAGTCACAATGGATCCCTACTTTCCACCCCCACCATGAGCCAGGTTTCCTCCTGAGTTTGGAATACAAGTGACAGAAGTACTAATGAGTGAACTGGATGCAGAACCAACCAGTTGTTTCCTCCCTCCCTCCATACTTCAGGTGTTCTATGTGCATATGTATGTATTTATTTAATATCCTCACCCCTGGGAGCTCAGGGTGCTCTCTCCTCATTTAATCCCCACAACAACCCTTTGAGGTAGGTAAGGCTGAAAGGCAGTGACTGACCCAAAGTCACCCAGTGAGCTTCATGGCCCAATGGGGATTCGAACCCTGGTCTTCCAGGTCCTAGCCCAACCCTCTAACCACTGTCCTGTATCCCCTGTATTTTTAGAGGCTAAGTGTACAATTATTATAATAGTCTAGCTTACTGATAATAAACTATAACAAATTCTAAAATAGTGGGGAAATGCATCTGGGGAGCTGGCTTAATGACGATACTGGTTCTAGCCAGTCAGAGCTGTGCACAACCAACTACAAATTCGCAGGAATGGTTACCTTGAGCTCAAGCTGGGAAACAATAAGTAACTTTAAGCAAAACCTGGTGGCGATGCTTCTACAGATTTTGCACCTGCAGGCTGAAGTCTGCCAGTTTTAGCTTTTAGTCCTTACATCTCTAAAAACAGATGTTGTAGGAATAGTTTTAAAACTGGGTAATTCTCAGCCGGTCTGCAACAAGTCAGGCAGCTCTTGGTTTGCTTACCCCTTGATAGAGGTGACAGATCCTCAGCAAAGCCCTCCAGCTCTTCCAAGTGAACGATCTTGTTTTGGTTATTTGCCGCTGTCTTGCTTCACCCTGCTTTCCGATAGCTTCCTGACCTATGACCACTTGGGTATCAGTCCTCATCTCTCGCAGATCTCTTGGAGAACAAGGGGCAAAGGGCAGTGATAGGTTACTCTGTTTAAACATGCCTGATAATTGCAGCTGTTTAAGGTGTGGGGGGTCCGGCTTTTTCAACTCAAGGGCCACATTCTCTTCTGGGGGCCACATGTGAGTGCTGAGGAAGATCAGTAATCTGGCTGCTGTGTTTCAGACCAGTTGCAGCTTCTGAGTCATTTTCAGGGGGGCCCCATGGGACGACTCAATGGCGCCATTGGGCCCTTACTTCACTGAAATGTAGTGCACCCACCTCCACCACGAATTCCCCCAAACTACCTCATATTATCTTTTGGGGGACTTACGTGAGGGAAAACTTAATAATTTGGAGTCTCAGGCAGGATTTGTTCAAAAAAACCAATAAAGAATTTATTTAACAAAGGAAGTTTATGACACAAGTGGGTGAAACAGGATACTTCAGATTATGATGTTATTTCACTTCAATGCTTTCTCAGATGTTGCACAGCTGTTGCCGCTTAATACTTTGGTTCTTAAACAATACTTTGGTTCTTAAACACAGTGGTATTTTCTGTCAGTTACACAACACCTTAGACAACCCTACTCCTGAGGTACTCCAAGTAACAGACCCAAGGGATCACCACACCCCTCTTAACTGGTTTGGGAGTCTTCTCTTTTTGTAGCAGAATCTCTCCCCTCCTGACTGGAATGAGACCTCAGCTTTAAAGCTTCTACTTCTCCTGGCTCAGCCTCAGCCTCCCAGTTAATTCCCAGCCTAATTACCGGTACTCTTACAGGACACCACACACTGTCCTTCACACTAAACTCAGACACTCCTTTCTCTAGCTTGTGATATTTTCCTCATAGTGGATGTTTCGACCCAGAACCAACTCTCTCTCTCCTCTCTGTCTCTCCAAATCCTCTCCTTTTTAAACCCCACCCTCCTCTGGAACCTTGGCCAATTCTCGGTAGTGGCGCCTGCCCTCCCAGCAGATGTCAAGGCAATAAATAATTATTTTAGTTTTAAAAGACAACTGAAGGCGGCCCTGTTTAGGGAAGTTTTTAATGTCTGACACTATGTTCTTTTTTAATTTGGTTGGAAGCCGCCCAGAGTGGCTGGGGAAACCCAGCCAGATGGGTGGGGTATAAATAATAAATTATTATAATATTATTATTACATTAACCATTTGCTGGCAGGGAAAAAGAGAACACTTGGGGACTCAACCTGCCCATCAAAACCAAACTTTTCCATCACACCCCACGTGTAGAGCACATTGCAATAATCCAATCTGGAGGTTACCAGTGAATGGAATACAGCAGCCAAGTTACCTCTGTCCCAAAGAGAGAACCTTTGGCCTCCGGGCCTGAGGTTCACCATCCCTGGTTTGAGTGGCATGAGCAAAGTCTAAGAAAGTTACAGGGTTAGTGGCTGATTAAGAGCATGCATTACAAAACTACACCCACCTATACAGTAAGAGAGACGAATACCCCAGAACACAAGAATATGGTCATTATGTGCACCTGAGTTGTGACACTGGTCAACCTTTGGCTTATGTGACTGTTCAATTAAACTCCACCCTCCAGCTAGGCAGCTAAGGTTATATTTTAATCACATTCTGTTTGCACAGTGCAGCAGCGATAAAGTCGGAGAACAAATGCATAAATGCTCTTATTCTTTTCACATAGCGCAAGCCTGGCCTTCTGTTTCTTCTTCCTCTGCTCACTGGAGAAACAAAGAAAGGCAGAATCGGCAAAAATGATCATCGTCAACTGAACGAAACAATTTTTGAGAAAGAAGAAGCGACAAAGAGATTGTAGAGAGAATGGGCCTTGCAAACTCTAAGCAGCTTAAACAAGCCCAGATTCTAATGCTTGGGCTTGATTCAGCAGGGAAATCCACCCTCTTGTATAAGCTGAAATTTAATGATGTCTTCCAAACTTTGCCAACCATCGGCTTCAACGTGGAGATGCTTGAAACAGGGAAAGACATTGCCTTAACCATCTGGGATGTTGGGGGCCAACACCAAATGAGGCCTGCTTGGAGCAACTACTTGGAGAACGTGGATAGCCTGGTCTATGTTGTGGACAGCACAGACAACCAGCGGTTGGAAGAGTCCAAGAAAGAATTGGAGCTTCTTTTGAGGAATGAGAGGATTAAGAACGTGCCTGTGGTTGTGCTAGCAAACAAACAGGATCTCCCTGGAGCTCTAAGTGCTGAGGAAATAACCAGGAGGCTGAACGTGAAAAAGCACTGCCACGACCGAAACTGGTACGTACAACCCTGTTGTGCAATTACAGGTGAGGGCTTATCAGAAGGGTTTCGAAAAGTGACGTCCTTTGCAAAATCCTGCATGAAATCTAAACAAGAAGCTTTTGCTCTTTTCAAGCAAGATTAACATACTCTATTCTGATGCGAGGGAGAACAGCCATGCAAACCTGACTGGGGCAGAAAGTCAGTCATTTAATGGAATATCTGGTGCTGCTTTTCGGACTTTTATAAGACAGAACATATTTATCCCAAGCCAGTTTACTGTTTTCAGAGATACTATTTTGCTGCATTTTAATGAATAAATGCAATTCCCAACTTCATTGCTTAGGAACTGCACATTTTTTTTAAAAAAAAAACCACCATTCATTTAATTTGATGAACATTTGAATTCGTATGTATTTCAGCTGTATGTAATAGCCTTTTTTTCTGTTTTAGTGTGACCTTATTCTTAGCAATTCTATACCCTTTGCCATACAGTGTGACTTTTTTTAATACAGAAAGTAGTTTTGATGCTTTGTACACTTAAAGTACCTAGGCCTATACAATTATGTGTAACAGCATGTGAGGTGGCCTTGATTTAAACAGTTGACGTTTCTATATTTTTATTTAGTGCCAGTAACTGTTTTTTGCAGTGCCATTAAATAGTACAAGGTGCCATTTTCCAGTGATTGACAGATGATCAGTGTGGAACTGAAAGCTCTGTTACCAGTGGAGACTAAGATGATGACTTAGCTTCTTAAGATGTTTGAGGAGTCAATATAAATTTATAAACACTTGAGACTTGTTACTTAATGCCTATTTTAAAAATAAATTTCTATCTTGTGACAATTTATCAGTTATAATTTAAATATGTTGTGTGTTGCCTTACTTGTCTAAGTAGATGGTGATTTGCATTTCTGATGTTATGTAACTTGTCATTACTGATTATTTGTGTTTTATTTTATGGAAATAGCATTTATTTTAAACTTTATATTGATTTTATTAGCGTTGCACTGAAAATACTGTACCATGTAGATATGCTTATTAAAGAACGTACTCATGTAACAGACCTGTTTTTTTATATTCCTTTTACTTTAAAAGCTACATTTTATACGTGAACAACATCATTAGAATTCAAAGTTGATGGTAAATGTACGGTTAGTGGCAGGCTTAGTGATTAACATGAGTCAATTTCAAGTTTGGTGCAAAAAAAATCAAAGAATGTGAATCACTGCATTACCCCATTGAATAAAAGTATCTGTACAGTTTTTGGTTGCCATCTGAACAAGTTTACCCATGAAGAAACATGTATATTAACTAATTATATAATTCTCAATGCATTAAAATTATATCATTTTGAATGCATTAAAATGAATATTCTCCTATTTTAAATGAAAATTCCCTAATATTCTCATTATTCTCTAGAATTTAACATCACTAATGAAGAGTACAGTGGTACCTCAGGTTACAGACGCTTCAGGTTACAGATGCTTCAGGTTACAGACTCCGCTAACCCAGAAATAGTACCTCGGCTTGAGAACTTTACCTCAGGATAAGAACAGAAATCACCCAACGGCAGCGGGAGGCCCCATTAGCTAAAGTGGTGCCTCAGGTTAAGAACAGTTTCAGGTTAAGAACGGACCTCCAGAACAAATTAAGTTCTTAACCCGAGGTACCACTGTTTACTGTTTACATTATTTGCCTACTAGACCTATCACTCCCAGTCACAGTGAACTGGGAGTGAAGGACAATAGATTTGGGTCTCTAGCAACCTCCGCCTTGCCCATTCCACCTCATATATGAATCTAGATAATGTTCAAAAGGGCTTACAAAAACGTTGCCTCATTGACAGTTGTAAGAATGCCCCATTCACCTGTTATTAGAGATGGAGAGAAATATTGAAGTATATTAATTACTCATGCTCCTTGATATGTATCGCTGGAAAACAGCCTGCTCTGTCTTAAAATTATATTTATCTTTACGAAACATATGTATGGCTTCAATGCATCTTATTAACAATCTGTATTTCAAGTTTCCCCACTGATGTCAACGGTTCTAGGCTGTGCCTTTAAGGTTGAAATCTTAACTCGCTGCTTCATATTTTCCCCTCTAAGATTATGGAATACAGCCATGTTTTAAGGCATTATGGATGAATATAACAAAATCAAGGATGCTGGATGGGTGAAGGTAAATCACAACAGATTTTTTAAAAAATAAATGTTATCGAGGCAAGTTGAGAAAGCAATACGCATTGCCTAGAACTATAGAATTTCCCCCATTTACTTAATTTTAAATTGGATTCTAGATTACCTACATATTTATAGACATATTCTGTGCATGTAAGCCTATTGATTTCATCCTTTGTTGATTGCCATCCTTTGAGAGAACATGCACATAATAAACATTAAAAAAAACAAAACCACTGAGGCCTAAATCCCCAAATGAACAAAGCAATTAAGCAAGACTTAACTTTAGTCATTTTCTGATTTGGAGCACAATTAAGAGTAACTGAAGCCTTCCTGAAGCTATAAAATAAACAGCTTCTGATGAAAACAATTTAATTGGTTTTTTTGCTTGCTCTTTGAAAACATACAATCATGGGCTTTTTATCACAAGCTCATAAAAACTGAATTACAATTATTGTTGTGAATTTGGCTGTGAGTTGGTCTTTCACTCTGAGTTTACCTTTTGTGGCATCTGATTGGAAACAAAGATTTGACAAGAGAAGTGGGCAAAAGGAGCTGAATTATATTTCTAGCTGAATTTTATTTCTATAATGGTTTGGAGTTAGACTAAATTATTTGGGGGGGGGGTCCCCTTGATTTTATAGTTGTACGACAATATTCTGCAGGAAAAGCGGGCAGCTAACATGGTCAAACCAGTTTGTTAGGTAAATAGACAGGCCTGAAACAATGACATCTAGCAGCTTGCTCCACTTTCAGTTTTGTTCCATGCAACATAAGTGGCTCGTTAAATTTTATAATTGTTTTAAAGTGTTTTAAATTTGTTGTTAGCCGCCCTGAGCCCGGTTTTTGAACCGAGAAGGGCGGGGTATAAATAAAAATGTATTATTATTATTATTTATTAAAGAGGAGCTCACTTTTAGCTGCAGGCACTTCCAGACTGCCGCAAGTTTGTGGGTGGGATTCAAGAGTGCACAATTAATGCAATTTCAGCACTGTTGTGCAACAAACCCATTTCCCTGCCCTCTAGCCCCAAATTAGAATTGTGTTAAGAAACAAATCTGAAATGATGCCAAGTAAAAAGTCAACATCTTATAATCTCCACACAAACTTTGTGCAAACAAATGAGGGTGAATAAACAGGTCCTTTCACGGATTATCAGTTCCCTTGGCTGGGATAAATCCTGCTTGTTTGCAACCGAACCCTCTTCCAAACTGGCGAATCTGCTGCATCCATATTTAGAAGAAGGGATCCATTCCAAGTAGCAGACTTTCGAAGACTGGGGGGAAAACATTTCTTGCTTAAGAAAGCAGTCCACAGAAACTAGATTCTGAGAGTCGATTTTCAAACTCTTGTGTAATTTGCACCATGTATATATGTTTGTTCTCTTAAATGGATTGGGAATATTTGCACATCCCATTAGAACAGTTTTATTACTTGGAAGAGTCATGAAATGGTTTGTTGGAAGCTTTTGTTTCAGGTCCTTGAGTTAATCACACTGGGCTCAATCCAGTCCGCCGTAGATTTGGTATTCTTACACAGAAGGTTCCCCACAGGGCATAAAGAGGCCTACGTTTCTCCCACTACAGTGCAGTTCAACCTGGCTGCCTGCCCCACACTCCTGCCAAGAGAATAAATCTGGGAAGTACACAGAAGGTTGGGCTCAGAGAGAGGCAGAGTTGGAATTCCTCATTCAAGGGGGCCAATCCCTCTCTTCTCATACTGGACCAGGAAAGCTGCCAGCAGATGCTAGGAGGAAGAGATGAACTGAGAGCTCAGGAATTTTAACTCTTGGTGGGAAGCCAAGGCAAAGGGGTGAAAGGAATTCTGATGTGACACATGTTGTAAACAAAAATCTGCCCTTTTTTCCCTTATGGGGTATCCAAGAGCCCATATAGTCCTTACATAGGTTCTCTATTGGTAGGAGAAAATAACAGAGGCCAAGCAGAGAATATTGAGAAGCAAAGCAGCTAGTAAGCCTGATCTTTATTGATCTGTTGCAACAGGGTCCTCACTCACCACATGCAGGAGGGAGGAGGAACCCAGGACCAAGGTGTGCCTGCCCTTATATAGACATTTTAAATTCCCTGCCCTGGAGCTCAAGACCACCCCTCCATACATCATACCTACATCACAGAAAAGGTGGTCTAAAACAGAAATTTGAATGTTGTTTATCTCCTCTGACAGGTTACCTGTTTAATGGTCACTTGATTGAATTGCCTGGGGAGCCTGGCCAGTCTTTTGTAATGATAAATACTTAGTTCCTGAGCCAGGTCACAGGCTCACACCCTATTCATATCTTAAATGTGCCCTTAAGACAGGATTTGTGAAGGAAAAGACAATGAGGAGGCTTTTCCATTTTCTTTTGACCTTGCAGAGAAAACATTTGGTCAGTTTGGGAATCAGAAATGGTTTCAGGTCGGTCTTCCTGTGCTGATCTATGTATGTGCTTGGTTGGTACACTTATGAACATTTAACATGTATCTAAGACCTCAAAATTTCTATCACACACAGCACCTCCCCAACCCTGAAACAAAAAACCCTGCCCAGAGAGGGCAATGGCAGAGTTCTGTTGAAGCAAGGAGGACCTCGCATTTTAGCACAAAACTTCATTTTGTTTCATCGAAACAGAACAAAACCAACTTCCTTTGATGCATTCATTTTGTCCATAGCTTATTAAAGACAACAACTCTATACTGTTGTTGAAGTTAAAAGGCCATTGTTCCTTGATTCCCAAAACCTAGGTACCTCCGCCCCGCCCTGTCGCTCCAACTGGTGCACAGTAACACAGTGGCTTGCTTGGAAACATCTTTGTGGAATGAGTCACACCTGTCCTGTAGCAGCAAGCTCTGGAATACAATGCCAATGTTTGCTGAGCAGTTCGTGCACATCCTAGGAAAAAGAGCACATAAAAGGGTACTGAACACTCCCATCTCCAGCGCCACTGCCTAGGGATGGTCAATATGGTGCTCTTCATTCGACATTAAGACTGCAACTCCCATCATCCCCAACCATAACCGATGGTAGAGCTTGATACGCTGGCAGGTCTCTGGGTGATACACAGTAAATCAGCAAAAGTTTCTAACTCTTCGTTGTTTAATCGTGACAGCTAAAATACTTTTTACATCCTACGTTACACTGCTGAAACAAAGGTAGTGTGATGGCCTGGAAATCAGATTCAGAGGCTGAACCTGAGGAATCCTAGCCTGCACAGGAGTCCCCACCTCCAGAATCAGCTGAGCCGGGGCTGGGGCTTGAGCCTGAAGGGTCCTCACCTGTGCTGGATCCTCGGGAGCAGACACCAGCTGAGTCTGCTCTGACTCCTGAGGTGATGGAGGACCCATTGCCTGCAGGTGCTCCACTCTTAGCCCCATCAGGGGAAGGTGAGGTTGCCTCTGGGTCTGGTAACCCTCCAGCCTCTCCTGAGCTGCAGAGGCTCAGGGCAGAGAGGTGGAGGGAACTAAGTTCTCGCAGGAGGAGTGCTCGGCTCCAGGCTAGGAGAGGCAAGTCACCTGTGGACCGGGACCACCCTATGCTTCGGGGCAGATAGAAGCCAGCCTGCCCAGTCCCAGGTTGCGAGAGCAACATTGTTGGTAACTGGTACCTGTCTGCACCCTGTCCTGCTCTTCTGCCAGAGTTCCTGACCTCGCCTGACTCCCTGTCTTGGACCCTGTGTGCTGGTCCCAGGGGGGATAAGGTACTATTACCGTAGGCCAAGGTCAGTCCAGAGTCTCTAGCAGGGTAGATGATCACTAGATGAGACGCGAGGTCCGAGACAGGGAGCCGGGCGGGGTAACAGGAACGATGGTAAGGCAGAAGCAGGAAGCCAGGCGAGGAACAGGAACACTGGTAGGGCAGAAGCAGGAATCCAGGCGAGGTACAGGAACACCGGAGAGTCAGAAACAGGAAGCCGGGCGAGGAACAGGCACACTGGGAGTGCCGAACAAGGACTGGGTAAAGCAGGTACTCCACAATGACGTTGCTCCCGCAACCTGGGACCGGGCTGCCTAACCTTTATCTTCTTCTAAGGCCGGGGGCGGTCCCGGCCCCCAGAAGCCCCGCCTCTCTTGGCCTTAAGGCGAGCACTCCTCCTGGGAGACACCAGTTCCCTTTGCCTCTCTGCCCTAAGCCTCTGCAGATCAGGAGAGGCCGAAGGGTTACTGGGCCCCGGGGGAGGCTCACCTGTAGCCACTGAGTCTTCCAGCACCTCTTGGGCCTGAATGATTTCACCTGGTGCCTGCTCTTGAGTTTCCTCAGCATCTAGGCCTTGCCCCAGTTCAGCCGGCCCTGGAGGTGGGGACTCCTGTGCCGGCTGGGATTCCTCCGGATCGCTCTCAGACTCGGAATCCCAGGCCATCACACCCTGCTTCAGCTTTGATGGACGGCCTCCATACCGCACCCTCAACCTCGGACTGGACTCGGACCTCGCCGCACTGTAACCCCCCAGGACCAGCACAGGTAGGTTTGAGGAAAACCTGGAGTAGATCTTCCTATGAAAGGGAATACGAGCACAGGTCCAGTACAGTACTGAAATCAAAATCGTGGGCTGCAAATGCCTCATAGATACCTGGTTCCTTAATCAGCTATATGTGTTATCTCCTAAAAAATAAAATAGAAAATAGCATGGACATTTTTGTGTTTTAAGACAAATACATATCATCTAGCTTCCTGATATTTTTTATTAAAAATGTCTGAAAATGTACAGTAAAAGCTTAAGATATCACATAGGGCTTAAGGGGTTCCTGCATGTAGTAGGCACTGTATAATTGTCTCTGGGAGCACACAGAGCTATTATCGCCAGCCTCACAACCTGGCCAGGACTTCATGGAAGCAGGCTGTATGAATTGGCACCTCTGCAGGGACAATCTTTATGCAGGACCTTTAAAAAAAGTCATGGCTAGAATGGGAACTGGGGCAGTTGCTGATAAAATGCTGTATGGAAGCGCCTGATCATACAAATGACTTCAGGTAATGTCAGTCTGTGATCTTTGTGAATAGGCATAAGCGCTTCTGAGACTTTAGAAACTCCCTCTCTTGCTATTATCAATGTTCCTACATCTCTAGATCCTATCGTTAACATGCCTCTAATTGTCCTTGCTTTCTAATCAGATCAAATTATTCAAATGAGCTATGTTTTCACAAGGTCAGCCCCAGGCCAGTTAAGGTTAAGATATACAGCCAGAGAATAAATTTTAAAAATGGTATTTATCCTTAGTGCAATCTGTACTGGAACTGAAAGTAGAAAAGAGTTAAGTGAAAGTCAATTCAAAAGGTCCATCCTTTTAAAAAAAATAAAAATCCATGGGGGAAGGCGGCCTCCTCTCAAGTTAAGTAAGGCACCGTCATCTCTTTGGGATCCTCACCTGACCCCAAAGAAACAGGCATTGCAAAGTTGCATTAGAAAAAAACTGACACAAGTGGGACCGGCAACAAAATGTTCCAGTAGAGTGTTCCAACCAGCCTTGCCCTTTTCCAGGAACTCCATTCCATTTTCCCCCCACCCACCCAGCAGTCAGAATTCCCTGGCCAGCTGATCATGCATAACCCTTACTAGGCTCTTTTGGGTCTGTCTCCACTCCCCACCCCCAGCACCCTTTAGTATTTATGTTCCTGAAGATTTTTATGTACTCCTGCAAACCTTGGGGTTTTCCCAAACCTGCTTACGCCTTCCTCTTGGGCATGGATGGTGCCATTTTGGCTACACAAGGATCCTCATTCAAGGAATGAGTTCCTTATTAGCATAGGATACCACAAAGAGGAGGCACTCTGTTGTAGTTAAGAGCTTTTCAAAAGTGAGCCATCTGTTGGTTTGTTACACTCATTGCAATTAGAAGTACAGAAGGAGCCAGTGTGAAATGCTGTAACTTCATGTAAAATTAAGATTTAGCTAGGATCTTGCAAAACAAACACTGAGAAATTGTCTCTATTAATCCAGACAGGCTTGATTCTTTCAAAACAAACAGCAAAGTTCATTGGTTATTTAGGAAAGCCTTTTTGTAGGTTCTAGTTTGAACATTTTGCATTTTCTTCTTATGTAGCATTGATACATACCACTTAAACCTTCAATTTTAAATATATGTAGATAATCATAGATTCCAATTCTGATTCAATTATTTGCGGGCTGTCGCATATTTACTTACAGCATTTTATACCCGGCCCTTTAGCCAAAAAGACTCTCAGAACAGCTTGTTGTTTGACCTACAATGTTTTGTCCCCTATGGGGATTGTTCTGAACTGGACCCTTCTCAGCTGCTAAGACACCTTTCTTCTTCTAAATTTAAGCACCAACTGTCTGGTTTCATCCCAGTTTAAGTGGAGCTTAACTAATCCAAAGCCATCCTCACATCGGCTCATTGAGACTACAGAGCTGTGCCTGTCTAGCTGGCCCTTTCCATGAAACCGGTAGCATTTCGGGGAACGCTACCTTGGAGGTCCTGGCTTTCAGTATTCTACCTGGCAACCTAAATTTTGCTCCGATTACCTCACATCTGCCATTGGTGCCAGCATGCACCATGACAACTGACTCCTCTCCAGCACTATCTACCAAGCTATTTAGGTGACACCTGCAACCTTCATGCCACACAGACAATTCACCATGTGGTCCGCAGAGTGAATTTGGAGTGATCCATGTGTTGTTGTTTAGTCGTGTCCGACACTTCGTGACTCCATGGACCAGAGCGCGCCAGGCACTCCTGTCTTCCACTGCCTCTCGCAGTTTTTTCAAACTCATGTTAGTAGCTTCAACAACACTGTCCAACCATCTTGCCCTCTGTTGTCCCCTTCTCCTTGTGCCCTCCATCTTTCCCAACATCAGGGTCTTTTCCAGGGAGTCTTCTCTTCTCATGAGGTGGCCAAAGTATTGGAGCCTCAGCTTCAGGATCTGTCCTTCCAGTGAGCACTCAGGGCTGATTTCCTTAAGAATGGATAGGTTTGATCTTCTTGCAGTCCATGGGACTCTCAAGAGTCTCCTCCAGCAAGTAGTCCCAATTGTTATAAACACAACCGCTAAAGGAAGGCTGTTTTTAGTGGCATCTCAGACACTGGCTAAGTCTACCATGTGTGTAGGCCCTCAATCCCAGATATGTGAAGTGTGCAGCCAGGCAACTAATTATCTGCCAACCATGGGTGTATTTCAAATCAATATAGAGAGCTGAGGTTTTGTCGTCCCCCCCAAAAAAGGCCTGCCCCCCCCCCCCAAGTCCTGGCTATACCCAGGCTGCCAACTTTTCTCTTTCTGCCTTTGGACAGTGAAAAGACCTGCAGTTCCATGGGGAAGAAAGGAGCATGTAGCCTGGCAGCAGACCACACAGCTCCCAACAACTGAAATGCCTCCTTTTACAGGAAGGTGAAATGCAATGTTCTCCCAGGCTGTTGATCAAGCTCCTGCAATTTGTTAATGGGCATTTGCACGGCTGGATTTTCTTTCATGCTGTTTTATATTGTATATGCATATTATATTTATGGAGATTTTACACTGTTTTTATTGAGATAGATTTTTACGGCAACCGTGAGCTGCTCCAGCGGCTCCATCCCTGAGATAGCAGTCATTATTATTTTTCTACATAAGTAAGTAAACCTTACATAAATAAGGAAACTGCTTAGAGGTTTCTTACGATCAAGCAGTATATAGTTTTTGTTAAATAAATAAAGCAAGCTCACTTGGGAATCTTTATGGCTTGAAAGATAGGGTGGCGGCAATAAAAAAAAGCAAATTGAATCAATTTGTGGCTCCTCGGTGGTGTAGAAGAGGCTCTCTTCCTGCAGAGCTGTTGTGAAAATACACTCCCCCCCCCCCCAAGAAAAATACGCCTACACAATCTGTTGTAGGATGGAACAAGAAATGGACAGGAGAGTATAAAGGAAAGAAGGAGGAGGAGTAGATAGAGCCCAGCTTAGAAGCAGTGCCCCATGAAACTCCCCCAAGCAGGGCTGCGGTTTGTGCCCCACAGAGCTTGCAGTGTGAGAATGAAAGGAGGCAGCAGGGGATGTAGGAAGCAATAAGGAGGCACAGTGTACCAGCAAATCATTCTTAAGTTCGGGGGGGGGGGGGGACACATTAATCACTGAGCTGAACATTGCTGTAACATTGGGGGAGTTCCAGAAAAAATTGCGAGATAAAAGAACTCCCATAAATTCTCAGCAATTGTTCCTAACTTTGAAAGAGACTTCCTTAACTAGGGCAAACTTGAAAAGAACAGTATTTACACAAGCCATTAGTTTTGGCCTACTCTGGTTACTATTGCTGAAATTACATGTGCACAGCAAACAGGCTGTCTCCTTATCAATTCTTCTCTGTCTCAGCTTGCATTGGCAGCAAAATTCTAATCTCATCTGTGCCATGGCAGCCTGTGGCCCAAGAAATGACTTCTTGTTGCATATCAAGTTCCAAACAAGCTGCACAATATAGAAAAGTGGAAATGTTTATTGGACAGATCATTGCAGTTTCTATTATTATATTCTGTCAATCGGGTATTGCCTAGTTGTGCAACTTGGGGACTGCACTGAGTAACAAGCCTTTAAGAGTCAATTAAAATAACAAACAAATGCAACCAAGCATAAGAAGATATTTGAATAAAAATCCCAAGGACAGGTCCATTACTGAGCTTGGCTGTCAGGATTTAAGCCTGCTTCTCAACTCTGAACTGGGTGTGCATGTTAATCTGAGAGATGCCTGGCAGTGATTAAGACTGGGTGTCACCAGCCAGCTCTGGGGACAAAGGAAAAGTCAACAGAGAGGCGTCTTTTCACTTTTTACCAGAGCAGGTCTCCGTCTCCCATGAAAGTTTCTGGAGCTAGCTATTCACTGGTCTAAGCAATTAGAAAAACTTCTGCTGAGCCAGATTCACAGGCAAGCAACTGACTGGAAAACTTCCTGGGATGATGTGTCTGGGGGGCACATACTAAATTATGAATATTGTAAATTTTCCTCCTTTAATGTTAAATGACAAGAATATGTGCAAACTAATTGGCTTCATTTCCCATTTTCCCATGTGAATATTCTAAGCTTGTCTTCAAACTACAGGGACTCTATATATGCATGTTTACAGAAGTGAGTGTGGGTGTGGGTGTGTTTTGAATTAAGCTTATTCCAAAGCAGGTATGCACAGAATTATAACCTAAATTATTTTTTAATTTAGCAATGGCTTCAACAATCATTTCTATGGAACATAGGTAGGTGATATAAGCTTCTGATCATTACAGAACTGGGAAATATGAGATCTTGGATCCAGCACAAAGTCCTTAGCAATATTCCCATTATGGTCTGCACTGATATTCCCAGGTAACAGGGAAGCAACAGGAACATATTTTAACAAACTTTACCGAACGTTGTAAGATAGTGACTATACATAATATATTATCTGTAAATAACAATACAAATATATAATAATATGGGGACATAGGGTGGTATTCAACTAAGTTTTACTCAGTGTTTTACTCAGAGTAAACTACCAAGATTGTTTCGGGGTATTTAGCAGAGATCTTTAAAACTAAATTGAAAGTTGCCTGATTTATTCAACGGTGGCTATCTAGTCTTTTATATAGTGTATGTGTTTGGATTATCAATGTATTTGGATGACTTTGTAGGATTTTATTGTTTAAACCTATGCAAATAAAGGCCAATAATAATAATAATACTCAGAGAAGTTGCATTGAAATGAATGGACTTAGTCATGTTCATTAATTTTTGTGGGTCTACTCTAAGTAAAAAACATCTTTGAATTCCTCGCATAAAGATCAGCTTTTATCAGTTAAAATGAAAATGTTTTAACTTACTCTTAAGAAAAAGATGTGAAGGTCCAGAAGAAAATGCAGGAAAAAGTTATCCTTGTTTTTTCAAAGGAACAACCCCCACCCCAAATTAATGCAATAGAAAACTTTAAAATTTGGTGAAACATTGAAAAGATGCCTGTTCAAACTGTGTAGCATGTGGAATTTTATATAAGAGAAGCTAAAACATATGGGGATGATAATTCCTGCATATGATGTATGTAAACAATATAGAACACTCAGATCCAAGAAGCATTTTTCGACCATGCTGAAATGTGCTGAGGTCTTCATTAAAGTAGTGCAGAAGCTTCACTGGTTGCAAAATATTGTTTTTCTTCTTCTAGCGATTTTTTCTGTGATGTTTCGTCTTGCTGTCATACAGGATGCGCCCCTGGCTCTTTGAGTTTTCTGCTACAAGGACAGTGCAATCAAGGCATGGTGTTTTCTTTGCAATAATGATAGAGGAAGTATACAGTGGTATATACTAGTTACCTTCCCTAACAAGAGGAAAATTTGTTCTCTCTTCCATGAGGACCAAAAGCTCTGGTTGGATACAAATCAATCTTATTTAGCAGCAGATGCCTTTTGTACATGACCAACACAGACACACACTTCTGGCTGTTCATTAGCTGACAAGAACTAAAGCACCTTTCTTTTCAACTAACATTATCTCTACCAGTAAAGTGATGAGTCGCTTGCATTTTTTAAGGTTAGGATATTTTATCCAAGGCTACATACAGAATCTTTTTTGCATTCAGTACTTTTACACTGATGCTTATGGTAAATATCAATCTGACTTAGAATCAGTATTCAATTTTGGACATAAAATTCAACTTTGTCCTGTAAGTCAGACCCTAAATGCCCCACAGCTCGAAACTTCCACTCTAGTATACAAACCCCTCATCTAGCCAGGTTCACAATTTCATTCCCTTGTTTTATGTAACCCTTCCCCTCAGAAAACAAAACCTTTTAAGTCTGTTTGGTCACTGTGGGATTCTCCAGCCCATGCCTTCTCCACAGGTTTATTATTCCATTGGAACTACTCAGGACCCAAAAAAGAACATTAACGCCTTGTGTTCTCTCTTTCAGGTACAGGCAATGACCAATTTACATGTGTTTGATATGCGTGTGATGGTGACTGCTCATGTACACATCAGAGGGACACAAAAGTGGCCAGAAAGGGGGCAGAACAGGCTTATGCGTGTTCCACCATCATGCACAATAACCTGGAAAACAACCAGAATCAGAGGATGCCTGTATTTATTCTGCTTTCACCATTCATGCAGGGATCAGAGTGACCTACTAACCCTTGCTTCCCTTCACTCTCCCATCATAAGCTTTTTCCCGTCTTAAGCCAATGGGAACTGGAGTCCAGACTTTCTACTTCAGGAACTGTTGGTTTTGGTCGTTGTTTTTTTAATCAACAAGCACAGCTACCTGCTATTTTTGTTGAAAAAATAATCTAGTTTTGTAAGTTAGCAACAGAAGCTAATTCTGACTGGCACCAACTGGCTAGCACCCATTCCACCACCAAGATGTATTTTCTCTTCCCAATGCTCATTTCCCGATTCGTTCCAAAAGCAGAGCATTGAATGGAACGGAACACATACAGTGGTGCCTCGCAAGACGAAATTAATTCGTTCCGCAAGTCTCTTCATCTTGCGATGCACGGTTTCCCATAGGAATGCATTGAAAATCAATTAATGCGTTCCTAGGGAAACCGACTTCAGACCAGGTCCGGGGACAGTCTGTCCCCCGACCTCTTCTGAAGGCTGGGGGGGGGGGGACAAGGGCTTTTCTTCCCACCCCCAGCATTTTAAAAAACCCCGGGACAGCGGAGGACGTCTCCGCTGTCCGGGGCGATCTTAAAATGCTGACGGGCGGCATTTTAAAATCACCCGGGACAGCGGAGAACTTCTCTTTTTTTAAAAAAAATATATTTTTATTAAGGTTTTTCAATACAAAGGCATATTTAATAAAACAACGTTGGTTATTTAGCATCTTTTCATCATTACTTTGGACTCCCTCACACCTCCCCCACACACTTGCATCGTTATGAAATTATTTCCAGGCAAATTATCATTTTGTTCATAGTCTTTAGATTCAGTCATTAAAATATAGTTGAACTTAAATCTAGTTTAGTGATAGACAATTATTTCTGCTCTGGCATCCCTGTCAACATTCAGCCAAATTACAGTATTTTTGTAAATAAGTCTTAAATTTCTTCCAGTCTTCTTCAACTCTCTCTTCTCCCAGGTCTCGAATTCTGCCGGTCATCTCAGCTAGTTGCATATAGTCCAGCGGAGAACTTCTCCGCTGTCCGGGGCGATTTAAAAGCCCCTGAGAAGGCAGGCAGGGGGGACAAAGACTTTCGCCCCCGCCAGCCTTCAGAAGAGGAAGCGCGTTTCTCCGCTGTCCCGGAGGGCTTTTGAAGGCAGGCGGGGGGGAGCAAAGACTTTCGCCCCCCCGCCAGCCTTCAGAAGAGGTCCTGGACCTCTTCTGAAGGCTGGCGGGGGGCGAAAGACTTTGCTCCCCCCGCCTGCCTTCAAAAGCTGTCCGGCCCAGGCTTCGCGGACCTCTCCGCAAGCAGCGGCAGCGCTGCCACTGCTTGCGGACAGGTGCCAGCATGCCGAAGCCTGCGCGCGCTGAGATCAGCGCGCCCAGGCTTCCCGCCCCGCCTCCTGGCATCGGGGCATCGTCCCGAAGCCGGGCGGCGGGGGGAGGCGTTCCCGCCCCGCCGTCCGGGATCGGGGCATCGTCCCGATGGCGGGCAGCGGCGGAGTCGTTCCCCCCCCCCGCCGCCCGGGATCGGGGCATCGTCCCGATGGCGGGCGGCGGCGGAGGCGTTTCCCCCCCCCCCCCGCCGCCCGGGATCGGGGCATCGTCCCGATGGCGGGCGGCGGAGGAGGCGTTCCGCCCGGGATCGGGGCATCGTCCCGATGGCGGGTGGCGGAGGCGTTCCCCCCCCCCCGCCACCCGGGATCGGGGCATCGTCCCGATGGCGGGCGGCGGGGGGAGGCGTTCCCGCCCCGCCGCCCGGGATCGGGGCATCGTCCCGATGGCGGGCGGCGGCGGAGGCGTTCCCCCCCTGCCACCCGGGATCGGGGCATCGTCCCGATGGCGGGTGGCAGAGGAGGCGTTCCCCCCCGCCACCCGGGATCGGGGCATCGTCCCGATGGCGGGCGGCGGGGGGAGGCATTCCCGCCCCGCCGCCCGGGATCGGGGCATCGTCCCGATGGCGGGCGGGCGGCGGCGGGAGGCGTTCCCGCCCCGCCGCCTGGGATCGGGGCATCGTCCCGATGGCGGGCGGAGGCGTTCCCCCCCCCCCGCCCGGCATCGGGGCATCGTTCCGAAGCCCGGCGGCGGCGGGAGGTGTCCCCGCCCCGCCACCAGGCTTCGGAGGAGGTCCAAGGACAGCGGGGAAGACGCGCTGCGCTTCCCCGCTGTCCCGGAGATTTCCCTATGGGCTGTCGTCTTGCGAAGCAAGCCCATAGGGAAATTCGTTTTGCGAAGCGCCTCCAAAATGGAAAACCCTTTCGTCTAGCGGGTTTTCCGTCTTGCGAGGCGTTCGTCTTGTGAGGTACCACTGTACTATGGTTTTACATGCAGTTAACAATTATGCAAGAGCAGCAGGCGGGGAGACAGTATGAATGTCACACTAGATACTTAAGAATTTTCAGCAGGAGAGAGTTCCCACCAATATTCAAAAAACCAAAGTAGAAAAGATTGCATCTCCTGTTTTGCTTTTTTTTATGTGTGCAAAATTATTAAAGTTCTTGCCCTAGATCAGTGGTTCCCAATTAGCTAATTATGGAGGACCCCCTATTTTTTAAAAGCCAAGCCAGTCCCCTCTACTTTTGAAAGTTTTGATAACTCAATGGTAGTTACCTCTGCAAAGCAATTTTTTGAACAAAATATGGGGTAGCCCCTAATCAGCAAAGGATTTTAGGTGTATTAAAAAACCAGGCTAGGGCTGAGCGATATAGGTTTTCAACATCATGATATATCAGCAGCTAAACATCACAATATATCATGATGTAGGCATGAGGAAAGAAGCAGTCACGGAGATCAGATGAGTGGGGGGAGGAGAGGAAGTGGAGTCACCTTGCATACATGGTTTGAGTGGGAGGGGATGGGGGGTACAGCTAGCGACGATGCACTCCCACTGTGGCTGCTGCTGCTTTCCTGTTGACTGTGAGAAGCTGCTCAGCCTTGGTGCCAAGGTGAAGGTTGTGCCACGGTACCTTGAAGTGAATTCGGTGCCTTGAAGTGAGGTCGGCTGCCCTGGTTGCCCTCAGCTCAGAAACGTTGTGCGATATCCATGGAACCTTGAAATCAGCTGCCCTGCTCTTCCTCATGCGAGGAGCGATATATATTGCTGCGTATTGCTGGTCAGAATCGTTATTGCGGTATGACTTCAAAACCGATTTTGGCCAACATGTGGAAAAAGTACACAGCACTAAAACAGACCATAACACCTGTGATATTACCATGCAAAATGACAAAAAAATTAAGGGTTTTTTTGGGGGGGGAGGAAAGGGATGGAGCCGCAGACCCCCAGTAACTGGGAACCATAGTCTTAAGATAATTTTATCACGTGCACAATTTCTGCATACGAAGGCCCCGTGCCCTCAGAAAAAACCCAAGTCGAGAATAATACAATTATCACAACTGTAACAAGAGTTCAGAAATTTATTACAACCCTGGCAACTGCCAATGGAACCGCACAGAGGACAGCAAAACGGGGACGGCGCCCGTGTCGCTTCTGCATTCGGTTCTCCCAGCAGCGCAATAAAACCGCGCCGTTTCGTCTTTTCAAACGTTCAGATTAGGACGCGCCCGATTTCACGTCCTCGATCAGCGCTCTTCTTTCTTGGCAGTGTGCGAGGCTGAGTCCGCCTCTGCTCCGCAAGGGACTTTTCTGGTAGCAGCCGCCGGAGATGGGAAGGAGCGCTACCGTGCCTCCCCCCGGGACATGCCTGACCCCCGCGGCTTACCTGCTGACTCTGGCGACTCAGTTTCCAAAAAAAGATATACACAGGCTGCGACCCTACGCCCCGTTTTCCTGAGGGTTAACCTCGCACCACTGAACGCGACTTAAGTGCGCAACTACTGAACCAGGGCTTTCCGCGAGCTTCTCCGGCTCTTCTTCGGTACGATGGTGGGCGGGGGAGGAAATAAATGAAGGAAGGAAAGGATAAATCTGCCGAAAACAACCCGGGCGTGCCTTTTATTCCCCTGCCAAAAGCGGCCAGCCTAAGAGCTCCTCCTGCCCTACTCCGGGGACGGCGCTCCCGAAGCCGCCTCACGGCCCCCAAAATGGCTGCCAGGGCCTCGCGCCTGGGCGTGTGCGCGCGTGAGGGGGCGGGGAAAGAGCCGCTTCCCCCCTGGCGGTTGGGGAAGGAAATGCTCTGCGAAACACGAGCTCGCGCCGTTCGCTCCCCTCACGGCCCCGCCTTCTTCTCCTCTCCTCCTCCCCCCTCCCCCTCGAATGCGTATTTTCCTCCCACCCACCTCCACTCTTTCCAGTGTGCCGGCGAGCCTCCCCTTTGCCCATCAAGGAGAGCCAGCCAATCAGGCCAGCGCTTGTCGGAGGGGGATGGTGCCGGGAGGAGGGGTGGAGAGCGAGCGCGCGCGAGGGAGGGAGGGAGAGGTGGGCGTGGCCGTTGCCGTCAGTCTGAGAGCGAGGCTGTTGCCGCCTCCTCCCCTGCCCCATGCCCGTCCCCTCCCCTCCCTCCCCCCTATCTCTCTCGCTCTCTCTTCCCTTCGCTACCGGCACATTCCGCCGCCCTGGGAAGGCCTAAGCCAGCGCGGAGCGACTTGAGCAGGCGAGAGGAGGAGGAGGAGGCCGCCCGGTTTGGCCCGCCAGCCCGCCACCAAGCCAGGCCAGCCAGGGAGACCCGCCGCGGCGCAGAAGGGAAGGCGAGCGAGCGAGGCGAAGGGGCGGAAGCGGCGCCGGGAAGAAGGGGCCCGGCTGGGTCCGGCCTGGGTGTCGACGGAGAAAGAGGAGGGAGGAGAGGCAAGAGGAGAGGCCGCGCTCCCTACCTCCCGCCATGGCCGACAACGAGAAGCTGGACAACCAACGGCTGAAGAACTTTAAGAACAAAGGCCGAGACCTGGAGGTAGCTCTTCTCCCTCCTTAGCCCGGGCCTAGCAGCCCGCTTCGCGCGAAGGGAGGGGCCGGGTGGGCCGGCAAGCGAGGTCGGGGATCAGTTCGGACAAGGCCTCCGCCGCAGAGGCGGTTGGCTGTGGCGTCTCTGCTAATCTCCCGTGGCGGGGCCTACCTATCTCGAGGCGAGGCCTGAGCCGGACTCGGCCGCTCCGTCAGCGGAGAGACAGGGCAGGCCGGCCGGCGGGTGGGTGGGGTTGGCTGGCTTTTCCTCACGAGGGGACTCGTCGCCACTCCGTACCCGCGGGCTTTGGGAGGGCCCAGACCTGGCCGCTTCTGCTCGCCGTGGCGAGGATGCTTCGCGGGGGGGGGGGGCGTTGGAGGAGAGAGCGGGGCAGGCCTTTTCTGCCTCTCCTTTTCCGTCCTGGGTCTCGGACTTTCCCGGCAGGCGGGTGGGAAGGAGCAGTAGCTGGGGCCAGGGTTAGCAGAGCGGGAAATGGGAGGGGGGCAGCAGCCCTGCTGGAGCGGATGGAGGCGCCCCTCTCTACCCACCCACTCAGCTGCCTGACATGGAAACTGCCTGTCAGATGACATGATTTCTCTTCTGTTTTCTCTCTCCGCTTCCCGTGACACGCGTTTTCTCCATAGGAACTAGACTTTGTGAGCTGCACACCACGGCAAAAATAGCTTTTAGGGCGCTATATGTTTTATACATACACACACACACAGTGTGGTTAAGGAGGCTAATTACATCGAGTACTGCCAGGTAACACGGTAGTTTGTTTTATACGTGTGTGTGTGTGTGTGTGTATATATATATATATATATATATATATGTACACATACACACACACACACAAACTACCGTGTTACCTAGCAGTACTTGATGTAATTAGCCTCCTTAGCCACACTGTTACGGTGCAAACAGGCAGAATACGCATGCAGTGTTTTAAAATATGTAAAACCCAGCCCCAAGTTGACCATATTAAAACCAAATTTTAATCAGCATTTCTTCAAAGGTAGCGACTGCTCCCAGAACCATTCGCCTGTGTTCAGCAGAAACATGTTCACATGCATTTTATTTAAATGCTAGTTTAAACTTAAAGCAGTTAAATGGGAAATATTTCCAAGTATTTTTCACCAAGTTGACAGTGTGTCTTCCCTGTGTTTAAAAATAAAATAAGAGTATGACTTCAAGTGTCTCGTCAAAGATCTGGCTTTGGATATAGTCAGCTGTGGAAAGCAAAAGCATGTAAACATAATTACCCCTCTTTTCAGCAGTGTAGAATATCAATACAGGTTGGAGCAGCTCAGGATTCTGTCCCAAGTTATACGCAACCTTGTATAACAATGGTGGTCAGGCTGATTGGCTAGCTGATTCCTCAAGGCATGTCTGAGAGCCAGCGTGGTGTAGTCTCTCAGCCTCACTCACCTCACAGTTTTTTGTGGTGGTGGAAGGGAAAGGAGATTGTTAGCCGCTTTGAGACTCCTTAGGGTAGTGATAAAGCGGGGTATCAAATCCAAACTCTTCTTCTTCTGAGCATGTGCCAATCTAGAGCCAAATGAATACATATGTAACCCCACCCCCTGGTGTGCCATGAGATAGTTTGTGCCCCTAGATGCTGAGCTATGGAACATGCAGTCACACAGTTCTGGTGAGCAGATACCCGCCAATTACATTGCCTGTGTCACAGATTGGCCACCCATGGCACTTAACATGCATTTGTTAAGTGCATGAAAGCAATATGTCCCAGTCTATATCTCTCTTGCCCCCAGAATTGCTGGCAGGTAAACAGTCCTTTAGCCTCGACCTCATCTTTAAATTGAGAAGATAGTCACAGTATAGCTATTATTCTTAAAACGACCATCCTATATATGCACTTGTCTGGAGTAAATCCCATTGAATTCAGTGGGACTTCTGAGTAAATGTATATAAGATGGCACTTCCTGTTTCATTTAGAGAGGCCTAAAAATCACAATTTTTCCTTAAGTGAAAGTGGTTAATTGTGTGAGGTTGATGGATTTTTTTCCAAGAGCCTTTATCTCTCTGAAAAAAACTGTAGTTCCAAGAGTTCCCAGAGGAATCCATGACTTGTATACTGCTGCCCTCTGCTTTTCATTTTTTCATAGAAATATTGTGTATTTCTGAATAATCAGTTGGGAAAATATCCTGATTTTTTGCCCTTCACTAATTTACCTGCATACTTGCCAGCAGCTAGCATAACTTTTGAATTCTTCATAAATGTCATGTATTCTAGGCAGCAACTGCTGAACATTTTGCATCTGTTCTGTGATATGCTTATTTAAAGCTTTCATTCAAAACATGAAAAATACTGGAATTAGTCTGTCAGCTGTTGACATGGTAACTATACAGCTTTTTAAAAAGAGGGCTTTCCCACTTTGCCTTTCTGTAGAGTAGGATTGTACAGCACTCTGTGGGGTGTGGAACTGAATATTTCATGGTAGCCCTAGGTTCCAGTTCCCTGCTCTCCTGAAAACAGACCTTCTGCCTGGGTCCTGTGCTCCCAGGACAAAGGGATCCCCAGTACTGAATCAAATTCCTTAGTCATCCAAAATCCATCTGTCTTTGTGACCATGATCTGGATTTACTTACTGTTCTGCTGTTTCTGAATAGGCATATTTAACATAAGCCTTTATAACACTGCATTTTACACTGGATCACTTTTAATTCTAATAAGCTTTACAGTTCAATCCCACGTGTGTTTATTACTTAGAATTAATTCTCATTGTATTATTCTGGGCTTGATCTCCAATAAATATGTTTAGAATTGCAATCCTAGTTTCCAAGGTGCAGTTGGAAAATCCAACATATGATTTAATTTTCAGGAGTTTGTAAAGCACCCATTTTTTGCAGAGATAAATTTTGAAGCAGTATTTTTACAGATAACATTTGATCGTTGTGAGATAAAGTAATGAAAAGGACAGGGGGAAACATGATTTGTGCCAGTGTACGAGAGACCTTCTGTCATTTTGAAATTAGTGTCTCTGAGGCTCTGATTGCCAAAGTATTCATGCACTCTGATCCAATTATTTGCTGTGGGTGCAGGATATTTGATGTGCATTTACAGTCCCCCTTCAAAAAACTGCATATCTTCCTTGAAAAAGCCTAGGATGCTCAGATCTACATTCTCTGGATTTCTTGGGGTAATTGAGCACACATAGAGTTATGTCACAGTAATAAGCCCATTAGATTATACAAGATAACATATATCAGGGGAGCAAATCAATAACACAGTTCCACACTACTTAACGGTTAGTGGACTATGAATAAACCTATTTTGTAAAGTCCAAACACAGGCTTTTAAACTAGCTTTGTGTTTTAAACAATTAGATGTGTTGTGGAGTTGAACAACCAGCTTGCTGTCTTTTTTTTAACTATTGGAGTAGTGGGGTTTGGGGTTAATGGAGGCAGGTCCAATTAAGTTAGCTGATGGTACCAAACTGGAATGGGTAGGTAATGTGGCAGAAGACAGACTGTGGATTCAAGATGACCATAACAGATTGGAGAACTGGGCCCAAACTAACAAAATGAATTTCAGTTGGGATGAATGTAAGGTTCTACACTTAAGCAGGAAAAACCAGCTGCATAAATATAAGATGGGGACATCTGGCTTACCGGTAGTACATGTGAAAAAGACTGGTCTTACTAGACCACATGCTTAGTTAATGCTATTCTAGACTGCATCAACAGAAGCATAATATCCTTATCAAGGAAAGTACTGCTTTAATCTGTCTTGATCAGACCACACCTGGAGTACTGTGTTCCATTCAGGACACCACAACTTAAGGATATTGACAAACTGGAAGATGATGTGCAGAGGAGGGCAACCAAGATGATCAAGGGTCTGGAAACCATGCTTTATGAGGAATGGTTTGAAGGAATTGGTTATATTTGGCCTGGAAAAGAAGAGACTGAGAGGAGATATGATAGCCATCTTAAGATAACTAAAGGCTGTCACATGGAGGATGGAGCAACCTTGTTTTCTCTTGCTCTGGAGGGTAGGACCCGCACCAATGGCTTCAAGTTCCAAGAAAGGAATTTCTGGCTAAACATTAGGAAGAACACTGACAGTAAGAGCTGTTTGACAGTGGTATGGACAGTGGAACTCCCTCAGGAGCTTGTGAAAGCTTCTCCCGTGGAGGTTTTTAAGCAGAGGTTGGATGGCCATATGTCACTGATGCTTGAGCTGAGATTCCTGCATTGCAGGGGGTTGGGCTAGATGACCCTTGGGGTAAAACTCTACAAATCGGTGTTTCTCTGACATTGACCTATAGCAAACCTTTGCTATAGTGCTCTCCTAATGCTTGTCATAGATGCATTATGTAGTGTGATTTGAATTTTTTCAAGTGTCATTATGCTCAACAGTTCCTTCAGAAGTTGTTCTGTCCTGCTGTCATCAGCAAATCCTACTTTTATAATGTTGCAATTCTGTATTGATGCTGAAGCTTGGGGACATTACATTCTGAATGTTACACCTCTGAAATCTCTGCTGGTTTGTAGCTGGAGTGTGGGAAGATTTAGGACCTTCCTGAAATACTTTGCTACATAGTTTGAGTGCATATTGAGTGAGATGTATCACAGGATCCTCTACAATATTTCAGAGGATGCTGACCCACATTTCTAATTACATGCCGTCATTGCAAGAGATCCTGGGACATAATCTCAGATCATGCACTGTTCTTACTGCTACATCTAAAAATACAGTCACCTAAAGCAATGTTTCCCGACCTGTGGACCCCCAAGAGCATAGCCTGGGGGGCAGCTCCCCCCCAATAACTAAAAATCAATACAAATCTGAGGTTCTGCCCCCCTAACAAAAATATTGGCTACACCGATGCCTCCCCCATCCTACTGGTAGAAAAGTAGTTATTTAAATAATTTGTTTGTAAATAGAACATGTTTTATTTATAATTTTTATAAATTATACAAAATACAGTTACATAAAATAATAATGAAATATTGTTGAAGCAAAAAAACATAGAATTGTGGAGCTGGAAGGGATCTCAAGGGTCATCTTTCTACTGCAACCCCCTGCAATGTAGGAAACTTGGCTAAAGCATCCATGACAGATGGCCATCCAACCTCTGCTTAGAAATCTGCAAGGAAGGAGAGTCCAGAACCTCCTGAGGGAGATCCATGTTCTGCGTATTATAAAAAGTAAACAACACTTATTTGAGACAGAGGGGGAAACCTACAGATACAGTCCAAAAGGCGCACAGGGAGTTATGTGAAAATGGGAGAATTTTAAAAAGCAAGTGGTCCTCACTGACCTGGTGCAAAAAGATATTGTTGTCCAGAGGAGCCCTGGCTGCCCAGATAAAACTCTATAGCCCCACAAACCCTTACCTGGGAGTTAGGCTCACTGAACTCATTGTGGCTTTCTTTTGTGTAGACTAATCCCACTGTAGTTATTTACTAGATGCAAGTCAGCAGCACCAGACAACCCCGCTCAGCTAGGTGCTGGGGTGGATTGCACCCTGCGCCGTGCAGAGCCAGGCCCAGGCTGCCACTTGGTCCAGACTGGCGGTAGCAACAAGCAGCTCCGACTCGCACTGCCTACCCATTGCCACCCCACCCCCGCACTTACCTGACCTGGAGGTTCTGGATCATGGGCTCTGCTGATCAAAACGAGAGCCTCAACGATCGCCCTCTCCCACAGGAAACAAACCGGGACTGCTCTAAGAAAACACACATGCCAAAAAGAAGCGTTCAGCCCTTGTGGGCTGCCCCCCCCCCCCATTCGCTTGCAATTGGCCAAGTGGATAGCCACCCAATCAGGAATATTATTTTTTTTTTACTGATTTCTTTTCTTCACTTCTCACTTCCCTCTGTGGCCCCTTAGCCTTGTGCTGTGGTGTCCCATTTACGCGATTTTCATCTGTGGCCCCCTTGGAATATCCTGGCGTTCCCATATGGCCCCCAGTTGGGAAACACCGACCTAAAGCAATCTCTTGGTTTACTTGTGCAGTTGGTGAGACCTGATCAGAGGGTTCCTAGATCTGTGCAGATAGCAGAAATTTGTTCTTGATCCTGGAAGTGGAGTCACTTCTGCATTAAAATCAGATTTTGTACTTCAGAGGATACATATTGGCTTCGTGATATTAAGATTGCTTTTGGTCTAGCAGCTCCAGTTTTTTAAACTGGATTTTCAGAAATATAAGTACAAACTGGAGAAGGTGGCAGGAGCAACTCAAAGCCATATTGCCAATCTTTATGGATGTGAGGCAAGATGTGAGATGGGCAGTGCTGGCCAGAGTCTCTAGCAATTCAGTGGACCATGGTATTGTTTTAAGTGATCTCTGAGACCAAGATAATATAGGAGAAAATTGAAGGGCTGTGGTATCTTTTAAGATTCATGCCACCTGCTGAAGAGGCAATTCACTTTGTTTTAAATTTAAACAAAGAATTAACTTGTCTCTGCTGCAGTGGAAATGTCAAAGAATACAGGGCCTAGGCAGTTTAGGGCCTTAAAGTTCAGCACCAGCACTTCAAATAGTGCTTGGAAACGTACTTGGAGCCAGTGTTGGTTTTTCTGTACCAGCGTTATACGGTCTCCACTCCCAGTTTCCCTTGTAGTTTCCAAGTATGTATAATGAGTACAAAACCTTAAGAACCAGTGCTACAGGGGATGCTTTAGTGATTTTCTTGTGTCCCTATTAATTTTGCTTGTGCGGTGGCTCTCAACATATTCTCAGATTTTATAAGCCACATTTTGATTCATGCTTGAACTATTGACCCTGTCTGAGTTTAATCAGATATTATTTTGTTGCCTGTATGTATGCCGATGGGTGTGTATTAGAAACGCCTTCCTATAGGAAATCCTTGGTGTGAAACCTCTGGCTGTCAATGTCAGTTTTGGACAATAGAACATGAATGGTCATGCCTGAAATACTTACTTTAAATATTGAGCAACAGTACTGTTGGTTAGGTGTTGGATAGGGTTGTATTTTTAGATGTTTTCCTTCTCTATAATCTTTCTATGCATTCCTTATTTTTGTCACTGCTTTTAAATTTGGCGCAGATCTATACTAATTTTTGAAAGCCATAGTATTGGTATGAAAATATGCTTCTTTAAAGCAATTGTCAATCTTCTATTTAGATCAATTGAAAGTTTTCCTAAAAATATTGGGACGGGGTGATACAGCTTCCTTAGCTGTTTCACCCCGTTCTTTAAAGTACCACAGTGATGATAGACAAGGAACAGTGTAGGCATGTTCCCTGAGCTAAGTAGCACCAGCAGAACACATTCCACAATTCTCTAACTTTGAGGATTATGGGATGCATGTATACAGCGTCTGCTCAGGGAACTGGCTGAGTTTGGCTTTCCTAGTGAATATAGATGTAGATGCCAGCTGAAGAAAATAAGGGTGTGTGTGATTAGGTTTGAGATGATATGTCTCCTAATGTTTTAGAAATCACCCCCACTTCCTGTAACGTACAGGGATGTTTAAGGAAGGAAAGGAAAAGAGCGGTTTTCCTTTCTTGTTTTGGCCCCCCAAATGGCCCAGGTCTGACAGCCAGCACCAGAACTGATCCTTCTGGTGTTTTTATGTAGCACAGCAGAAGATGGTCCAGGAGGCTTAGAAAACAAAAAAAATGCTGATTTTTTTTCTTCCCTTCTGCTCACACCCATGACCTGATCATGCTATCCCTTTTTTCAGGCCAGGTGGGCTACTGTTATTGATTTTGTTGCAGGTTTCACTGGTCTGTATACAATTAGTAAACATGTCAACTGCCTAACAGTTAGTGTTTCTTTTCTGCAAGTATTCAAGGATACATAGTAACAGTACCTTTTTTTTCTAGAAGAAAAGCACTGCTAACGGGTATTCAGATAGAGAGACTAAATCTGTATCTTTTGTGTCAGACTTACTTTCATGAGAGAATGAGATTCGGCAATAGCTAGGTTACTTCATTTTGCCATAGTGGATGAGGGTATGATCTAAAAGCATCACCCATCTCCTTGGCTGAAGCTAAGCAGGTCTGGGTCTGGTCAGTGTCTAGATGGGTGATCTCTGCTTTGGGTTCTATGATGGAAGAAAAGTAAGATGTAAATAAGAAAAATTAACATGAGAACTATAAAAGTAACACCATGTATTAAAATATGACCCCAGGCTTCCCCGTAACATTGGTTTCAGCAGTTGAATACTGTACCTACTTTTCTTTCATCAAATTTCTAATGCTAAATATTCATTTTTAAGGCTTGAGGCAGCCAATTCAGACAGCCACAACAAAGGGTATGCAGTTTTCATGCTTCGAATAGTTAACCTATAATTTCATGTGGGGAATTGTTTGAACCCCACATTGACATTTAGGTCTCAAGACACTGTAGTTTGTGCCTTAATAAACAGTGGAAACTAGATGTAACTTTCTTGTGTAACTTTACAGACTATGAGAAGACAACGAAATGAAGTCGTTGTGGAATTAAGAAAGGTAAGATTTAATGCTATTTATCACTTAATTTAGTGTGGGCTTGATCCAATCCACTGCAGGTGCAGCAGTCCCCATAAAGCAGTGGTTCCCAAACTCTTTTCTCAGGGCCAGACTTTTAGAATAAAAATTGGTTCGTGCCACACCAAAAAAAATTATTGATAATAAATACATTGGAAAACAAAAAGAAACAACTCTGAGCAGTGATTGATTTTGAAAAAAATACCTATCCATATTCTGCAAATAAAAAAAAAATTGCTATACTATACTATGCTATTTAAATGTTCCTTTGACTGTCCTTGAATCTTCCCACCACACTTGCCATCCTCATCTGCCACACCAGTGTGGCGCGCCATACCCTTTGTGAACCACTGTCATAAAGAATAAAGAGATGTGCTCTGTTCCCTTTCCCCATGTTAAAGAATCATCTGCCACCTCTCATCGGTCAAGGAACATGAGCCACAGAAGCTCTGCCATTTTAGACTGGATCAAGCCCATAATTTCTAGCAATTATCTCCTGAATTGCATCCTATAGTATGCCTATCCATAGAAGAGAACATTAAACTTTCTAATCTTTCTAAAAGCTGCCTAAACTAATGCCCATTACTGCATCTTTTAGTGAATTCCATTGGCTAATTATGAACAGTGTGAAGCACTATTTTTTAATTGCCCTAAATCTAATGCCAGTCAGTTTTGTTTGGTGACTTCAGTTTCTCGTACAAAAGCATCTTGCATGAAGATTATGTTCCGGGGATGGCACATATATGAAAAAACTCGTATACCCAAATCACCCCAGTCACACTTGCAGATTCCCATTGAAATCAATTGACTTAAGTTTTCATGGTTCTTCACTGAGTATGACGAACATACAAAGTTCATATAATGAACAAAGTTCATTATTTGTTGATGGAAAACTCCAGATGCTTCAGTCCTGAAATACTACTTTCCCCTGTCATTAGAAGTTTCCCAGCCATGGTCAATGTTTTAATTGGTAACTAGCTGCAATGCTAAACTGCTTAAATTTGATTCGTCTCACCTCTGTTTGATTTCACTTGAAGCATTGAGCTCTACTAATACTGCTGTTTAAATATGTGTTATTGTTTTCTATGTATAATGATGGATTTCTTTAAGCTTTGCACATTATAAAGTGATTATTTACCCAAGTTATTTCCTTGCTGTACAATTGACTTTTTTGTTTTGGTGTATATCACTGCTAATACTTCTTATCCTTATGTAGATACAAATTGCACTTAAGTTTAATTGGGCATGTGTAGCAAGGAAAATCCTTTTCAAAAATAATTGGGGTTATTTGTATTAAATGTATTAGAATTTTGGCTCTCACTTTGACTGCAGAAAAAGTTTTAAAATATGTTTGTGATGATATGTGCTCAGAATTTAGAGGAGGTCTACAGAGCTTCCAATGTTTGGGGATAGCTATTTGCTCTGCATACTCCTTTCTCTCTCATTGCTGCTGTTCCTTGACTATTGCCATGTAAGGCACATTTCTGCACAGACAACTTGCTTTTTGCTTGCTCCTCCCAAAAAGTCTGAAACTTTGGAGTGGGAAAAGAACAATATCAAGTAAATGCATATATACGTATTAATGTAAGATCCATAATCCAATAGTAGAATGCCAGTTTCCTTGGCATATCTATAAGAATTTTGTTTGAGAGTAAATAGGTTGGCACTTATCTATATAATTGGCAAAAAAAATTGATTGGTATTAGGCATTTTGTTTATTTAGGTTGGTACCCAACAAAGTGCTTGCATTAGTGTCAGGATTTCCTTTTATACAATAAAACTACCCACCGCACCGTGCCCTCTCCAGATCTTCTCAAAAGATTTAGTTATGTGCTGGGAGATGTGAGGGAGAAGTTCCTTTATGCAACCAGACCTTTCACTAATGGAACTACATTGTTGGGTACTGTTCTAAGTTAGCTTTTATGCTGCTTTTCAGAATTCTAGATATTTCTAAAGTGACTTAAAGTAACCTTTCAACTGCATAGTTCTTTTTCATCCATGGCTGCCATTCCTCAACTGCTCCATGTAAAACTCCATGAATAGACTACTCTTTAGTTCCATTACTCTGTTCCTCCCCAAAAAGTTTATGTACTTGATCATTTAAAACTTTGGAACATGCAAGCTTTAGAATTACACAAAACTGTTACCTATATGAACATAAAATTTGATTAGCAAATTATAAATAGTGAATATAAATGTGTACTGTGTCAGGTTATGTAAATCATGTAACTTTTTCTATACTGTAATATGAATCAAAAGCCTCTTATTGTATTTTCTACCCTTAATATTTTTTATTGCTTTGTACACTGCATTTTTCTTACATTACGTATTTGCATTTTTTAAATTTTACAAATATTTATAATACACTTTTAAAGCATTGGGGAAAGCAGATGCCCCTTGTCTGAATGTAATTTGTATTTTGTATTTAAAAGAACAAAAGAGATGAGCATCTGTTAAAGAGACGAAACGTACCTCATGAAGATATCTGTGAAGATTCTGATATAGATGGTGACTTCAGAGTGGTAAGAACTAATTGGTGATTAAATATTACATACGTATGTCCTTTTGAATGCATTTCTAATGCTTTGATATTTGTTTCAGCAAAACACGTCTCTAGAGGCAATAGTGCAGGTAAGTATCTTAACCACTTCTGTTTTTAAAATTCACTTATATTGTGAAAGTCCTGATTTTTAAATATATTTATTTCTTAGAATGCTTCAAGTGACAACCAAGGTATCCAGTTAAGTGCAGTGCAAGCTGCAAGGTAAGAGAATAATTTACTCAGATATGCTTTCTTCTATGGTAGTACAATTTGTTAATGGAATCGGTAGCTGTACTGTGTTATGACTGGAAATGTTGGTTCTTCAGCTGCTCTTAATGTGAACACTAATCTGTATTTGACATATTCTAAATTGGTTTGGAGCACAAGTTGATCAACAATTGAATTCCATTTTTCGCATGCAAATATTGACGAAATCAATATTTCACAAAATGCCAGAAGTAACTGGGCATATAATGATATATATTTTAAGGAAAATTGTTTGAGGGTTGTTGTTTTTTAATAGTGCACTTTTGATAGATGATGAAAGTTGGATGGTTGGCCAGATGTTTTGTTAGTTTGCCAGATATAACTTTCAAGAAGGTTATATAACATGTAATTGTGAATGATTCATGAAATAAGTGTTCTCCCTCTTTAACTTTTATCCTGGAATGCCAGGGCCACCTTAACAGTTAAATTAAGAGAGAAATTAAAAAAGAGCCAAAGAAAGTAACCAGCTTTGGCTGGACAGGAACCATTTTGCCACAGCAGTCCATGCTCTTGTAACTTCCATGAAGTTACAAGACTGCCTTGAAGACAAACTGGAAGCTTCAATAAGTGTGGAATGCAGCTGCCAGAATTTTAATGGGTACGGCCAGATAGAGTTGCTTAATGCCAATTTTCAAAGTTATATTGGCTGCTTATCTGCTTTTGAGCTCAGTTCAAGGTATTGGGTGACATACCTGAAGAAGTAGTTGCCAGAGGGGCTCTTCTCCTTGTTCCATTGTCAGGGGAAGTGAACTAACCTGTACCTGATATGTAAAATACCCTTCATTTAAAAGTGCTGCTGGTGCCAACATTGCTATCATGATGGTATCAGATCAAGACTGATTTATTTGATGGGGTATTTTAAAGATTTCTAAGTGAGTGATTATCCCAAGATGCTTGGCACCTCACACTTTCGCTCACACATGTACCTCTTTATTTTATTTATATACAATCATTCACAGGGTGGTTTACAATATAAAAACACAAGAATGCACAATGCAATAACAAATGAAAACAATAACCCACACCCCTCCCCCAGTTTAAAGGCCATAGATTGTTTAGTTAGCCAAAGGCCTTGGAGAAGAGAAATGATTTTGCCTGGCGCCTAAAAATTTGTAACAAAGGTACCAGGGAAACCTCCCTGGGGGAGAACATTCCACATTTCTCCAGCCATCCATTCTCTCCATCCTGACAAGAACTTTACCCACTAAAAAAGGAGAGAACCAGTCTTATTCAATTCTTTCAATCACCAGCAATCTCTGTATATGATGTTCTGTAGCAGGATAATGAACATATTTTTGTACTGTCTAGCACTCTGGCCCAGGTAGCTATCTTGTGTCTTCTCTTTTAAAAAGAGGCAAATGGGCACATTTGCTTGCCTTTGATCTCCTTTCAGTTTAATTTTGATTTAATTTAAGACATTTTGGACTTTAAAATATATTTCACAAATGTCAAGGGGGGGGGAATAAGATAATGCATTCAGAATTACTGGTTTAAATTTAAATTGTATTTGATTGTTACTTATGAAATATCAGAATAATTACTACCATATTTTTTAATTTTTATGTTAAGATAGGAAATGGAGTATGCTGTGAAATCCCTGTTAGCTGCTCTTCATGTTTTTAGCTATAATAATCAATTGGAGCCATTTGAACTTTGCCCGAAAGTTTGATATTTTACTTTCCAAATATTTCTGAATAGAAAACTACTCTCCAGTGATCGCAACCCGCCTATTGATGACTTAATAAAATCTGGAATATTACCTATATTAGTGCACTGCCTTGAAAGAGATGACAAGTGAGTATGTGCCTTTAAAGCATCAGTTGTTTTCTCAAGCAGTTGATCAAAAGTATTGTAATAAACTATTGTTTGTTTCTTATTATATTCTTAGTCCATCTTTACAGTTTGAAGCAGCATGGGCACTGACAAATATTGCATCCGGAACTTCTGAACAAACGCAAGCTGTCGTTCAATCCAGTAAGTTAATCAGTACTTAACTCCTGCAAAAATGCCTTGCTGATTGAGTAGAACTATGCACACGTTATATTTCTTCTTTGGGTATTCATTCACATGTGCCAATGAGTTGGTTCTTTGATGCTGTAGCTAGGATGATTGAATTCTAAATGCTAATCAATGAATCATACGCTGAAAAGGAAGATGTGTACATAATCTCTCACTAAACTGAAATTAAATTTGGATAGCACTGAAGGTGTTCCCGCTTTGTGATCAGAAATATGGGATTTAGTAAGTAACGAATTGATTTGAAGCTTGTGGCCAAATTTGCATGTAACACTAAACCATAGTTTAGCATTACAATAACAAGCCTAGTTCCCGCCTTCCTTCTGGCACCACTATGAAGAGGCATCCATAAACTTTCTCTTCCTTTTTAGAACAACTTCAGCTTGTGACATCTGAACCTAGACAAACTGTGATTAGTGGGAAACAAGCCAGCCAAGGTTTTAAACTGACTTATTTTCACTAATCGTAGCTAAGATTAACTGCTCTTTAGTGTTTGGACATCGTTTTGAATATGTGGAATTGCCTTTAAAATATATATAATCTGAAGAATATCTCTGGAACTATCCACTGCTGATATATGACTGTTTTCAGTGTTTCTTGATCGGTATAAAATACTTTTTATATTTTTAAAAAAGAGTTACTTCTCTAGTTTTCTTTTATAATGGGTTGGATCCAGACTTGCCCTTACCAGAGTGAAAGGACTTCTTCAGTTCTCAGAGGGGATGAAGAACCAATGCGGGTTTCCTGCTGGAAAGGTGGTTTTCACCAATTTTCCTGCCGCCTCGGCAAATCCCAGTGACACCTCTCATGCTATTCCACAAGCTCTCGCAACCCTTCATAGCTGTTCAAGAGGCTGCAGGAAGTAGGAGAGATTGTCAGCAGTGTTCACAGGAGGTCTGGATCCAACCCAATGGCTGCTTAAAGATAAAAAATATAGAAAATTGAAAATGGGCTGTCAGTGGGATTTAGTGCCTTCCATGCTTAGAAGTATTCCACAGGAGAAGGATACTGTTTGTAGAGCTTTGCAAAACTGAAGTGGCAATGACAGAGGCTTTATGCTACCTTCAGCCATAATGCAAAAGGAACATAAATAAGTGTGTGGTAATTCCACTTTTATACATCATTGTTCTGTCTGCATACTGAGTGTGCTACATCTCATTGGGGAGATATGTTAAGTTGCAGACACAGTTGTGCATCTCGCCTGTTGGAAAAAATGTGAAAGATTTATTTTGAACATTATAGTGCTTTGGAGGAAGAACTGGAGGTTCAGAAAGGCGCTTCTTTTTTCTCAAGAGGTTCAGTTCCATTCACTAAGCCCCTGAAATTATGTATCAGTTGAGTGATAACTAGACAAATTGCGACTATGCCTGATTTGCAGTCTGAATATCTTTGAATGAGGAATGGCTGTTTATATATTGCATGATTTAAAGTTTAAATCTTAGATCTTAGCCAAGGGGCTATGGAAACTAAAAAAAATGAGTCATAATATTTTTCTTTATTTTGCAGATGCTGTCCCACTTTTTTTGAGGTTGCTGCATTCGCCCCATCAAAATGTTTGTGAGCAGGCAGTATGGGCTTTAGGCAATATCATAGGTTTGTTGCATTTCTGTGTAGAAACTCCACTACTATGACAGTGAGAACTGCTTAGAATTTTACTACTGAATGAAAGCTATTTTTCTCCAGCTATGCCTTGTACACAATTCTGTGTGTTTGTGCAGGGGAGTGTTTTCCCAAAGCATATTTTAGTTAGACATATGAAGGTTCAGACAAGTAAATCACATGGAAGGATATTGCATGAGTTATTCAGGTCATGGTGCACTTATTGTCGGTATTCATCACACAGCAAGCAAAGCTCCCAAGTTGGTGGAATATCTGATACCTATGCATTTTTAGTTCTCTGTATCAAGCTACATTCTTTAAACTACTACAGTTAAGAATCAGAAGTCTATAGCTTTTCTGCTGCTGAGCAGCAGCAATACCCCCCCCCCAACAAAGCCCACAAAACGAAACTCCAGCCCAAGAGTCTGTTCAGCAGCCTCTGGATTTTTGGCAGGAGTCAGTCAGCCCCTCCCCCAGGCCAGGTGGGTGAAGGCCTTCAATACAGGGGGCAGGTCTTCTAGGACACTCAGCCAAGAAGGTTATGGCTTCATACTTGACTTTATGCATGTCCAAAAATGGGCAGGGCAGGTTGAAGAAGCTATTATGCTATTATGCCAGCTTAATATCTCTAGTCATGGTAGTGTATCCTGTGCATAGGTGCCAACATGATTTTCTAGACCTAGTGCATTATATATGGATTGGGCCCTCCGCAGCCACATGCAAAAGAGGGCATATATTTGCATGCCTTTTATGTCATCCACCAATTTGTATTCTATTTTGGAGAACTCACAAATAAATCAGGGGCCTCACTGGTGAGACATTTTCCACAATTGCATTTCCATATTTCAAAAGGCTTAACATCTTGAATGTCTACTTACAACATAGCTGTAAGTAGACCTCCCCAAACCATGCAAAGTATTCAAGTTTCCTGGATTTACTGTTGGTTTTTCATAGATTGGAAATACTACATTTCAGTGGACAACCTAGCATGGTATTTGGAGTATGTAGAGGGGAGAGTTCAGATGAGGCATAAGATTTATGGCAGCCAAGATGCCCATACTTGGAAAAATTCAAGATTAAATTGTTAAAAAGCCGGCAGTGTATTCTAAGAGTATTTGTTGTAGTTATTTCTGTCTCATAATAGCTACAGCCATGTTAACAGAACATTGATAAGCACCCTTTTCTCTTTTTTGTAACAAAAAGGGATTTATAATGGTCATGCTTGGGGGTGGAGTGCGGAATCTCCCCCCCCCCCCAAAAAAAAATCTGATTTACAGCTACACTGAAGTACTGGTTTTCTTAGTTATTTTCTCTCAGCAGCAACTGTTCTGCTTCTACTAGGTAAGAAGAAGAAGAAAGTTTGAAAATGAACAATCAGTTTCTTCTACAATTTTTTGGAGAAAAGATTTCCTGGGTTATTTAGGGGTCTTCTCTAAAATGTGTATTACTCTAAATTTCTCCATAGCACTTGTCAGTCATAACTCTGACTTTACACATTGGCTAAAATACTGAAATGTAGAAGCATTCTCATTTCTCATTATTTCAAATGCTGCCCCAACAACACTATTCAAATGCCTGAAGGGCTGTTACAGAAAAAGGCAAGGGCTTGTTTTCTTCTTTCCCAAAAGGGGTTTGGGGAGTGGCGTCTCTCTGTCCAGAGGTCTTCAAACAGATGCTGGACAGCCATCCTTTGTAGATTTTCTGCATCAAGGAGGAGGTTGGACTTAGATGACTTGCAAGCACCCTTTCCAACTCTTAATTCTACAAATCAACCATTCTAACAAACTGAGTCTATACCTGGAAGTTGCTTATTTCAAACTGTTCACATACAGAGAGAGCTATCCTAATGGGGAAAAGCAATTTTGATAGACCAGTGTTGATATTTCTTTTACCCACAAGCTCCTCCATGTTTATACAGGTGATGGACCCCAGTGTAGAGATTATGTCATTAGTCTTGGAGTGGTGAAGCCTCTGCTGTCATTCATCAGCCCATCTATTCCCATAACTTTCTTAAGAAATGTTACTTGGGTAATGGTCAACTTGTGTCGCCACAAAGACCCGCCTCCACCTATGGAAACGATCCAGGAGGTAAAACTACTTCTTTGTTGAAATTTTATCACTGTGAGCTTTCCTGCAGAATTTTGAATTACCTTTTTCTCTTTCTCCTAGATCCTCCCAGCACTCTGTGTTTTAATTCATCACACAGATGTAAATGTGAGTATCTCAATATTGCAAGGCCTGTTTACTGATTAATTATAAGCACGTATTGAAAAAACAAGTCACAGCCTCGCCTGGTTACCCCTGAAAGCAATTTGTGCCTCTTTGGCTATATTGGTGGGTACTTGTCAGTCTTATTAACGAAGCAAAAGTCTCTCAAAGGAGTAAAACATATTTCAGAAGTCAGTGCTCCCACAAAACTGAGGGACAGTTCACAAATACAGACAACTTGCAGTTTACATGGGGGCTATGGTCCTGGTAACTGCAGAACAGTTATGTGCACAGGCACAAATTTCATCTCCCACAGGGGTTGGTGAGACTTGCATAGACTTCCCACTGGTTCTCTACTTAACATATATCCATGGGCAAGCACTAAGTTGGTGGTGGACGGGATCAGTCCCTTAAAATAAGAATACCTACCAGAACTGTCATTCTTGATCAGCTGAGTGGGACAATTCTATCCTTTTTGGAAGTATGCTTAGCGTTTGAGGCACTTATCTGTTGGACAGCCGTGCTCTCTATGAAGCACCCATTCAGTTCAGGAATAAATCTGCAGAACCTGCTTCTCTGTACATTCTGTTCTTAGCTGGGTTGGGACTTAACCTGCAACAAAATCAGAAGCCACTCTGCCAATACATAGGAGAGGCCAGAGGCCTTTTGATATAATGTATATACTTGCTGGTGGAAATTAGACAAGTGTCATAGCTGAGGAGTTGGCAGCATAAAGTGTTTTAAGATTCAGCAGGAAATGTTTTTGAAAGCAAGTATGAAACAAAAATTTGCAAGGGATTTTGTCAGATACCCTCTGTGATTTATTTTGTGGTACGTTGCAGAAACTTAAAATACTAAGTAGGCTGAGAACATCACTGTTTTCAATGGGAAATGCTTCTGTTTATATATGACTCATTGTGTCTTGCAGAACCTCCTTTGTATTACTCTAATGTGTCTTGTTGATTTTTGAACAGATATTGGTAGATACAGTCTGGGCCCTCTCCTACTTAACAGATTCAGGCAATGAACAGATTCAGATGGTGATAGACTCGGGAATAGTTCCTCATTTGGTTCCTCTTCTCAGCCATCAGGAAGTTAAAGTGCAAGTGAGTCTTGTACCATTTCTCCTTTATTTGAAGCATTTTTGCTGACAGCATTGCATTAGAAATTTACAGTATGAAGCACATTGTATTCTTACTGTGTTCAGTCACTGTGTTTGTCAAGCTCAGAAATGTAAAAAAAAATTCTGACTTGAATGTTTCTCATATTTTGTGGAATGTGTAATCGTGTTTTTGCCTTGAATAAACATTTTAAAAGCTGCTGTCCCCATAGGACAAAATAGATTCAAAAAATAAAAGGACAGTAGCTTTCTTTAGTTTCTCTTGAGTGCAAGCTTTTATTAACTAGCAAGTTTAATGCTCATTGTAAAAGAGAGGTATTCTTTAATATTTCATTTTATCAGACTTAGGAATATGGGATATGCTATCAAATTAGAGTCAAAATGGTTGAAAATGGGTGCTTGGTCCTTCCACTTCAATTTTCCAGCTCTGGATACAAACTGCAAGTCGTTGTAGATTGGTTCAGATATAATGAAGTATCTGGAGAGGTGGGACTAAGTTCTTTTTTGCACTCTGATTTGTAACCTGCCTTTTAGCAAGCCATTGCTTGTCATTCAATCTGATAAAACAAATCAGGCTTTGCACAAACCATTGTTTCTCAATTCAGATGCAATGGCCAACTGATTTGCTGAAAGGAAGTTACTAAGTATGTGACCCTAAGGTTTATTTGTGTAATACCAGCTCAACCCATTACCATTTTCACCATCAAATTTGGCTCATGAAAAAGATGAATCTGCTGCTCAACACAGTAGCTGTTTCAGAAATCCTAATTTCTCAAATCTTTCATTGTCAGATTTGTAAAGTTGCAAGTTTTTAATTTTTGCCGGGGGGTGGGGGAGAACCGTGTCTTCTACCTGATTTAAGTGGTACAGTTGATCTATTAAAGCTGTGTTGTGCAATCCTGTACATACTTACTCAGAAGTAAATGTGAATAGGGTTTCAACCTCAGTCAAATCATGTAGTCTTAATACTATAATGCTTGATTTTAAAACATGCTGCTCAAGCCATCAGGTTTTAACTTTTGAAATGTTTTCTTTCAGACTGCGGCACTCAGAGCTGTAGGAAATATTGTTACTGGTACTGATGAACAGACCCAGGTAGTTCTGAATTGTGAAGCTCTTTCACACTTCCCTGCCCTATTGACTCACCCCAAAGAAAAAATTAATAAGGTATGAAAATGGGCATGACGCTGAATGCATGAGAATTGATACCAGGGGACTGTGTGACATATCTCTCAAACAAAAGTACAGGATAATCGTCAATGTCTTTACTTGAAAGGTTGTTCTGACTTTTGTAGAAATTGTAATGTAGCAATTCCTTTGCAAGGAGCATATTTATTTGTTTGTTTGTTTGTTTCACAAAAATTATACTGCTTGATTGTAGTAAAATCTCTGTAAGCAATTTACAGGCAATACAAAATTATAAATAAAAGCAGTTTAAATTTTTTAAAGATAATTAAAATCAACAGTAAAAAAGAATGCAACACATCAGCATCTACAAGTCTGGATAGGTTTGCCTAAACAAAAAAGCTTTAAACGGTCATTGGAAAGAGTACAACGGAAATGTCTGCCTGAGGAGTATAGACAGGGAGTTCCAAAGTGCTGCAACACTGAAAGATTGATTTATTACAGCTGTGTAGGAAGTATTATGTAACAGTGTCAGTTTCACAGATCAAAGCATTCAAGTGGGCACTTACAGGGTAAGGCAATCCCACAAGTAGTTTTCTAAATTTCAAGAAAACTTTCTGAATAATGTAGCAAACTCCTATAACTGGACAGTTTGAGGTGGTCATTCAGTCCATTATTTTTGCTTTCCCGTCTCACAGTGGCACTGAATAATGTTGTTTTTTTTCCTGTTTAACATGCAGAACCCTGCTTTCATATGAAAGCATAAAACATAAAATGTATTGTGGTGCATCAGATATAACCCTTTCTAGTACAGCATTGTTCTTGGTTATGGTTATTTTTTTAAATGGGATTTTTATTGTACCCTGGCCTAAGATCAGTTATAATGAAGAGCAGGACCTAAAATAAATATTACAAATAATATCCTAGCAATTGGTGGCCTTTAAATATAAGGTAGCTCATCAAAAATTGGTCAGTGTTTCTCCAATCTGTCTTTTGCCTACACCTGAATTATAAACTGACTCTTGGAAATGATGAAATGGAGGTAATAGGGAATAGGGAATAGTAGGGGGTGTGTACATTAGGGAAGGGGGGCAAATTTTAGTCTGAGGTAAAAGGGGTTGGTTGTGTAAAAGTTATATAGTGATGTAAACTGTGGGCACTGATAAAGAAGCTGTTGATTTCGCAGTGCATCTGAGGCCTTGTTGCTAAATCATCTGGGTTTACTGCAACATTGCCAGTGATTAGAGCCCAAAATAAGCTTGCAGTTTGCATCTAGACATTTTAAACCTCTAACAGGTTCCTTTTATTAGGCAAAAGGAATGTGATCTGATCCAAGAGTTCAGTTTAATGACACCTAAAACATACGATTTAGATTAGGAAATCATCATTTTTCCCATACTCGAGAATAAGCCAGATTTAAATGGGAAACAAAAATTGCACATTCTTGGGGTTCTACATTTATCAAAAAATATTTGCACTAGTAGCAACTTCATTTATGCTTCTATAGGTAGTTTTTTTTTTTAAAAAAAAGTAAGATTTATAGACCACTTAACCACAGAACTCTCTAATATATAAAGTACATAATAAAATTCTGAATAAAATGCAGGTAAAATCCACCAAACTGTTAAACAAGTATAGATAAACATATAGATAAACATAGTGCTACATCTGGCACCTGTTATACTACAAACTGTTCCATCTAATACTGATCTTTCTTCTAAACTGCAGTAGTGTTAAAGCCAATTTTTTTAAAAGACACGCTATCCTTGGGTATTGTTACTTGAAACTGAATCCCGGTAAGAGACACTCCCTCTGAAGGAGCAGGTTCATAGTTTGAGAGGGCTCTTCAATTCCAAGCTGTCACTGTTGGACCAGGTAGCTTCAGTGCCAAGAAGCCACTGTGCCCCACTCCAACTAGTTTTCTAGCTACAGCTATTCCTGAAGTGAAACAACTTGTCCTCCATTATCTGTGCTCTAATAAACTTCTGTATAAACTATTGCAATGCAGGCTGCACCATGCTGCTTTTGAAGACAGCCCAGTAGCTGTAGCTGATGCAGAATTCCACTGCCTGAGTGTTGTTAATCAAATTTAAATAGTTCTCAGTTGTGCTTGTATTGCGCCTTTAAAATAAGTCTAGCTCTACAGAGATGGATTAATACTTTCGTTATTCAAAGTATTTCTTGTCGATATTCTTAAAATCGCAGTTTTGTTGTTGCAGGAAGCTGTTTGGTTCCTATCTAACATCACTGCAGGAAATCAGCAGCAAGTCCAGGCGGTGATAGATGCTAACCTTGTGCCAATGATAATACACCTTTTAGATAAGGTTAGACAAAACCAATCTTTTGCTAAGCTTTTGTATTGGTGTGTGTGTGTGTGTGTGTGTGTGTGTGTGTGTGTGTGTGTGTTGTACTGAAACAGCCGTGGAACATAAAATTGCTGGTTGGGTACGTATGCTGGTTGGGTACGTATGCCTGATGAAGGGTTCTAGGCCACTCTTCCCAGTAAGCTGGTTTTTCCAGCTAGACAGGTGCCTGTCCCCAAGAGACCCACAGTCTGAGTAATTCAAAGTAATTAAAGCAGCAGAGGCCTCCAGGTTGGATAGGAGGTGCTCAACTTTCTTCCTATGCCCACCAGCCCTCCCCTGAAGATCTCTACCCATCCATCACTTTTTCCTCTGCTGGGCTTTTTCCAGTCATAGAGATTTTCTTCAGTACTTTCCTCTTCTCCCTGTACTCCCATTTGATAGGCAGCAGGTAAGCTGTGCCTAGGTCCTTGTTTCAGATGAAAGGTCAGGTATTGTAGCATCTCTTTAGTCCTTGGTGCGTACATCCAACTTCATCAGCAACAGCCAGCATGGCCAACCATCAGGGATTTTGGAAGCTGCAGTCCAAAAACATCTAAAGGGTCCCAGCTCTTCCAGCTGTGGCTGACTTACACCTCAGATGCTGGCATCCTGAAGCCAGTTATCTTAGCTTTGGGATATGTCTTAGCTTTGGGATATAGAGGCTCTGCTCATCCACTGTTTTTCTTCTGTGGTCACAAGTCTGGTGCCTGAATCAGCTCATGTTACTTGCCTGAGTGTACCTCCTGTGTAGACAATAAAGATATTCCTCCAACTGTCTTCTCTTTAGGGTGACTTTGGTACACAGAAAGAAGCTGCTTGGGCTATAAGCAACCTGACAATCAGTGGAAGAAAAGATCAAGTAAGTAACCTAGTTTAACTGACTGACTGGCTGTTTTAAAACAGTAAAGGAACGTGCAAAACAGGAAGCACAATTCAACCAAATAATAGCATTTAGAAGTGTTACTGATTTCAGTGGGAGAGTTTTTAAGCAAACACTTCATTCTTCCCTTGACATCAATGGGACTTGAAAGTGTATAACTTTCACTGGATTATACTAGATCAAAGCCACAGATGGGTCCTCTTGCAAGAACCACCTTATACCACATTGTGCTCATTATTTGATACTTGCCTTTAAAATACCAGTTCATCCACTTAGAACCAATTCTGATCAATTTCACGTAGACCAGTGTAGAACTTTTCTGTTTGCAACCTCTACTTAAAAACCTCCAGTGAAGGAGAGTCCACCACCTTCCAAAAGAGTCCATTCCGCTGTCAAACAGCTCTTACCACTAGAAAGTTATTCCTGATGTTTAGTTGGAATCTCCTTTCTTGTAACCCGAAGCCATTGATATTGGGGCTATCCTTTGGATTTCTCTTGAGTGCACACAATGCATATAAAATGCCCCAGACGGGAGAGCTGCATTGTAAGCTTTGAAAGTAGGGCTAGCAATGCTGTTCTTTCTCAACTGATGGAGGGTGGGGAGAGGAAGAAATAAATATTTTATAAGCATTTCTATGCTCAAGAGAAGCTTGTTTCACAGGAGATGCTCCTGCAATAGGGTTTGCCTTTCCTTCTCACTAAAGTCCTTTGCCACCCCTCTGAAAGATGTTTTTGAGGGACAGAGACCTTCCAGAATAGTATGGGATGTGCTGATGTGGAATCTGGAGAAATAGGGGAGAGTGCAGCAAAAGTGAAGCAAAGTCGAATTTTGCTTCTGTAATGCACCTTTGGATCCAAGGTTTGGTTTGGTTTCTTTTGCTATAACTCGGGGTTCCTTGCAGATTTAAAAACGTAAATCAGTAGCCTCACAGGTGAGTCTTGCATAATACTCTGTTCTAAAAGCCAAGCCCCCTCGATATCTGGAGCTAGAATCCACCAACTTACAATAGTTGATTATGTCCAAATTCATCAAATACATATTTAATATGAGTTAACAAAAATATATTTGTTTGGTTTTAAAGTCAAAACCAATTATGAGTTATTAGATGACATAATGCTTATTTGAGTATAGTGAGAATCCTTTTACTTGAATTTCTGTAGTTTTGAAAATGTTTTAATTAACTCTCCTTTTTCTCCATACTCTTAACTTAGTATATTTATTATTATTTCATAATTTGTTTATGGCTTAATCATATAAATCTCCAAGCAGTTTATGTAAGTTGTATTGATCCTAATTGGCTTAATGTCTGTTTCTATTCCTTTTTTTAGGTGGCGTACCTAATTCAACAAAATGTAATTCCTCCCTTTTGCAACTTGTTAACAGTAAAAGATGCTCAGGTTGTACAAGTAGTGTTGGATGGGCTAAGTAATATATTAAAAATGGCTGAAGAGGAGGCAGAAACCATAGCCAACCTTATTGAAGAATGTGGAGGTACGATTAAGAATTTGCCTTTGTATACCAAGGTCTAAGATTTGATAAAGTGATCCTTCATTTTTTTGTTTTTGTATTTTTGTCACAGATCTGGAAATATTTTCATAGTTTCTATGGAGAAATATGATTTGTGGACATACTGGTTACCAGTGTGTTTTGAAAAACCATTTGTTTTCATTTTTACAGCTAGTCCTGTAAAAATTCCTTCAACTTTTTTGTGTTAAACTTTACAGGGCTGGAGAAAATTGAACAACTACAAAATCATGAAAATGAAGACATCTACAAACTGGCTTATGAGATCATTGATCAGTTCTTCTCTTCAGATGATGTAAGTACATAATTCTGAAACTGAGTATTTTGAAGTAAAGTACCAAATGTTAAAAACCTGGTAGTGGACTTTGGTTGGATTGGAATATTATTATTTTTTTTGTTAGTTTTCCAATATACCCCCAATAATAGCCAAATTAAAACAATAACAATTAATTCCCAAATTATACAATTATGAAAATGCCAATCAACTTCCAATTAATACATTTTAGTTAAAGTGGCTCCCCGCATGGTGGTTTGGATGCATTTCCGATCTTGTATCACTGCATTCCATAATCTTAATCAATGTCAGTTACATTTTGGTTATAATAATAATCCCTCAGTCAACAGATACATAATTAATGATTTCCATTTGTGATGTTACAATATATAAATTTATAAAGCTTCAAGTGAGGAACTCAAACTTTATCTTTATTCTGCCCTGCATGTGAAAACTATTATGTCCATGGAGATTCCTTCTGTCCGTATATGGTGTTGTCTCTTTCACTTCCCAGCTGTTGTTTTTTCCCATTGTGGCTTGGGGCGGAACTGAATCTCAAAGTTTCTCAAAGGTCTTAGCTCTCCGTCCCTTGCTTCAATGTCTCGGAACTGGCGACAGTCTGCTGGAAACCATTCTGTCTCACTAGTAAAACATGTTGCAGATCTTCGCCATTTTCCCCTCAGCCTAGGAAAAGGTGGGCAGTTTTCGAACGTGCTGAAGATTTAATACTCCTTTCCAACTCCCAGAATCCCTGCAGTGTTCTTATCACAACCCCCAAATTCTTTTCCTTCCAGCAAGAGATTTATGGCCCATTTAAACTTTATCTTAGATTACATTCCATCAGTAGCACGCAAAAATCTCAGTCTTTTTCCTTGTCTGTCGTTTTTAAACGGAGTTGAGGGTAATTAATCTGTCTTAATCATGGGTAGGCAAAGTAAGGCCGGGGGGCCAGATCCAGCCCAATCGCCTTTAAATCTGACCTGCGGACGGTCCAGGAATCAGCGTGTTTTTACATGAGTTGAATGTGCCATTTTATTTAAAATGCATCTCTGGGTTATTTGTGGGGCATAGGAATTCCTTCATCCCCCCAAAAAAATAAATATAGTTCGGCCCTCCACAAGGTCTGAGGGACAGTGCACCACCCCCCTGCTGAAAACATTTGCTGACCCCTGGTCTTAATAATTCCAACATAGTCATACTTGAGCTTCCCCTCCCCCTCCGTTCATTTCAGATCAATCTGTTTCCATTTTTGCTTGTTAATATCACTATTACTCCAACGTCCCTTCCTCACTTGTAAATATCTTTTTATCTTATATTCCCGAGAGGGTTGTTGAATCATAAATATATAAAAGCTTAGAATAAACAAACTGTGGGGTTCCCTCTCCCCAACCAGCTCTCACGCCAAAGAAAATCTTATCTCAGTTCAAACCTTTGACCCATGTAGCTGGTATATTCCACAGTATGTTGTTGCAACCCTTTTCCATCACATGCCAGTACTTTAAAGCCAATTAAGGATCCAATTCAATGGAGAACCTCCTCTTCTTAATGGCGGCGTAGGAGGGTTTTCGCCAGGCAAAGTGCTTTTGCACTCAGTGCATTTCATGCCAGAGCAAGAGCCAAGTACCGAGACGAACTGCAAGTGAAGCCCATTCCCCACATCCCTGGGGTGAATTTGCAATGATGATTTGCCCTCTGTCATTCTTGTTTTTCATTTGGTGATGATCACTTGCTATCGTGGGGGCTGCCTCCATTAAGGCAGGTGGGACTGGAAGCCTGGAAGATTCTTATTTCTGGTCTTTGTGGTTCATTTACAGATAGATGAAGATCCAAGCCTTGTTCCAGAGGCAATACAAGGTGGAACATTTGGTTTCAATTCATCTGCCAATGTACCTGCAGAAGGGTTCCAGTTCTAGAGTGGTATTTTGGAAGTTAGGTACAATGCAGCACTGAATAAAATAAGGTTTGATCCATCAAGCTTGGCTCATGGGATCCGCTGCTGCATTAAATCGGGGAAGAAAATGGTGAAGATTTCATTTGGAATCACAGAAAAGCCCGAATGAAGTCAAGATGGCGAGTGGGTGCGAGTGAGAGTGAGTGGCAAAATGTAATGAAAAACTTCACACTGAATGCTTATATAGGTTGTTCAAAGGAAAAGGGCTACAGGTCAAAGATCTTCAGTGCCTGAGGAGGAACATTGACTTAATTAGCGCAATTGTGGGGGGAAAATGCAGTACTATTCCATCATCAAGCCATGTAAGCATAAAGGAGAATAGGATGCCCATATAAGTCCAAGGAGAATGAGCCCAGGTCTTGCTAATGAAGCACCGTGTGAATGGACAACATTGAGTGAATGTCTGGACTCAGTGCTGTGGGGCCACGTGTGTGTTTCAAATCTGGGGCTCTTTGCTCATGAAGCAGACTCCTAGTCTTGGAGTGGGGTGTGTACGAGAGTATGGTTGTGATGCTGTATGTGAACGCATGCAAGCTTGATTTGCCTTCAGGGGGCTGATAATAACCCTAGTCAATCATCAAAAGGAGTGTATAAGTGTTAACACTGGACACAAAAACAGAGACCGGTTTAGCAGCAGACTATGGTTTTACTCCTGCAGCCTGTGTTTTGTTTTATTCCCCACCCCTTTTATTTTAGTTATTTCCTTTCCTGTATGGCTTATTACTAGTTGCTTGTAAAGTCAGAAAACTTTGAGGAAGGCTTCCCTGTGCATTTGCACCAGATGACTGTTCATTGTTTACAAAAAAAAAGCTTTCCATATCATCAAAACTAATTTGTGTAGATTTTTTGCATGAAACTCATACAAACGTTTCCCTCTTCCAACTATTGTGTTGCAGTACACAAATTGCCATATAATACTAGAAAACAATAAAAAAACAAGTTTAACACCATCCTTTTCATTTTCAGAGACGACATAAAGCTATTTTTGCATGTGGTAATTTACAGCATAGCTCATTTTTAGATTTTATTGAGTCCTGTAACCAGCTGTTTCTGTTGTGGTAGGATACCGTGCTGTGTTTCAATGTTATTTGTTTTCAAACTTTGTTTTCTATGAAAATGATATGGAAACCTCAAAATAAAATTTGGTGCATATGTACTGCTGAAAAGATTGGAGATGTGAATAGATGTACAAATCAAGTCATGGTTTGAACACCGTTAATAATACCACCTAATCTGTCCAATTGTTCTAGACTTTTTATCTTTAGATGTAGGCAGCCATGAACAATCTATTTTGAGCCACTTTAGAGAGAACTTTGTATTCTTAACTTGCATACAAAATGCAAGTGGTTTTTATAATTGGAATAATACCTCAGTTTTGAGGTTCTGCACACTAAATTAAAAGTGACATTGCAAATATGTACAAAAGGAGAACTCTTTATAAGGTGGCTCATTGTAGGAAATGCTGTGCCTTCCCCTTTGAGCACAAGTGTTGCATGAACAACAGTTTGCTATAAGAAAACATACCAGGTTAGCCACCATTAGCATCTATATCTACCTTGTGGTTGTTTTTTTTAAATCAGCTGGTAATTCTGAAACGCAGTAGAATGGATAAAGATTATTTTGTGATCATAACTCTTTGTTGGACTAGAGTATTTTTGCAGCATTCCTTGTCATCAGAAACATGGTTAAAAGTTTAAAAACTAGATGCAGCAGAAAACTAGCTTGTGAAATTTATCCAAGTAGAATGCAGGCTAGGCTGTCTTGGGGAAAATAAACATTAAAACTTACAACAATGTTACATTGGTGTATGCATTTTTGTCTATACAAATATTTACAGAACCTGCTTTTGTGTGCCATTATTTGATTAAGCAAGTAGAACAAAATTATAATGCTTATATTTGATAATCCCTTCCACCCTTTCTGAAATCATGCCTCTTAGCCTTCACCAACTGTAGGTTGCCACACACAAATTGACTACATTTGAATGTAGATCCTCTGTCCCATTCACTCAGCAGCATAGTTTCAATATGTTCTTTTCCTCTTTAGGCCTGAGACCATGCCTTCCACAAATTATTTTAAACAAGGGAAAAACATCTGCGATGAAATAACCTCCTTTCTACTCCTTTATTACTGAATCAATTGTAAAAATGCATTGTCACATACATAGCCGTTGTCCTAGAACTTTCACAACTATCCCTTCCCACAGAATTCAATATACTGTAATCTACTTTTCCTATTAATAAGAAACTACTAAAATTGTATGGGTTTCAAAGTGTTATTTCTACCAGAAGATAACAAATAGTAATTCTCATTTGACATGTCTTTCTCTAAGCTTCAGTTTTTCTTAAAACTATTCTTTGTGGAATGACCAGGTGGGAAATTGTATACGTTGCTGCTGCTGCTGCTTGTGTTTAATGCATAGTAGGCAGGTTCCAGAAATAATTTATTGGCATTGTTCAAACATAATGCCAACACATGTGCCTGTGCGTGGCAATTCCCTCTCCTTTTTTCAGTTTTAGGTAAATCACAGTCACTTTGGGTGGCGAGCTATGGTTTTTTAAGTCAGGAAAAGAGGGAGGGGAATTGGGACAGGAGCAGAGGGGAAGTGCATGAGTCCTGCTAATCTTCATGTATAAACTCCTTGGGTACTGGGTAACTTAAGAAAAGATGAGAAACACTGCTAAGTTAGTTTCAGGCACAAGCAATTTCTGAAAGCAGAGAAAAAAGGGTTTGGGGGGCGGGGGGAAATACCGCCACCCTTTTATAAATGTTTCTAGTTATACACAGATAAGCACAAATAACATTGTTCCTCAAAATACCCATTTCAAAAACCAGTACAGTTCTGAAGTTGGGTATGAGCAGTACCGTCCTGAATGCATTGAAGCTACATGTCACGAGTTCTGGATTTTAAGATACTGAATTGCAGAGAATTGTTTCCACTGCAAATTGTGGAGCATCCTGTTCATCTTAGTTGTGTTCTATTAAAGGAGCAATTATGGTAGAAAGTATGCAAGGAGGCTAAAATAGCCAGGAGCAAATGTTGTGAAGAAAGTAAAAGATAGCAACAAACTTCATTTGGAAATATTGGTTGAAGGCTTGAGCACATAAGCAACCATCATGGATAATGCATTGCAAGAAATAGGTTGAAAACAACAACTTGGCCTAAAAGAAAATCACAAATAGCTTGGTATAGTCCTATTATGGCTTGGAAATGCTCAACATTAGTGAAGCTTTGGAATGTGTAGTTATCTAGAAGAACTTGTAGACCAGTCAATTGTTCCTATTCTAAATTTTACATACAAGCTATAATAATATTTGAGAGGTACGGATTTTTATTAAGGGTTTAGGAAATAACTAGCATTTTTTTTGTTTTAAACTATACAATAATATTGCTTCATGGAATTTACACATGGTTCTGTGGAAGTATGCACAGTAGCCACAATCTAATCTAAAAATGTAATTTGCATGTTAAACTGGCATGTGCATATCTAGAGTTTGGCTGCCATTTTAAATGGCCAAGTCCTTGCACATCTAGACTTGTTCAGCTGAAGCAACTGCACTAAATATAAACAAAACATTTTAAAATGTCCGAACTTTTTCAGCATTTTATAAAACAGGCTTATTTGGGGAATTTTGCATTTAGTTGTCCTTTGTAATTTTCACTAGAGATTTTCCTCAACCACCACCACACTTGTTTTAAGGCATGGGTGAATATGTGGTTTTCCACATGTCTGACTACAGCTACCATCCTTGACCAGTGGTTATGCTACCTGTGCTTTTTAAGACTAGGATTCCAACATCAAGTGGCCCATGGGTTCCTTATCCCCTGTTTTTGAAGATGGTTTCTAATATGGAAGTCCTGAATATTGTTTCCCCCTTACATATATATTTCAGGTTTGAGAACAGATTGTGCTGAAACATTAAGGCATCCTAGTAGCAAGATGAAGTGGTGGACTTTTCAGTGTACAGTAAGGGGCAAATAAAAAGCAAGGTTATTTTATCATTCTTTTCTGGGGTTAAAGTTTGATTCCTATACGGAAATAAATGTTTAATGCAGGTTTTTCCTAGGTTAAACTAAGGATAATCCTGTAGTGAGAGGAAGGGGGATGACAGCTTCGAAAGAAATAAGGCAGACACTCTTTTAACCTTTAGTATCACTCGCCATCTTTGAGTGCTCCTTTATTCACACTAGCTCCATCTTTCTCAAGGAAATCGACAGGTGGTTTTGCAACTGTTTTCTTGTCGCCCTTTCCCGCTGGCGTCCATTCTCCCGCTGTGGTGGTATGTGGCTTCCCTAATAAACTGGGCTTGGGTGCTTCACCCTAGAAACAGAGTGTCTGCATGCGATTCGTCCTCCTTCACGGTCCCCTGGCGTATGGCGCCCCGCGCGCTGGACACGGGCTCTCCCTCTTCCACGTTGCCCTTCTGCTCCCCTGAGCTGTGCCCATGCTCTGCTTGGTGCTGCTGCTGCTGCTGCCGCCTCCTCAGCTCCTCCCGGAAGATGGGCGGCAGCTGGTTGACGTACTCGCGCCACTGCACTTTGCCCGCGTGGCCGTGCTTCGGAACCGAGGGGAGGAATTCGTTGTGCAGCGGCGCCGGCGGCGGCTGCGGCTGCGGCAGGGAAGTGGCGGACGTGCCGTGGAAGGACTTGGCCCCGCCGACGTCCCACGACGAGTGCATCGGCTCCATCCGGGCCGGCGACACGCAGCTGAACCCGGTGGCGGTGGAAGACAAAGTGCACGACAGGAAAGCCAAGAAGAGGCTCTGGCCGGGGCTGGCCGACAAGCCTTGCAGCTCCGGCTGGGTTAGCAGCCGCTCGCGGATCAGCGCCAGGAGGCACGAGCCCAGCGCCGCCGTGCAGGCGATCATCATGGCGGTGACGCAGTGCAAGAGGGGCGCCAGCGAGCGGCACAGGCGCGCGCCGACGAAGTCCAGCGCCAGAGCCAGCGAGCCCGTCAGCACGCTGAAGAAGCAGCAGCAGGCGATGGCCAGCATGATCGGGCCCCCCGACGGGCCCAGCAGCGGCGTGCCCGGAGCCGGGTTGTCCTGCCGTATCGCCCAGGACGCCCCCAGCACAATCGCCCTCCGCTTCTTATCTTCCACCAGCACCCAGATGGGGTAGGCGGCTGCCGTGCCCAGCACCGCCAGCGCCATGCTCTGAGCCAGCGCCGCCGCCAGGCTCCCTTTGCGCCGGAGCCGGTTTCGCCTCAGCAGCATGAGGCGGACGATCTTCGACTCCCCGAAGCTGGCGGTCGCCTTCTCCATGGCGACAAACTTCAGAAACCGCGCCGAGGAGACAAACTTCGGGAGCTGCGGCTCCTCAGGGGCGGCTCCTGACCTCGCTTGCCTCTGAGGGAACCGAGACCCGTTCGTCTCGCCAGGAGGGTCGTTGGCAGTTGGGGAGGGGGAGGGGGCGCGAGGCTTAAAAATGGCGCCCCGCTTTTCCCGCCTGATTTTTCTGAGGGCTCGAGCGTTTCGTTAAAAGGCAAATCGCACGCCGTGGAGGTGTGTAAAATTAGGCGCTGTGTATATATGGGATAACTTCCCCCCCCCCCCTCAACGTCGTGTCGGAATCCGGAGTCATCCTGTTAGAAGAAATGAAGTAGTTCTTCACACAGCGCATAGTTAAAGCTATAGAGTTTGTGCTCAAAAGCTGCGGTGAAGGCCACCAGCTTTCAAAGGGCCAAATTCATTAAAGATAAGGCTGTCAATAGCTACTAGTAGTCATCACGACTATGTGTTTCCTCCAGTGCCAGAGGCAGTGTTTGGGGTTTTTCTTCTTAAAATCCAATTTTTCGGCCTAAAAAAGCTCCCAGGGCAGTTTATAACTAAAAACAAACTCGGGCCTGCCCTCAAATTTCAAATCTGAAAAGACACCATGCAAAACAAAAACGGATTGGGAGGGAGGAGGAAATGAGCAAACTCGGTTTTCCAGGACTCTCTTTCATCCAGAACCTTTTCCCACTGCCAGAGTTCAATCAGGAACATGTTGAGAACATGTTCCAACACACATGTGCAGATTGTCCTACCATCCTTGACTAATGGTAGCTCACACATATAGGATGAAAAACTTAACTGCTTTCTAGGGACAGAGTGTGATTTCTTCTCAGACATCTGATTTGGCATCCTGCCTTTTAGTAATTAAATACATTTTAGAATTTTTTGTTCTTTTATGCAAGTTACAGTTTTAAAAAACAATAAACCATGAGAGCCTCTATTAAAGATGAGGCAATGTACTGACAACTACCGGAGTTAATTAGAAGGGGAAACTCCTTAAATTCCATTAAGGACACCAGTGTCAAACACTCAGAAAATGAGTAGTGTAGTGTCCTATGGTAAATTTACAAAAGCAGATGTATTAAGTTACAGATTTTGTCACACATTAGTAAGTGCACTCTAACAGTATTGGGAGCCCTGTGCAATGTGGACAATGGTGCTTATTCAAGACTATCTTAACACTCCCCCCCCCCCAAAAAAATGGATTAAATAAAATGCTTTCTTTCACTGACAATGTATCATTCAAGTTTTTGATTCTCAGCTTACATCACACTATGTTTTCTGTGTCTGTTTGTCTTAGCTGGTTCTTGGCAGTCTCAAATGTACTTTGTTTAAAATCATTTAAACCCACACCCCTTCAGCAGAAAGGGATTCAAACTTGTGATCATTCTTCAGCAGACACTGAACTATACAAGGTAAGGCTTTATTAAAGATCACACAGTAGTTCTGTTGTAACTAGAGACATTGCATGTTGTAAATCACCCTGTGTTACTCAGATGAAGGGTGCTATAGACATTTAATTAATAAAAATAATACAAGCAGTGCACTTTTAGCAGGCCTGAACTTTGCAAGCAGCTTGGCTTGATAACTACGTTGTGAAATAACTAGTCCACAGCAAATGATAATAGCTAATACAAGGCTAATTCTATATTTGCTGAACTATAAAATGATAATATACTTCCAGCCATGGCATGTTTTCAAAACAAAAAGCATGGGTTACACATGTTTTCTGCACACAAGCTATCTGCCCCTGGATTATCCATGATTCATATGGATAACAAAACATGAAACTACTGATTCCAATGATTGCAGTGGCTTTAAAAAATGCCACCATGATAATGGAAACTTGGCACCTGTGACTAGATTATTCATTTAAGGAATTTATGTAACGTGGGTGTACATACATGTCTAAAAATTAATAAGAATGGCTCCATTCCTGATTTTCTGTGAAATATGTTCACTGTTTCATTCTGCTTGGCTTAAGTGGAACTATGGTGGTGATGAGTCTGCTCACAGAAAACGCATTTGGTTTCATATAAAGTCACCTAAGGGGAAAAAACTGTTGGAAGCAACACTGATTAGAGGGAGGGGAGGCTTGTATTGTCAAAGCTTGCCTATTTAATTTAGGGAGGCAGGGAATGGGATTTTATCTTTCCAGACACAATTCCAGACATTTCCCAGATGTTTACACCAGAGGCTGTAAAATATAAATTTAATTTTATCAGGATAGACAGGTGTTTACGTCTTCTGGAAAGATAAGCATAACATTATTTATGACACAGTGGCAAATTTATATCATTATTTGCTTTTTCAAGCTTACTTTACCAGACATATCTCAGTATGTTTGCATTTTTACTTCAGCATGACTCAATAAATTATAAATACTCTAGTTCATAGAGAAAATATACATGAGCTCTTTCACTTATGAAGTCTTGAGGATTATCTGTGGAACAGATGGTAGATCACAATGTCAATCACTCAGTGCTATATAACATATCCACTTCATTGTTGAGATCAATTTTTTCTAGTGTCCAAAAGAGGGAGTGCTTTGCATTCTTTTCTTGGGTTTTCTATCCAGGACAGCCTAGTGCAGATGTTGAACAGGGTTGCTTGTTTAGAAATCAGAGAATCTCCACTGCCACCTGAAGAAAAGAGTGAAAAAGTGGTGAGAGTGTGGTACTGACCTGGTCCAGGCATTCATTTCCAGACTTGCTAATTTAGCAGGCAGGACAAGCAAGACGACCACATGCTCCCCCTCCTTTTCTTTCTCGGGACTTAATTCCTGGTTCAATTAAACCACAGTTACCCATTACATCCAAAATGGGAAGCTGTGTTTTAATGTCAGTTTACTAACTAGGACCTTAAATTATAGTTTGAAGTTTAATGTCCTGGTTAGTAAACTGAAATTAAACCACAATTCCCTTTTGGGGGGCAGAACAACTAACTGTGATTCTATTAAACTATAGTCTCACACAGTTACATATCTTGTAAGGGTGTTTGGTCTAAACAACACAGCCACAGGATTCGGGATTTAATTCAGTACTGTCTGAGAAAAATGTCACTTTTCACACCAACTCTATGCTACCTCCATACCTCTAGAAAGGTTGTGTCAATCATTCTCAGTAAAAGCTAATGGGAAATTGAACTAATTAGCTTTAAAATAGTAAGACAAAATCATGTTATATAGCCTATATGACATAATATTTCTTTGTTTTACGTGTAATGATATCACTATCTGCCAGTGGTCATTTGAAGCACTTTCCTTGCAGGCATTAGTCCCTGACAAAGTTTGGCTGCAGGATTGTCCTCTCTTAACAGTGGCCAAAGTATGACTTCTGACACTTTGTGTTGGAGAAGTAGGTAAGCATTTTCTATTGACAAGTGTACATTCTGAAAATGTGTGAGATTGGATTATAAACCAGCCAGCCCAGTGTCTATAGTAGATTAGCCCAGGTGATTGGTGAGATTTATCTACTTAGTCAAATCTTTATCAGGTCAGGGTTTGACTTTGATAAGCCAAATCTCATAATCAGAGATTGTGTTACTGATGCTGTCTAATATCTATTTGAAAATCACAAAAATCATCTTTATCTTTGGGATCATGTGACATTAGTATGCTGCTAATGCTCAGTTAACATATCTTTAACAAGGTGCTTGGAAACTTAGAATAATAGATCATAGAATTGTAGCTGGGAAGGACCCCAAGGGTCATCTACTCCAACCTCCTGCAGTGCAGGAATCTCAACTAGATCATTCATGACTGATGGCTTTCCAGCCTCTGCTTAAAAACCTCCAAGGTAGGAGAGTCTACAACTTCTCGTGGGAGTGTTCCACTGTCAAACAGCTCTTACTGTCAGAAAGTTCTTTCTGATGCTCAGTTGGAATCTCTTTTCTTGTAACTTGAATCCATTGGTTCATGCCCCACCCTCCAGAGCAGGAGGAAATAAGAATGCTCCATCCTCAGCATGACAGCCTTTCAGATATTTGAAGATTTCTGTCATCTCTCAGTCTCCTCATTTCCAAGCTAAACAAACCCAGCTTCCTCAACCATTCCTCATAAGGCTTGGTTTCCAGACCATCATCTTGGTTGCCCTCATATGCACACATTCCTGCTTGTCAATATCCTTCTTAAATTGTGGCAACCAGAAATGGACACAGTACTCCAGGTGTGATCTGGCCAAGGTAGAATAGAGAGGTGCTTTGTCTTCCCTTGATCTGGACACCAAACTTCTGTTGATGCAGCCTAGAATAGCATTAGCTTTTTTTGCCGCTGCGTCACACTGTCGACTCACGTTAAAGTTGTGGTCTGTCAAGACCTCTAGAACCTTTTCACATGTAGTACTGGTGAGCCAGGTGTTCCCCATCTTATGGTTGTGCAACTGGTTCTTCCTAAGTGCTGAACCTTACATTTCTCCGTATTGAAATTCATTCTGTTACTTTGGGCCTAGTTCTCCAATCTGTTAAGGTAATCCTGAATCTCGATTCTGTCTTCTGTGGCATTAGCTACCCCTCCTAGTTTTGGTGTCATCTGCAGACTGGATGAGCATTTCCTTAATTCCGTCATCCAAATTGTTTATAAGACATTGGACAGCAGTGGATCCAGGACAGAACCCTACAGCACCCCACTTGTCACTTTTTTCCAGGATGGCAAGAAACTGTTAGTGAGCACTGTTTTAGTGCAAATGTTGAAGAGTGCTCACTTGCCTAAGAGTTTGTCCTTACTTTCCTACGTCGCTTATCTAGGGGAGATAAACCACAAGCCTAGGTCCAGGTGTAGTGGTAAACCAATCCATGGCTTAGCATCTGGTAGTGTGGGAACAGTGGCTGAAATCTATGCTTTGGTAACCCACAGGTAAGCTTAAAAGTAGGTAGCCGTGTTGGTCTGCCGTAGTCAAAACAAAATAAAAAAATTCCTTCCAGTAGCACCTTTGAGACCAAGTAAGTTTGGTCTTACTTAGTCTGACTTAGCATTATGAGCGAACACAGAGCCAGTGAACTTGCTAACGAATTAGTTGTGAATTAGTGAGCTAAGCCTATAAAAGCATAGGGCTCATTTCTTGGTTATGTCAGACAATTCTGGAAGACTGAGATTCTACAGACGACTGGTTGCATATGTGAATTTCTATATTTTTAGATAGATGGCACAAGTGCTTCTTTTCCCCTAATCGGGAACTTTTGCTTTTAGGCACAACCCAGACAAAGTTAGCTATTTTAAAATCTCAGTGCAATAATTCATACAGTTATTAGCACATACCTACTACTGAAATCAATGGGGCCTAGCCCAGTTTAATTTGGGGTGGCTTGAGCCTGCATGGTTAGGTTGCCGATATTCTGTTGACTTTCCCCCCTCTTAAAATCACATCATTTTGAAAAGTATGCCTGACTGGTAAGGTTTTAACTTTTAATTTCTCTCTTTTTTTAAAAAAAATCCCCCACCGTTTATGGAAGAGAAATCCAAAGTTTCTTAGCGGGGGTGAGGATAAGAAAGAAACAGAAAGGGGCAAAAATACACAGAATATGTTCTAAGGCGCAGCCCGCTCCAGCAGCCGTTAACGGCTGACCTGAGGGAACTGTTGTACCGCGTTCATAAAATTCTCCTCCCTCGTCCAGCCGTTTACTTTTGAACTGGTCCTTCCGAAGCGGTTGATTGGCTCGAGACGACCGGCTTGCCCAGGCGCGTGCGCAGCAGCGAGCTGCCGCGGCGGCTTCCCTTTCCTCCTTTCCGGCGATTCTGATTGGAGGAGGAGGGGAAGAAGGGTTTAGCAGCCCCCGGCTGGGATCCATTCAGGGGAAGCTGAGAGGAATTTGCGGGGAGCGAGGGATCTGCTGCCGCAGGTGGAGGTGAGCCTGTAATGCTGGATACGTGTATTATTTTGAAGAAGAATAAAAATGGGGGGGGGGGGATAGGCTTTTATGGGCGTACTAGGTCGTTGCCATCGTGACTGCCCCGTCCCCGAAGTGTTTAGGGAGAAATTAAGGGAGTGGCGGAGAGAGCCTTGAAAAGGTGCTCCTGTTTCTGTAGGTAGAAAGAAGAGCAACAGTAAAGATAACTCCTTTTGGGAGGGGGAAAAGAGTGTGACCACCAAGAACTTCGTGGCATTTTCGTTAGTACCACTCTGCTCTGGCATTTGGATGCATATCGGAACAATACAGCTGTCCTAAGACCCAGAAAACTCAAAGGCAAGTATCGTTTGTAGTCAACTTCTTGCTATACTGATTTATCCCTTAAGTTGTAAATGCCCCTTCTGGTGACTGTTCTTGGGTCACGATCCTCCAGCTATTTGTATCTAAACAATACCATTACTCAAGAGTGGGGCTACTTGGCAAATCAATGACCGGAGGGGTCCAGATCTAAAGCATATACAGCTTGCCATTATTTAAACTTAAATTTAAATCCCTTTATATTAATTTGTGATTAAGAATATAAAATGTTAGTGGTTCACAGTGACTTGCATTAATAAATATCGAGAAACTCTCAGACTTTGTTTGCAAACTTGCGTTTAAAAAGAAACAAGTACCAGGGAACTGATCTTTCCTTTCCATCTTAAGCTCAGTTCAGATTCGATTTTGTATTTCTTCCATAAAGTATTTCACTTCTGTTCACCTACCTACTTTCCTACATTGGAACTTGTGAATGCTTGACACATGCCAGAATAATAAAAGCTTGAGTTAAATAAGCTTGCCTGTCTTTCAGTGACTTAAACCATTTTAAGCAGATACAGTGGTACCTCGGGTAGCATACACTTCAGGTTACATACACTTCAGGTTATAGACTCTGCTAACCCAGAAATAGTACCTCGGGTAAGAACTTTGCTTCAGGATGAGAACAGAAATCATGCTCCAGCGGCGTGGCGGCAGCGGGAGGTCCCATTAGCTAAAGTGGTGCTTCAGGTTAAGAACAGTTTCAGGTTAAGAACGGACCTCCGGAACGAATTAAGTACTTAACCCGAGGTACCACTGTATCTCATAATAATAATAATAACAATTTATTATTTATACGCCACCCATCTGGCTGGGTTTCCCCAGCCATTCTGGGTGGCTTCCAATAAAACACTAAAATACAATAACCTATTAAACATTAAAAGCTTCCCTAAACAGGGCTTTATGGTGCTGGAGGAGACTCTTGAGAGTCCCATGGACTGCAAGAAGATCAAACGCATCCATTCTTAAGGAAATCAGACCTGAGTGCTCACTGGAAGGACAGATCGTGAAGTTGAGGCTCCAATACTTTGGCCACCTCATGAGAAGAGAAGACTCCCTGGAAAAGACCCTGATGTTGGGAAAGATGGAGGGCACAAGGAGAAGGGGACGACAGAGGATGAGATGGTTGGATAGTGTTCTCGAAGCTACAAACATGAGCCTGACCAAACTGCGGGAGGCGGTGGAAGACAGGAGTGCCTGGCGTGCTCTGGTCCATGGGGTCACGAAGAGTCGGACACGACTAAACGACTAAACAACAACAAACAGGGCTGCCTTCAGATGTCTTCTAAAAGTTTGGTAGTTATTTTATAGAATCATAAGAATTGGAAGGGACCCCGAGGATCATCTATTCCATTCCCCTGCAATTCAAGAATATCCAGCTGTCTCTTACAGGCATTAAACCTGCAACCTTGGTACTGTCAGCCCCATGCAACCAGCTGAACTTTTCAGCTATATTGTGTTGTTTGGTTTATAGTCACATTTCTTGGTAAACTGGCATCATTTCCTAGATGGGTATCTGATAAGGGAACTATAATTTTTATACTTTTAAATTCAAATGACCATAGTAACAATTAACTAGGTATTTTTTTACACCTCTATGGCAATTCCTGTGTGTTTTCAGGTGGGTTTCGCAGGAGAATTCTTAGAAGCATAGGACGGGCCTTCTGTGAAATATAGGCACAATATTAGATGTTTTTAGAAACATAAAACGGGACAAACAAAAATCTGCTAGAAAAAAGATTGGCTCCAATCCCAGTGTCAGTATAATAAGAACATTGGAAACTACCTTATACCATGCTAGAGCATTAGTCCATTGGTAAAGGTAAAGGACCCCTGGACAACCAGTCGAATTTGACTATGGGGTGCGGTGCTCATCTGCGCTTTCAGGTCGAGGGAGCCAGCATTTGTCCGCAGCTTTCTGGGTCATGTGGCCGGCATGACTAAACCGCTTCTGGCACAATGGGACACCATGACGAGTACCAGAATGCAAAGAAACACCGCTTACCTTCCTGCAGCAGCAGTACCTATTTATCTACTTGTGCCAGTATAGTTTTGAACTGCTAGTTTGGCAGGAGCTGGGACAAAGCAACGGGAATTCACCCCATCGCACGCGTTCAAACTGTTATCGGAAAGCCAAAGAGGCTAAGTGGTTTAGTATTGTCTACACTGACTGGCAGTACCTTGTCAGGATTTCAAACGAGGCTTTTGCTGTTTAAACCTGGGACCTTTTGCTTGGAAGAAATGTGCTCCACCACCGAGCCACGCCCCTTTCCTAATTTATGAAGAAATTGTACTATAGTCATTGGAAGACTACTTACGTATTATTTTGTGTGATGTGCAACAAAATATCCATGCAATACATAGCATTTTCTTTTTAAAACAAGTTTCACTGATGCTGGAGTTATAGGTCATTGTGAAAGAAGTTCTTTGTTTTTATTTGCTGAGAAACATCAGTGATGAGGCAATAAACTTTTGTAAGCAGGAGTGCATTTTTCCTTTCATATAATTACTAGTCATCAGAGTGGTAGAGAACTAAGGAATGGAGGTAAAGGTTTCCCTGCTGAGAACAAACTTTTTTGCCTTATTCTTAGACAGGTTCAGCCCATTGTGAATAAATTATAATTATAGGATTTCTGCATCACTACTTCAGCTCAGAAAATATGCCTTACTGCTTGTTATCACCCCTGAACGTCCAGCTTAGAAAACATAATCGCCAAATTCTTCACTTTTTATTCCAGATAAATAGAGAACTGTTATTTCTAGAATATACCAATCCCAGGGCTGACAAATACGACTTCACTATATCTTCTCGGTGAGTATTGAAAATTGTACTTTGCTATTTGTTTGTTTTATTTATTATATTTTTCTGTAGTATCTAATGGAATTTTCTCCAAATACTCTGGGTTTTGTTTACATTTTTAAGGTACATTACTACTGTTTCCTTAGCCATGCAACCAGTGTAGATTGATTAAAATTGAGTCATATCAAGTCAGTTACTTAAATCAGAAAAAATATGCAAATTTAAAGCATTGATTTCAGTTGTGTCCTGCCAATACTGCATCATATATTTCCTAAACAATAGCTGTGTTCACATGAATGACAAACCAAACTTTATGACCCATGGCTTATTGTGAATGAGCAGTATGTTGATATGCTCTGCCTGATTACTCCTGTTTTGCTCTTCCCCTTGCATGTGTGGGATATGCAATGCAGGGACTCTAGTTTGTGGCTCCCCAACAAGCCATTTGCAAACCTTAAGCCAAATTGTTGGGGAGATGTAAATCATAGAACTGTAGAGTTGGAAAAGACATAGAGGGTCATCTAGTCCAACCCTCTGCAATGCAGGAATCTCAACTAAAGC